>NC_041227.1:62611190-62710722 GCF_002837175.3 Physeter macrocephalus
GGGAAGAGATGTGGGAACATATGTATATGTATAACTGATTCACTTTGTTGTAAAGGAGAAACTAACACACTATTGTAAAACAGTTATACTCCAATAAAGATGTTAAAAAAAAAACATTGGAACTTTTAAAACTACACGTATGTATTACTTCTGTGTGCAAAAGGATGTTTTTAGAAGAAGAAAAATAAAGCAGCACAGCCAGGTAACCGCCCCTCCCCTAAACAAACATCAGTAATTGTCTGTCCTTGGGCTTGCCTGGTGGCGCAGTGGTTGGGAATCCGCCTGCCAATGCAGGGGACACGGGTTCGAGCCTTGGTCCGGGAGGATCCCACATGCTGCGGAGCAGCTGAGCCCGTGCGCCACAACTACTGAGCCTGTGCTCTAGGGCCCACGAGCCACAACTACTGAAGCCCACAGAGCCTAGAGCCAGTGCTCTGTAACAAGAGAAGGTGCCGCAATGAGAAGCCCGCACACTGCAATGAAGACCCAATGCAGCCAAAAATAAACAAATAAATAGATAAATTTATAAAATAATTGGCTGTCTTTAAAACTCATCGATTCTGCAAGAGAAAGTTCAAAATCCTCACTGACGATGGTAGCTCATGGTCCGCAGGGGCCTCGCACCTCTCCCCGCTCCTGCAGCAGGCTTCTCTTTTCACGCCTCTTCCTGAAACCTCTTTCAGTTGGGTTTGTTAAAATGATTGAAAAAAAAAAAAAAAAAAGGATGAGATGTAGCTCTTGGCTGCCCACTGTCCTAGGTGATCGAAGGGAGGCTCTATGGGGTTCTTGTTGCCAGTGGTGACGTCAGAGGGAGATGGCAGCTCAGTTTTCCAGACCTCACTCTCCCTGGCACTCAACACACTGAATGTGTTTTTTCATTTACTTTCTACATGGCAACTGAGTTGTTTAACCAAAATGGCTACCTGGCATTCCTCCAAGGTGGCGCCACCCTGGCAGGTACCAGGCATGTATTGTGAACTGTTGAGTTTGTCACTGTCAAGGCCAGGGCATTTTGCCTGAGTTCCCAGGGGGATGGTGGCAGAATCGTTCAGGGGGCCACCCCCGGGGTAGAACATCAGGCAGCCAACCAGAGGATGTTTATACAGTTCATCATAACGTGGGAAACTGCTTCTGCTCTGGAGTTGTTTTTTTTTTTTTTTTTTGCGGTACGCGTGCCTCTCACTGTTGTGGCCTCTCCTGTTGCGGGGCACGGGCTCCGGACGCGCAGGCTCAGCGGCCATGGCTCACGGGCCCAGCCGCTTCGCGGCATGTGGGATCTTACCGGACCGGGGCACGAACCCGTGTCCCCTGCATCGGCAGGCGGACTCTCAACCACTGGGCCACCAGGGAAGCCCCTCTGGAGTTAATTTTAAAGAGCAGAATATAGAGTATGATTTTAGCTCTGTAAATACACGCACGTGCACACACACAAAACCCTAAATGGAAGTATATCAACACGCCAACAGAGATTGTCTTTGGATAGGATCATTTTTTTCCTACTTCTGTGCCATGTCTACATTTTCTAGAATAAGCATATGTTTTCAATTTTTTAATAAAGTGGAAAATTTTATTTAAAAGAATTGTTTTCCTGGTCTGAGAATATCTTGGGGATCATTCCTATTAGCACATATAGATCACCTGTTTTTTAAATGAATTAAGTTGTATTCCACCACAAGATGTACATGGGTTTATCTAGCCAGTCCCCCTCTTTTTTTAAAAGAAAAATTTATTTATTGGGCTGCACCGAGTCTTAGTTGCAGCACCTGGGATCTTTGTTGCGGCATGTGGGATCTAGTTCCCTGACCAGGGATCGAACCTGGGCCGCCTGCATTGGGAGCGTGGAGTCTTAACCACTGGACCACCAGGGAAATCCCTAGCTAGTTCCCCCTCTTGAGGGACACATGGGTTGTTTCCTTTTTTCCTGTTACAAATAGTGCTGTAATCTATACACATATCTAAACAAACTTTAAAATACATGTATTTTATAATATGTAAATATACCTACACGGTAGAAAGAATTCAACCTGTACAAATGGTAAACAGGGAAAAGTAATCCTCCCACCTCTGATCCCTGTTTCCCTGGGGGATGTCCTTCCAGAGACGTTCCTTGTGAGTATAAGCATATGTACGTATGTGACTCTCTTCCTTTTCTTTTTCGCAGAAATGTTAGTTTACCACAAACCTGTTTTGCACTCCTGTGCTGTCTTCCCCTATTGGCACATATGACCTGACATCAGCTAGAACTTATATAACCGGCACTGTGGATCAGGCAGGCCCGCTCTACATGTTTTACTCATATCAACTCATTGAATCTGCACAGCAGTCCTATGAGGATTGGTGTTTTGACAGATGGTAAAACTGAGGCTCTGAGATCTTAATTGCTTGGTGCTTCCTGAGTGCAGTATGTTGTCTTGCTTGTTTTGTTTTTCTAATGGCCAAATATCATGGCATTATCTGGAAGCACTGTAATATATTTAGCCAGTCCCTCATGGGTGGGTGTGAAGGTCCCGGCCTGGCAGCTTTGGGCTTCTGCCACTGCCCATTGACCACAGGAAATTCTGTGCATACGCCGAGGTGGTGACCATTTTGGTACTTTGCCCAGTGCTCTGGGAATGCAGAATGGGAAGGAGAAGCTTAGGTGTCCTGGGTTCAGAAAGCTTTGGACCTCCAGCAAGATAAGGGCCTGCTGGGCAGATGAAGGAAAAAGATGTTGCTTCTGGCATTGGGCAGGAAGCCATCAGTGACCTGGTGTCTGGAAAACAGGAGGAGGCTGAAGAGAGTCAAGCCTGGCTGGAGGGACTCATCTTTATGAAGCACGTGGTCCTTTAGGGAATATGCTGGATATACATTAACAGGGGTCCCCCTTCTTTCATTTTATTTTGTAAATTTTTTAGCAGCTTTATTGAAATATAATTTACATACCGTACAGTTTAGCCATTTAAAGTGTACAATTCAGTAGCTTTTAGTGTATTCATAAAATTATGCATCCACATCACCACAACCAATTTTAGCTCATTTTCATTACCCTAAAAGAAGCCCCATACCTCTTAGCCATCACCCCCCAGTATCCCCATCCCACCCAGACCCTAGTACCCACTAACGTTATTTTCAGTCGCTATGGATTTGCCTCCTCCAGACAGTTCATGTAAATAGAATTATACAGTTTGTGGCCTTTTGTGTCTGGCTTCTTTCACTTTAGCATAGTGTTTTCAAGGCACATCCATGTTGAAGTGTGTGTCAGTACTTCATTCCTTTTCATTGATGATGGATATACCAATTTTGTTTATCCATCAGTTGATGCACATTTGGGTTGTTTCTCCCTTTTGGCTGTTTTGAATAATGCTACACAAGTCTTTGTGTGACCATGTTTTCCTTTCTCTTAGGTAGGTACTTGGGAGTGGAATTGCTGGGTCATATGGTAACTCTGTGTTTGGTCCACATTCTTGAGTCCTGGGTCTTCCATTTCCTGGTTGCTGTAGGTCTGAAGGCAAATCACCTCCTCACTCTCTGAGCCTTGGGTACCTCGTCAGTGGACTGGGAACTGTCCTACCTGCTTGTCCGTCCTTGGCAAGGTTACCATGAGGTGCCGGCCGGGGTGCTGTCTGAGGAAAGACTTCCAGGAGACAGGGCGCGTAGCCATCCTAGGGAATGTTATTGCTTTGCTGCTCCCATCCTTCTCTTCCTGTCCTCTCTAGCCAGGACTCTGAATCCCACTGGTCAGGGAAGATGACCTGCAGCTACTGTTTTCAACAGAGAGAGATTTCTTGAGGATTTTTAACTTTGCTTCCTTTATAATTATTTGTTTTATTGCTTATAGAAGTAATGTATGCTCCTTGCAGAAGACAACTTTGAAAGTGCAGATACAATTGCTGTTAAGGTCTTAGTGTGTATTTCCTTATAAATACAGACACGACTAAATAAACAGGGACTTTTCCTTACAATAACAGGATTTTGTTATATACGCTCTCTAATAACCAGTTTTTCCTCAGCAATCAAGAAATGGTGCATATCTTTCCACATCAGTAAATGTGGATCTAGTCCATCATTTTTTTAGTGGCCCCATGGCAGCCCGTTGTATAGATATGCCACAGTTCCTTTAAGTATTTCCTTTTGTGGGATCCTTAGGAAGTTTCCAGGCCTTTGCTATTATATTCAGTGCTGGGTTCCATGGAAATTGCACGAAACCTCTAAATGCATGTGGCCCAGAGTGGGGCAGCCACACAGTGATGTGGCCTCTTTCCATCCCAGAGCATGACTGTGCGTCCCCACTTCTTCCCACTTCTTTTACTTGTCCTTGGCTGTGGTTTAAGCCCTTTACTGTCGGTCAGGAGGGGTAAGTAGGGCTGACTTAAGGCTATAGTTCTTAAAATCTACAGAAGTGATGATGGGGAAAGCTTATTTTATAACATCTGCTTACTGAATGTAACAGTTCATGTTTCAAGAAGGAAGCTTCGGGCTTCCCTGGCGGCGCAGTGGTTAAGTATCCGCCTGCCAATGCAGGGGACACGGGTTCGAGCCCTAGCCCGGGAATATCCCACGTGCCGTGGAGCAACTAAGCCCGTGCGCCGCAACTACTGAGCCTGCGCTCGCTAGAGCCCGCGTGCCACAGCTACTGAGCCTGCATGCCACAACTACTGAAGCCTGCGCGCCTAGAGCCCGTGCTCCGCAATGAGAGAAGCTACTGCAATGAGAAGCCCGCGCACCGCAACGAAGAGTAGGGCCCGCTCGCCGCAACCAGAGAAAGCCTGCACGCAGCAACAAAGACCCAACGCAGCCAAAAATAAAAATAAATAAAATAAATTAATTTTTTAAAAAAAAAAGGAAGCTTCAAGGAGCTACTGGATGCTTCTTCATGTAAGATCTGGAGGCTTTGATTGCTGTGATAGTAGTAATAAGAATAGTGATATAAAAACGGCAGCAGTAGCTGATAACATCATATGTGCCAGAGAGATTGCAAACATGTTAGCCACACATCTGGTCTCACTCCTGGCATATTTCAGGAAATTTACTGTTATTATTAATTATTTATTTAGTTTTATTTTATACTCTCAGGCTCTGAGGAACCAAAGCCAATCTGTTCTCTTCCCAGGATTATGTTTTCCTCTTTGTGAAACCCCCTGTTTTATGTAAGAATAATTAGTCCACTCACCTGAGTTTTAGGCTCTTTGAAACTAGAGAATGTTAGAGCTGTCAGGGCCTTAAGGTCATCTAACCCAGTGATCTTTGTTTAATAGTGTTGACTTACACATGCAGTGCCTGAGGACATTCTCATAGTAAAAAAATGAAAACAATGTAGATGAAGCTGAAGTCACCTTGATCAGCCTCGTATCTTCTTCTATTCCCAGAGATAACCATTGTGTCAGTTTCGAATAATCACTTTTCAGACCTTTTAAATTTATGTTTATCTTTCATTTTTATTGAAGTATAGCTGATTTACAACATCATATCAGTTTCAGGTGTAGAACATAGTGATTCAGTATTTTTATAGATTATACTCCATTTAAAATCATTATAGGGGCTTCTCTGGTGGAGCAGTGGTTAGGAATCCACCTGCAATGCAGAGGACACGGGTTCAAGCCCTGGTCTGGGAAGATCCCACATGCCTCGGAGCAACTAAGCCCAGGCGCCACGACTACTGAGCCTGCGCTCTAGAGCCCGCGAGCCACAACTACTGAAGCCCGTGCCCCTAGAGCCGGTGCTCCGCAACAGGAGAAGCCACCGCAATGAGAAGCCCGCGCGCCGCAACGAAGAGTAGCCCCCGCTCGCTGCAACTAGAGAAAGCCCGCGCACAGCAACCAAGACCCAACGCAGCCAAAAATATATAAATAAACTTATTAAAAAAATAAAGTCATTCTAAATATTGGCTATATTCCCTGTGCTGTAAAATTTTCAGATCTTTTAAGATGCATTTATATATAAATGTACATTTATGCATATATCTACAGACACACATATCCTTAGAAATCCATGGTATTTTTTTCATATATATATTTATTGAAGTAGAGTTGATTTACAATGCTGTGCCAATGTCTGCTGTACAGGAAAGTGACTCAATTACACACATATAGACATTCTTTTTATATTCTTTTCCATTATGGTTTATCCCAGGAGATTGGATCTAGTTCCCTGTGCTATACTGTAGGACCTTGTTGTTTATCCATTCTAAATGTAATAGTTTGCATCTACCAACCCCAATCTCCCAGTCCGTCCCTCTCCCTCCCCATCCCCCTAGGGAACCACAGGCCTGATCTCTGTCTGTGAGTCTAAGAAATCTATAGTACTGATTTGTGGGTTTCCTCCACCAGTAAATGGTGTCATGCTGTTCGCTTTACTCAGCACCTTGCTTTTTACCCCCAGACAGTAGGCCTTAGAGATTGCCCATATCAGCATCGTCATCTTTTTAACGGCTGCATACAAGTATGCCAAGTGTACCTAATCATCCCCCTGTGGACTGGCAGGTTGTTTGTAATGCTTGCCTGTTACATAGCGTTACGAGCACCGACCATCTTTGGGCTGGCTTACCTGGGCACACCTGGGTAGGTGATCAGAATGGCTGGGTCAGAAGTCAGTGAAGAAGGTTCATAACCACTGGCCAACTGTCTGGCATAACCAGATGGCCCTCAAAGGTGGCCAGTACCTGCTTCCACTCTCCTCACAGTGTCTGAGAGCACTCACTTCCTGGTCCTCTGTAACCACCTGTTTTTCCTAACCTGATGGGTAAAATAGTACCGGTGATTTCAGCTTAGCTGAGGTTGTTCACCTGTAAGGAGCACTGCGTGCTCAGTGAGCCACTCTTTCTAGTGGGACCATGTCTACCCCACGGGTGGGGACGGGAAGGAAGTTGACCACCAGTAGTCAAAATATTCTTCATTGTCTTTTGTGAGGAAATGGAGGTTCTCCCAGTTGGTCAGCGGTGGCCCGGAACCAGAGCTGAGGGAACTGAATCTTAGTACAGGACTTTTTTTTTTTTTGGCGGTACGCGGGCCTCTCACTGTTGTGGCCTCTCCTGTTGCGGAGCGCAGGCTCCGGACGCGCAGGCTCAGCGGCCATGGCTCAGGGGCCCAGCCGCTCCGCGGCACGTGGGATCTTCCCGGACCGGGGCACGAACCCGCGTCCCCTGCATCGGCAGGCAGATTCTCAACCACTGCGCCACCAGGGAAGCCCAGGACTTTTTATATTGTGCTTTAAAAAAAAAGTCAGTTGCATTAAACCCACCTGTTGCCAGTAAGGTGTGGCTTGATTTTTTTTCTGGGTTTGTAAAAAAAGGTAATTCTGAGCCTGTGAAATAACACGCCCTCTAACTCTGAAATACTTTTTTCCTTGACTGATTTTTTTGGTTGCTGCCATAGCATCCAGCCAGCACGGTAATTTCTGTCGATAATCCTCATTGAATGGGGGGCCCTGTCTTTGGTTGCTTAGGGCGCGTCTTAGTCACCGGTTGAGAGAGGTACATTGAGAAAGTCGTGTGTCTCAGGCAGAGAACAGGGCGCTTGTACAGACATGCTCAGAAAGGCGGCCTGCTGACTACTCAGAACTCAGCGGGCTCCTTGACAGGTGGGGGTCAGAAGGCCATCCCTGCTATTCGCAGCAGCTGGAATACAAGAGGGGACTGTGGCACTTTTTTAAAGTACAGAAATCCAGCAACTGTTTTAGTCATAAACATGTCTGCTGCAGGGTTATGTATAACAGGGAGAAGGCAGTGACAAGCTCAGAGTCTCACTGTGGAGAACCGCAGGTGAACAGTTAAGTCAATAATGATAAACCCATGCAGTGGATTGTTACACAGCTGTTAACAGCTAACTTGTAAATTCATTATGTGATGTTTGTGTCAAAAAATTTGAGTGATTTGTTCTTTGCTTCTTGGAGTGTAACCTAGGAGAATCTTTCTGGAGGAGAACTCCAAATTTCTAAACTTTAAATGTGATCCAGTGATTACACTTCCAAGAAGTATGTCCTACTGAGCTCTTGCACAAGTGCACAGAGATTTAGATACGAGGATGGTCCCTTTAGCACTGTTTATACGAGGGATTATTAGAGAGAATCTAAACAGCCATCAACTGAGGTCTGAGAAACAGCTTAAGGTACATTTATACAATTGTATATCCTACAACCATGGAAGGGAAATGAGGTTGACCCAGCCTGTCTGTACGTATGACATGGAAAGGCTGGGTCCAGGATCCTGTGTTAAGTGAAGAAACGTAAGATGCAGAACAGAATACTGTCCCAGTGCTCTTAGATTCATGTGTGTGTTAACAAATGCATAGGAGGAAACCGGCAGAATATCTAAATCAACTGTCAGCTGAGGTTTTCAGAGGAACAGAGGTTAGAAAGGACTGCTGCCTTTCTAATTCAGAATTCTGTAGTACTTGTACTTTTTTGTAATAAGCAGATCAAACATTTGGAATCAGGGAAAAAAATCAAGATCACTAAATAAAGAACCAAGTCCCATTGACCTACTCTCCTGAAAGGCTGTAAGTTATATTTGCAGTGTGATTCCAATTTTATTTAAAAATGCACGTAAGGGATCTGGAAAAGAACTAGTCCAAAGCATTGATGATAGTTGCTCTGGTGGACGGCATGTGGCAGATTTGAATTTTCTTTGTCTTCTGTATTTTCCAAGTGTTTTCATTAAGCATGAATTATCTCCAAATAGGAAGGAAAAAATTACAGGCTTCATTTTTAGACTTTGCAGAGATTAGAAAGCCCCAGTAAGGGAGCCCTGGGCCGTGTGCGTGCATGTGTGTGTGCTCCTTATCTCCTCTGAGCAGGCTCCCAGTGATGGAGCTTAGGCCGGGGGCATGCGCTGGGAGCTGTCCTGTTTGGACCCAAGTCTGTGGAAGAGCTCCTAAGAGCTGGTTCAGGAGGCTGAGGGATGCCACTGGGGGGTGGGGAGGTCTGGAATCTGCCAGGCCCAGACAGTGGCCAGCCCATGATCCAGACCCTCCCTGTGGCTCAGGCCTGTGGCCTGGAAGGGAGTTTTGGTCTCACTGATTCTGTAGAGGCTGTCAGGCAAAGGTTCAAGCTCTACAGGAAAAGATGGAGAGGGTATTGCTACCCAGTGTGAGAGTCGGAGTGTTTGTTTGGAGGGGACAAGAAAGGAGTCCACCTTGGAATTATAAAAGCAGTAAAATGAGCTGCTTTTTTTTTTTTTTAATATTTATTTATTTGGCTGTGCGGATCTTCTTTGTGGCACTTGGGATCTTTGTTGCGGCACGTGAACTCTTAGTTGAGGCATGTGGGATCTAGTTCCCTGACCAGGGAGCGAACCTGGGCCTCCTGCATTGGGAGCGTGGAGTCTTAGCCACTGGACCACCAGGGAAGTCCCAAATGAGCTTCTTAAAACAAAAAAATGGGGTCGTACTATGATGCTGTTGAGAATCCGCATGTTCTCTCCATAACGTGCCTTGGTCATCTTTCCCAGTTAGTACCCTTGAAGCCCTGTTCTTTTTTTTTTTGTGGTACGCGGGCCTCCCTCTGCTGCGGCCTCTCCCGTTGCGGAGCACAGGCTCCGGACGCGCAGGCCCAGCGGCCATGGCTCACGGGCCCAGCCGCTCCGCGGCACGTGGGATCCTCCCAGACCGGGGCGCGAACCCGGTTCCCCTGCATCGGCAGGCGGACGCGCAACCACTGCGCCACCAGGGAAGCCCCGCCCTGTTCTTAATAGGGTTTGAATGTTTGGGGTCATGTTTTCGGGCAGCACAACAATGGAAGGCACGGAGACACCGAATGGGTAGAGGGCAGGGATGCTGAACCTTGCAACGGGCAGAGCAGATCTGCACAAGGAATTGTCCTGCACCCCCAGGACCTTGGAACGTCTCATGGGAATCTGTTCATAATTAACTGAGAACTTAGCACTTTGTTAATGTAAAGGCAACATATCTTTTGCATAGTTTGATATACTCTTGAGTTTAAGAAGGTTAAATTGTCTATGAATTTCATTTAGGGCAGTAAAATGGGGTGTATTTATGATTTATACAATATTTATGAAAAGGTGACATTGGGCCTGATAGGGTCCAGAATTCCCACCATAAGGCGGTTTAGCATTTTAAATGAATAGAATCAAAGTGTATTAACCACTCCCCACAGACGTTTGGGATGAATTCAGTTTTGCACAATCACAGTGATACCTCTTGTACACATATGTTTGCACACTTATGCTTGTATTTCTAGAGGATGCATTCCTAGATGTAGAATTGCTGGGTCAAAATAAAGGAATACATTTTTTCCATTTTAGTACATTGCCAGGTTGCCTTTAGAAGAGGTTTATACCCACTGACTGTACGTGCGAACACCTGTTTCCCCACATCCTGATCAGACTCGTCATTACCAGCTGTTAAAATGTTTGCCAGTCTGAACAAGGCGGGATAGGGGAATATCATCTTATTTTCATTCTCGACTATTTGATAACAAGTGAAGCAGTATGTGTTTTCTATACATGTTATGTTTCTTCTTCGGTTTTGTAGTTAAGACAGGTCACTTCTGGCGATGGGAAAGCTGGGCCCATGTGAGCTGGGCCCGTGTGAGCTGGGCTTGTGTGAGGTCTTTTGGGAACTATGTCCCTACAGGGATAATAGATGGGAGTGATTCTCTCTGACTGATGCTGTCTGCCTCCCCAGAGGTTGGAGACACTGGGAAATCACAGGGTGAGAGGAGCTGCCCTGCACTGTCCCAGAAGCCCCTGGTCTGGACCTAACACTCCCCTTTGCTTCTGCAGGAAGCTTGGAAGCATGCAATCAAGAAGGCCAAGCACATGCCTGACCCCTGGGCCGAGTTCCACCTGGAGGACATTGCCACGGAACGTGCCACGCGTCACAGGTCAGCATCTTGTCTACAGACGCTATATGACCCCAGTCCACAAGGAGTCCTTGGGGTTTGCGTCCTCCTTCTGCTTAAAATCAGTGAGGCTTAAGTACCCTTGGAGATCAAGGAAAAGGGAATATAATGATAATATCAGCCAGTATTTGAGTATTTACGCATGCTTAAGGCGTTGTGCATGATCTCATTTAATCCTTACAGTGTGTATTTAATCCTGTAAGGTGTGTATTCTACAGGCTAGGCTGAGCTATGCTGCAAATACAAATACCCCAAGGGCTTAATGCACAAAGGTGCATTTCTTGCTCATATGAAGTTGGGTGAGAGTTGAGTAACTCTTCAGGGCCGCTCAGGGATCCAGGCTACTTCAGTCTTGTGGCTCCGTCATCTCAACACATGACCCCACAATTGCTATCAAAGGGAAAGAGAGCAGACCAGTCTTTCAGTGCCTTGGCCCCAGGAAGATTCACAAAACAGAGCTGGGAGGGTCTAGATTTCCTATTTGAAAAGGCAGAAGGAAGGAAGAGTGTTTTCAGGGGGTTTCAGGAAGAAAAATGAAAAACAAAACACTACCGCCAACATAATAATAAGGAGGACTATGATGATGATGATGAGGGTCCTTATTTACTGAATTTTCCGTCTGCTAGGCACTGTTTAAGCACTCTATATGTATTTACTCATTAAAAAAAGTCTGGAGTAGTTGTGTCAAGCATTCGGCACTCCTTTGAGAATCTGATGAAGCCATCTCAGAAAGTTGCACACGTATGTCTAATTTTACTCGTAATTTTAGAAGACTCATGGATCTGCCCTGGGGCCTGTCCTGTGTCCTCTGTAGACCTCTCCAGCTCTGACTCATCCAGGTCAACCCTGTGAGTTCCCTCAGTTGCCCCAGTGGAGAGAGAGGTTTGAACAGGGTCACCCCGGTAGTTAATAAGATAACTTTCTGACTCAGACCAGTGTCTTTGAATTAGTCAGGACTCTGTTTCAAATGCAAGTGACAGAAACCCAATTCGCAGTGGCTTAAGCATAGAAATGAATGGTTGACTTATCTACGTGGGCTTCGTGTATGTCTAGTTCCAGATGCTCCAAGGATACTTTTGGCTCTGACCCCAGGTAGACTGTCTTACATCAGTGGCACAGATGCCTCCTAGGAGCCCCACATTTCATCTCACTCAATGGGAAAGGATCTTTCTTTCTCAATTTTTTTTAAAACAAAAGTTCCACATTTGAATCTCATTGGCCTGCCTTTGGTTATAGGCCAGTTACTGAACCAGTCATTGTGCCAGGAGCTTTGCTCTCACTGGCCAGGTCTAGATCACATACCACAAGCCAGAAGGTGCTGGGGGATCAGCTTCACCCAGTCCATATGTCCTGAGAATGGAGGATGGTGGTTTTCCAAAGGAAAATTGGGGTGCTGTTACCAGAAGAAAGGGAAGCAGTTGCTAGGCAGGCAGAAACAGTGGAGCCCTGTCCACCTTTCTGCAACGTGTTCCTGCTCCCACCTTGTGAGGAGATGGCTTAGAGCCTAGCGTGCACCTTTCCCCATTTCGGAGGCTGACCTCCTAGTGGGCTCTGGGGTCTGTGCCGGCAGCTGAGGTCAACATCGTCGGGGCCCCAGAAGGCCAGGTTGTGGACTCTGTTCCTTCCTGCCTATAAACGCAGCGTGGTGGCTGGTCGGTGACATCTGGCCTCCAGGCTGAGGACACCAGGCCACTAGGGAGGCCCTTGGAAAAGCAGGACTCACAGGCTGGGCTGGTTCTGTGTGTCTCTGAGCTCCTTGGGGGCCAGGGACCAGGGCCCGCGCCGAATTGTGTTTATTTCTTAACCACAGTAGCTGATTTCACCTGCCCTGGCTGCCAGCAGAGGGAGGTCAGGCATTGATGGCCAGAATGTCCAGAGATTTCTAAATTGGAGGCTTCCACCTCTATTGCTGGTTTTTAAAGAGCTCTGCTGCAAGCCAGCCCTTTATTGGGACAGATTTCCTGTTCACGTGGGTTGTACCCAGGCTGGTTAAGAGCAAGGTTCTGTTTGAAACCGACCTGGGTTTGCATCTTGGCTCTCAGGAAGGTTTTTTCACCTCTCTGAACCTTGGTTTCCCCATCTGGAAAGTGGGCACAATATTTGTACGGATCTCACAGGGCTGAGTGATGGTTGATGGAGGAGTTCTGTGTAAGCACTCAGCATGCAGTGAATGCTCAGTGAACTTAGAGCAGCTCTGTCCTCTGTAAGGTTAGTGATTGTGAAGGACAGTTAAGATCCTTCCAGTGTTGTATGTCTCTGCCCTCCCCCAACTTCTGGGCGCCTCTCAGCTTTCAGTCTGTTTGGAAGTGAGGGAAGACTACTTCCTTTACCGAGGCCTCTACGTAGTAGTAATAACAACGATTGCTGTTATTTATCGAGCACAGTACTTGCCATGGGCTGGTGCCAGCAGGTGTGTGGCTCTGACAAGCCTTCCTCCCCACCCTGGGCCTGGGGTGGGTTAACTGCCAGGCCTCTGCTTGTTTTACAGGCTCTGAGAAGGCTGTTCCCACGAGCTGGGAGGTTCTGGAGTCTGTCGCCCCTGAGGGAGGGCCAGGGAGGCATCTGCTAGAGCTAAGAACACCTCAGCCCTGGGGGAGGTTTAAGATTTTAGGGGTTTACGGAGCCAAGGAGCTTCCTGCCAGGCAAACCTGTTAAGGCCCAGCCAGGCCTAGGGGCAGATTTGCTCTGGGAAAAGAGAGATGAAAATGTTCTGGAACCCTCTCCATCCCTCTCTGCCTTGGCTGTGTATCCAGCAGCCCCTTTCCTGGTTGGACTCAGAGGCAGGACCCTCCCCCAGCCCTGCCTGCACCGGGACCTGGGCTGGGCCTCACACTGGCAAGACCGAGGATGCTGCCACCTCCCATCCTGGGACACGCTATTCATTATCTAGGCCACTTATAACAAGGATATTTACTTATTCAACTGTTCATCCAACATGCGTTTATTAAGCCTCCCCTGTACCAGGTCCTGTTCACTGGCCCGTCTTTGTGGAGTTATAGTCCAGTGGGGGAGCCAGATAGGTAGGGAGCAGCCCGCCCACTACACAACAGTAAGCGCTGGGGGACACGGTGGAGAGGGAATAGCTGCCTTTGACGAAGGGGAAGGAGGCCGGTGTGGTAGGGACCTGGGAGGGAGGGGGAGTGTCCACAGACCCGACCCAGGAGGTCGGCTGGGCCTGTGGGTAGAGAGCAGATTTGATCCCGAGGGCAGTGGACAGCCCGGAAAAGTCTTCTGCCTTTAGCTAGTGAGTGACAGGATCAGGTAATGGACGCTGCGCCCTGGGGTGGGTTCTGGTCTCTGCAGGTACAACGCTGTCACCGGGGAGTGGGTGGAGGATGAAGTTCTGATCAAGATGGCGTCTCAGGTGAGCAGAGCCTCGAGCCCAGTGTGGTCAGGGCTGAGTGGGGATTTCTCTTGAGCCAACGTCAGGGCCTGCTTCCTCTTCTCCACACCCACTTTATTTTATTTTTTAATTTTGGGGGATTCTTTATAGTACTGTATATTTATTTTATTTTTTACAACAGCTTTATTGAGATATAATTCACACACCATGCCCCATACCCATTTAAAGTGTACAGTTCAGTGGTTTTTAGTATAGCCACAGAGTTATGCAACCATCGCCACAGTCAGTCCCAGAACATTTTCACCATCTCTAGAAGAAACCCCGTACCTACCCATTAGCAGTCAGTCTCCAATTCCCTCATCTGCCCCAGCCATGGGCAACCGCTAATTTATCTTCTGTCTCTGTATATTTACCTATTCTGGGCATTTCATGTATTAGTCATATATATCAAAAGATTCTTCTTGACACTCTTATTGAAAATCAGTGAACCGTGAATGTGCATATCAGTTTTCAAAACTTGCAGTCACCACCTATTACTTTTCATCTAACAAGGTGAACTCAGTGGGTTGCAAGAAAACGGAATCAACTAGAAAATAGAGAACTTCCTGCATAGAAAGGGGCAGGATCGATTTGTGAAACATTTTGTGGTGTATCACACACTCAGAAAAGTGTATAGCTTGATGAGTTTCACCAAGTGAACACGTGTATAACTAGCACCCTGATCAAGACACAGAATATCACCGGTGCCCCCAGAAGCCCCTCTCAGCCCCAGTTGCTACTCCTTTACCCCCAAGGGTAAGCACTACCCTGAATTCTATCACCTGAGGTTGGTTTTGCCTATTTTTGTACTCCGTATAAATGGAACCATACAGTATATGTATAGCTCAACATTTTGTCCATGAGGTTTGTACATGTTTTTTCTAGAACTGTAATTTGTTCATTCTCATTGCTGTATAATATTTAGTCAAGCAAATAGACCTGATTGATTGATCCATTATACTGTTGATGGACATTTGGGTGGTTTTGCTTTTTTTCTGTTACAGACAGGGCTACAAAAAACATCCTTTGACATGTACTGTCTCTACCCCCACCCCGTCACCCCCATAATATCTTCACCCCCTGGGGGATCTTCTGCTCAGCTAGGGCGGGGAGTAGGGGGGCGGTCTCATCAGTCCTGCAGCCTCCAGGCTGGAAGTTCTATGAGGACTTGGTGCTGCAGTAAAGGAAGGGGAGGGCCCAGGGATTTTAGGGTTGAGATGAGGTCCAGGGCATCGATTTGGTGGGTGACGTCCAAGGGGAAAATCTCCTCCTGGCTCAGCGTAGCCTCTGGGTGGGGTGTGGGGACTGATAACCTGCTGTGTGATGTCTTTCAGCCCTTCGGCCAGGGAGCAATGAGGGAGTGCTTCAGGACGTAAGTGACTCAGCCTGCCTCTCGGGGCCCTGCCCAGACTCCCTCAGGCTCCTGAGAGCAGGGACACTGTGACATTTCCAGTCAAGAAATGGAGACAGTGGGTTCTCTTCTTGTAGCCCAAGCTCCTCTCCATCTGGTCTCCCTTGGACCATACGTTGGGACCGGCTGTGGGGATGGGCTGGAGGAGAACAGGAAGTATGTCCCTTAAGTCCCCTTCACAGCTCTTTGAAGGCTGCTGTGGGGTGGGGAAGCCCCTCCCACCTCTTGCATTTTGTTCCTGGCTCTAGGCAGCCAGGTCAGGCAGGGTCTTCATGTCCTGAGGTCTAGGGCTGGGATCCAGAACACCCAGGTGGGCCCCCTGATGCCTCTCCCCTCAGGAAGAAGCTTTCCAACTTCCTGCACACTCAGCAGTGGAAGGGGGCCTCCAACTACGTGGCAAAGCGCTACATCGAGTCCGTGGACAGGGACGTGTACTTTGAGGACGTGCGTCTACAGATGGAAGCCAAGCTCTGGGGAGAGGAGTATAATCGGCACAAGCCCCCTAAGCAGGTGTGTGGCACCCCTATCTGCCACCCTCCAACCCCAGGACATATCTGGAGATGAGGGCAATGGAGGTGCCTGTCACAGGCTTCCTTCTTCACCGTCTTAGCAGCAGCTAATAACAACCATCATGTATTGAGCCTGATATGTCAAGTACTCTACATGCCAAGAGTTATTTATTTCTGAAAACAGAGGTCTGAGGTTGTTTGAGGTTGGAATGTTTTTATTCCATTTACAGATGGGATCTATTAGTCAGGATTTTTGCTTGCAAATGACAGAAACCCACTCAAACGGGCTTAATCCAAAAAGGGAATTTATTGCCTCCGATAACTGAGAAATAGGGCTGGCTACAGGCATAGCTGGATCCAGGACCAAATTGAAGTTGCTGGGAAACTTCCTCCAGCTCTAGCCTCAGTGTTCTGTGTTGGCATCACTCTCAGGCGGCTTTTCAACTTGTAGTGACATGTTAGTCCCAGTAGCTGCAGGCTCCCTTTCCGTTTCTCGGCAACCTTGATGGAATGACATGTTTTCCCACAAGTTTCAATGAAAGTCTCAAAACTGGGTTTCTTTTTTTTTTTTTTCTTTTTCTTTTTTTGGCCGTACTGCGCGGCATGTGGGATCTTAGTTCCCCAACCAGGGATCAAACCCGCGTCCCCTTTGTTGGAAGCACGGAGTCTTAACCACTGGACTGTCAGGGAAGTCCCATGGGTTTCATTGGCTTGATTAGGTCAGGTGCCTATCACTGAGCCAATCACGATGGCCAGGGTGTGGGAATATGCAGATTAGGCAGACCTGAGCCTTGTACCCACCAGCAATATGGGTTCTTCCACCCAGACTAGGTGGACTGAGATTGGTGGCTCCCAAGGAAAAGCAGGAGAGGGAGTGGTGGGGAATGGATTCCTTCCTTATTTGCCCCTGGGGAACCTAGGGCACAAAGGGGTTAAGTGTCTTGCCCAAATGGGCAGGGATGGAGCCAGGGCTCAAATCCAGGCTTTCCAAGCCCCTGCTCTTGGCTTCTGCACTTGAGCCCCCAGTGTATTGGTGACCTGAAGCCAAGCAGAACTTCCTGTTGCCTGCAGGCATTTGAGGAAATAGCACCCCAGGCCTCTGCCCTGCTTAAATTCACAGCTCAGCTCTCCTACTCTTTGTGCACCTGCTAGCTATAAGGTACCATCTTCGGAGTGCCCAGGAGAGCCACACTTCCAGGTAGCCAGCAGAATTTATTGAGTGCCTACTGTTTGCAGAGCCCTTGATTAAGTGTCCTTGGTGTGGATACAAAAAGCCACATGCCCACCCTCGGGGGTTGTGACCTCCTTAGTAATTCAGTACACTCAGGCCTGGCCACCTTTTCCTTCCTCCCTAAACTTGTTTCTGCCTCAGGACCTTTGCACTGACTGTTCCTGCAAGGCTGCATCACTGCATCTCCTCAGTCCTGCTCACAGTTCAGGTCTCAGCTCATGTCACCTCCTCAGCTAGGCTGTGCTAGACCATCCTAAATGAAGTAACCCACCGCTGCACCCTCTGTCATGTCACTTTGTTTGTTTTGGTTTCTTTTTTTTCAGAGCAATTGGCACCGTCTGAAAGGGTCTTATTCATGTAGTTAATATTTTAGTTGCTTCTCTCCCCTGAGGGCAGGGATTTTATCTGTCTTGTTCAACTCTGAGTGCCTAGGTGCTCAGTGAATAATAACGTGGTTGAATTGATGAAGGGAGAGGAATGTGGTTGTTTGAGGAGGACCTGGCTGTCCCCTTGAGGATGTATCCTTGCCACTGACCCTCACCCAGTTGCCTTCTGCTCAAGCAGGTGGCCCTGCAGCAGGCTTCCTGGTAGGAATGGAGCCAGCTTTTGGGACAGGAACCCTCTGGGAACCAGCCACTCCTTCCCCCCTGGCTGGTTCTCAGAACTGAGGCCACATTTGGGGAGGTTCTCAGCTCTCAGCTCTGGGCCCCTTTGGCCTCTGCAGTTGTTGTCTGCCTGTCTGGTGACTCAGCCAAGCAGTTTCCTGGGTGGTCATTTCCTTGGGAAACCCAGACCTGGCTCCTGTTGTGGGTGGCGTCAAGGGAACAGGGTGCCATGGGTATGATCTTGTGTAATAGATCACAAGTTAGAGTTTCAGGTTTTCCCTGCTCTACTTTACAAACATACACAGGACTTACATGTTTTCTTCTGAGTACAAAGTTAAACATATACTTGGTACAAAATTTAGCAAGGCATGTCTGAGTTTCCTGTAATTCCCCTTTGCAGGGAAAGAACCACTCTTACGGTTTGGTATGTATCACTCTAGAATTGTGTCTGCTGATAATAATGACATCAGCAAACTGGCTCTTTCCTGTGCCAACAGATTTCATCCTCTTACCCATTCCACAGGTGAGGAAACTCAGGCACAGATTGGTGAAATAACTTGCGCAAATTCACTGTATTAGCATAAGGCACAGGTTGAGTTGCTTGACAGACAGACCCACAGTTGTGTGCTAACTCGAAATGGTTTCCTTTTGTCTCATCTAACAATCCCGCTTTGGTGGGGTCTCGGGGTGGGCTGGTGCTTCGCCTCCTTAAGTCATCCAGAGGCCTGGTTCATTCTGTCTTGTTGCTCTGCCACCTGCCGGGAGTTGCCCTGGACTACATGGTCAGATCTGGCTCACTGGCAGATGTCCACCTTACAGCCTCAGGAAGGCCAGAGAAGGAGAGGGCAGGCTGGAGTTGCATCATCACTGCTGCTTGCTTCCTATTGGCCAGGCTTAGTCACATGGCCACACTTAGCATCCAAGGGAAGCCAAGTGATGCCATCCCTACCGAATGGCTGTGCATCCTGTTAAAGCTCAGGGATGGGGGGTTATCTTAGTCCATTTGGGCTGCTGTAACAAAATACCACAGAATGGGTAACTCAAAAACCACAGAAATTTGTTAAGTCCAAGATCAAGGTGCCAGCATGGTCACGTTCTGGTGAGGGCCCTCTTCCTCGTTCACAGCTGGCATCTTCTTGCTGTGTCCTCACATGGTGGACAGAGTGAGGGAGCTCTATGGGGTCCCTTTTATAAGGGCACTAATCCCATTCATGAGGGCTTCTCTCTCATGACCTTATCACCTCCCAAAGGCCCCACCTCCTAATACCATCACCTTTGAGGGTTGAGATTTCAACCTATGAAATTTAGGGGGATACATTCAGGCCATAGCAGGGGTTTTCATTCTCAAAGGAAAAGGGGAATGGATTCTGGGGACAATCAGCAGTTTCAGCCTTTCTGCTCTAGCCTCTTATCAGAGGAGGGTTCTGCCTGGGCCCTGCCTCTGACCCCCCCTCCCACCTTCCCGCCAGGTGGACATCATGCAGATGTGCGTGATAGAGCTGAAGGAAAGGCTGGGCCGGCCTCTCTTCCACCTAGAGCACTACATCGAGGGCAAGTACATCAAGTACAACTCCAACTCAGGCTTCGTCCGCGATGACAACATGCGCCTGACACCACAGGTGAGGCCCCTGCAGAGGCCCATGCTCCGTCTCAGCAGACCTCGGGTCCCTCCGAATTAAGCAGGGCTCCTTCCTTTGTCTTTGCCTCTGTACAGCTCCTCCCTGCAGATAAAGGCCCCCAACATGGGCAGAGGTGGGGTGTTGAAACCTCTCAGAGCAGTGCCTGCCAGCGTTTGTGCAGCCCACAGCCTGGTCTCTCGTGGTCACCTTTTCTTTCATGTCACCCCACAGGCCTTCAGCCACTTCACTTTTGAGCGTTCCGGCCACCAGCTGATTGTGGTGGACGTCCAGGGTGTGGGTGACCTCTACACCGACCCACAGATCCACACCGAGAAGGGCACTGACTTTGGAGATGGCAACCTAGGTAGGCAGGGAAAGCCAGTGGGTCCACAGAGACCACACTCCCCACAAAATCTCCGGGCTCTTTGTTCACCCAAGAAAGCAGGCCGAGGTACTATATGGGGCTCCCCAAGATTGTGGAGATGGGAGCCTGGGGCCTCTGGCTCCTGCCAGTTTAGCATGCTTTACACTTGCCCCTGCCACATTTAGGGTGCTTGGTACCGCCCTGCCCCTGTCCCAAAGCAGAGCAATGCTCCAGACCCCCTGCTCTGCTGTGTCCGCAGGTGTCCGCGGGATGGCTCTCTTCTTCTACTCTCATGCCTGCAACCGGATTTGCAAGAGCATGGGCCTCGCTCCTTTCGACCTCTCCCCAAGAGAGAGGGATGCGGTGACTCAGCACACCAAGCTACTGGTGGGTACCCAGCATGAACCTGCTCGGACTGGCAGGGCCCTTCTGCTGCCAGGACCTGCAAACAGTGTTTCCTGTGTGCTGGTGGCTCAGGCCCTGCACTGCTTAATTGAAGAGTACTGGGGCCAGAAGACTCTTAGCCCTATCTGTGTCCCTCGTCCCTCTTGAGCCAATGCACACAGCCCTCCTGAGTATCCCCACTAATAGAGGAACTGGGGTCTGCTTGATTTGGGACCCCCCCCTTTTTTTTTTTTTTTTTTTTGCGGTACGGGGGCCTCTCACTGTTGTGGCCCGACGCGCAGGCTCAGCGGCCATGGCTCACGGGCCCAGCCGCTCCGCGGCATGCGGGATTCTCCCGGACCGGGACACGAACTCGTGTCCCCTGCATCGGCAGGCGGACTCTCAACCACTGCGCCACCAGGGAAGCCCATTGGGCCCATTTTTGCCCAGAGTGAGGGGACCAGGTGTGTACAGATAGCGAGTGGGGTGTGTGGAATGTGGTTTGTGTGATGTGTTGACAAATGACTGGACTAGACTTGGACCTGGCTAACTGAGTACCTCGCCGTGTCCAGGATGTGCCCCCATCCCCACCCCCACTGCATGGACCAGATATAAGACAATATTGGCAAAGACCAGCTTGGGATTCTGGAATGTATCCCCCAGCTCAGGGCTGTAAAGCATGGGCAGCGCTTCTGGGATTGCTGGCCCTCTGAGCTCCTGTTCCGGATGCCCCTTCTTAGAGGCCTTTGGGTTAATCCCCCACTGATTCGTTTTAGGTTTTCTGCCAGTCCCTTAATAGGCACAGTTGGGTGCTGTGGCTGAAAGGGCCTCAGGTTTTGAGGGAACAATCAGCAGCAGGAAGAGCCCCTCTTTCCCACAGTGTGCCTGTGTGACTTGCATGTCCCTGTTAATTCTCCAGCAATCAGCCCAGACCATCTTGAGGGGGACAGAGGAAAAGTGCGGGAGCCCCCGGGTGAGGACCCTCTCGGGGAGCCGCCCCCCGCTGCTCCTTCGCCTCTCAGAGAACTCTGGAGATGAGAACATGAGTGACGTAACCTTTGACTCTCTCCCTTCCTCGCCATCTTCTGCCACGCCGCACAGCCAGAAACTGGACCACCTTCGTGAGTGATGGTTTGGCCCCCGGGCATTGTGATTGGAGGGGACGAGCACAGGTAAAACAGGGCTAAACTGGCTTTCACTTACGTTAGAAAATCAGACATGCCAACCAAAAAGATTGATGGCCCAGATGGTTTTACGGGTGAATTCTTTTTAATAAACTTTCAAGATGCAGTCATCCAAATGCTGTAAAAACAGCCTTTGTTGTAGAAAACAAGGTAACATTTTTCAGAGTGTTTTATGAAATTAGCAAAAACTTTTATACCAAAATTTGACAAAACACCGAAAAAGAAAACTATATCCCAACCTCAGGTATAAATACACAAGGCAGGGCTTCCCTGGTGGTGCAGTGGTTGGGAGTCCGCCTGCCAATGCAGGGGACACGGGTTCAAGCCCTGGCCTAGGGAAGATCCCACGTGCTGTGGAGCAGCCAGGCCCATGCGCCACAATTACTGAGCCTGTGCTCTAGAGCCCACGAGCCCACGCACAGCAACGAGGACCCAATGCAGCCAAAAATAAATTTAAAAAATTTTTAAAAATAAATAAATAAATAAATATACAAGGCAAAAATTCTAAATAAAGTATTAACAAATAAAAACTAGTATCTTAGGGAATTCCCTGGCGATCCAGTGATTAGGACTCCTCACTTCCACTGTCGGGGGCGTGGGTTCAATCCCTGATCGGGGGGGAAAAAAAAAGACTAGTACCTTAAAAGAATAGTCTGTCATGGCCAAATAGGGTTTTTGCAGGAATCTGAAAGTTGTTCAGTGTTCAGAAACCAATTAACATCATAGGAACAGGTCAAAGGAGAAAAATGGGCATCATTATTTCCGAAGTTGAAGTGACAGAGTTTGCTCGTGATATGGATGCGGGGTCTGCAGGAAAGAGGGGAGGCAAGGCTGACTCCAAGGTTTTGATCTGAAGAACTGGCAGGATGATGGGGCCATTTATTCAGCTGGAGAAGGCCCCAGGGGAGCAGGAGAGGAGGATTTTAATGTCAGATATTAAAGAAGCCTGTAAATCACCACTGAAAGGCCTGGGGAATAGTCTGAAGCAAGAGGTGACAAACCTTTTCTTAAAAGGCCAGAGAGTAATAAATATTTTAGACTTTGTAGGCCATGTGGTCTCTGCATTTGCGGCATAAACGCAGCCATTGACCATACTTAAAACAAATAGGTGCGGCTGTGTTCCAGTAAAACTCTAAGGACACTGAATTTTAAATTTCATATAATTTTCACATATCACAAAATATTATTCTCCTTTTGACTTTTTTCAACCATTTAAAAATGTAAAAAGCATTCTTAAAAACCATATGAGAATAGGAGACAAGCCAGATTTGGCTAGTGGCAGCTTAGGACAGGAGATAAAGACTGGGATGGTTGGTTTTTAAGCCATCTAAGGCTTCTCCCATTTGTAGCTACTCATTGGACCCCAAATATACAAATGGCTTTCCTTCCTTCACAACTGCACCTCACTGAGGTTTGACCGTAGGTCAAGCACATGGTACTTATCAATACATAACACAATTGTATTTGCATTATGACAACCCCAAGGAGGCACACCTGTTAAGCTGCTTGCTCAGGACCCCACAGCTGGCGAGTAGAGACTCTGGGTAAGTTCTCGAGGAAGAATTGTGTCCCCCCAGGTGCTGACAACATACATTCTTCACCCACTTTTGTACTTTATAAATTTAAAATTAAAAAGGCTTGGTGGCAGCTGTAGGTTGTAGATGGGTCTTGTGAACTGTTCCAGCGATGGAGCTGGTGGCTTACTCCATTTTCTCCCTGCTCAGATTGGCCTGTGTTCAGCGACCTCGATAACGTGGCACCCCGAGACCCCGACCCTCTGGACAACCACCGGGTGAGTAGAGGGGGTGGAGGAGCAGGGCGGGGCGGAGTGGACTCCCTCCCCCAGGAACTGAGGATGAAACCTCAGATTCAGAGGTGGGTAACCCAGGTCTGCTCTGGGCACTGACAGGAAGATACAGGTGCATGGGGGGAATCCCAGCCTCCTGCCCAGGGCAGCATTTTGTCCGGGAAGAGCTGGGTCTATTCCAGTTCCTGGAGGTGGTTAAAGCAGAGAGAATCCAAATCAGCAATAATGCAACCTTCTGGTACATGCTGGGCTTGGCCCTGGGTTTGGTTTGGCCGCACGTTGTGTGGCCAAGCTATCTTGGGGGACAGGGGGCTACGCTGGGTCTCCGACGTGTAACTTACAGCACAGGTAGCTGTGATGCTCACAGCTTGGATAAGCAGAACAGGTTTCCTGCAGCCTCTGCATGACTAGCAGTAAGAAGCTGTAGATGACGTATTTGCATTCAGACAAACATATATTATGGTGTCAAATTAAAAATTCATTAGAATGTTTTAAACAGACTTCACAGACATGTCACACTTGCATATGCCACAGCATCTTAAGCTGCACTCTCAGCTCCAAAGGTTCAACTTCGCTCCTGATGGCTTTTCAGAGTTCTTGAGTGTGAACAAAAAATAGGAATAGCTGACACATATGGAATCATCACTATGGGCAGACACTGTTTTAAGAGCTTGGTAGATAATTCTCATCTAATCCTCACAACAACTTATGAGATAAGTAGATAATAGTTTTTATTCCTTTTAGAATAGGTTTTATGTTTTACGCTAGAGCTAGGATGAATTTTAGAATTTCAGAGTAGGTTGAAAAGGAAAAGATTCAGAAAATTACAAGGTGAAAAGCCTCCCTCCCACCTGTCCCCTCAGCCACCTGCTTATCCCCAGCATTAGCAGCTGCTTAGACAGTGCCCTCATTATCCCTGATTTAGAGACGGGGAAACTGAGGCACAGATAGGTAAGCCACTTGCTCATGTTCACTCAGTGATGGAGCCAGCGTTCAAGGCCAGGCCATCTGGCCTCGAACCCACCCTCTATACTGCCGCCCTTTGCTTTTATTCTCCACCATTTCTCAGATGAGGACACTGAGGTTTGGAGAGGTTAGCTGCCTTGCCCAGGGTCTGACCTGGGGAGTGCAGAGCTGGGGTTTCAGTGAGGCTCTCTGTTGCCCGGCTTGGGAGTGGTTCCCAAGGTCATGCAGAGAGTGGGTGCGAGGAGGGGGCTGCCTGGAGCTTTTAGGTATAGCCTGTGATCCAGTTTCAAAAAAAGCCTTTCACTCAGCACACTGAACACTTCAGTTTGGTGGTCTGTAAATTATACCTCAATTAAAAAAATTGAAATAGTTTAAAAAAAAAAAAGAACAGCTATTTTGGCTCACACAGAACAAAGACCTGGGGGAGGGCGGTAGGAAGCCTGTGGTGCTTCTAGAAACCAGGGCAGGGGCCTTTTTAGAATAACGCAGCTCCTTTGGGTGGAGTGGATCCTGGCCAGACCAGAGGCCAAGGATTCCATTGTGTATGTTCCGTGGCGCCCATCTGTCTAGGAGACTGATCCAGGTTTTACACTTATGGTAGTGATAACCAAGCTTCTGTTAAAAATATATTGACTTAAGTAAAATAAAATGGTTTATTTAAAGAAAAATAATAAAAGAGAAGTATGAATTCATGAGGAGAGTTTTATCTGAAGGAGGAAGGGAATGGGATGCAGAGGGGACTCAAAAGAGGTCTAAATTTTAACAGCAATGTTTTAATTCCTTTTAGAAATAAAAGATCTAAAGTAACTAAGGCCTAGAGTTAAGAGTTGACAAAACTTGGCAACAGGTGCACAGGAGTTCATTTTAGGATTCTCTGTTCTTATTTGTGTGTTTGAAATGTTTCTCAGTAGAATGAAGGAGGAAAAAAATAAAAGTTTTAGCTGAACAGTGATGCAGGTGACATGCGGATATGGCCAGAACTCAACGTTGGTAGACAAATGACTGAAGTTTTAGAGATTCTAAATTATACCAGGTTCCTTTTCACAACAGAACTCAGATCTAGAAGAATAAAAAATATGCCCAGGTGATGTGTGCGGTTTTGGCAGAGGGCTTAGTGGTAGTAAATAATTGTTTCCAGTGCTGCATTTTTTTTTAAACATCTTTATTGGAGTATAATTGCTTTACAATGGTGTGTTAGTTTCTGCTTTACAACAAAGTGAATCAGCTATACATATACATATGTCCCCATATCTCCTCCCTCTTGCGTCTCCCTCCCACCCTCCCTATCCCACCCCTCTAGGTGGTCACAAAGCACCGAGCTGATCTCCCTGTGCTATGTAGCTGCTTCCCACTAGCTATCTATTTTTCATTTGGTAGTGTATATATGTCCGTGCCACTCTCTCACTTTGTCCCAGCATACCCTTCCCCCTCCCCGTGTCCTCAAGTCCACACTCTAGTAGATCTGCGTCTCCACTGCTGCATTTTTATCCATGCGTCGTATCCTTTAAATCAGGCTTTGTTTTTCTGCCTGTGAAATGGGTGAGTCACTCTTAACAATGGCACTTACTACGATCCACACTCTGAGTGTGACATCTCATTTCATCCTCACAGCCGCTTGATGTAGGTAGCTATAATGAATCCCCATAGCTAGGGAAACCGAAGCTCAGAGAGGCTGAGCAGCTATCCAGAGTCATAGCTGGTGAGTTACAAAGCTTGGATTTGAGCCTAGGCAGTCTGGCTCCAGAGCCCACATTCTTCGCCACTATTTTTTTTACCGCTCCCTTGTCACCCAACCAGCAAGGGTAGGAGGAAGAGAATGTTGTGGGGTGATGGGACAAAGGAGAGAAAGCACATGGCTGGGATTCCAGATATCACCACCGCCAGGTACTCAGAGGACCACTGAGACCCTAGGGCCATCTTTTCTCCGCAGGACTCTGAGAACAGTGGAGACAGCGGATACCCCAGTGAGAAGCGGGGTGAGCTGGATGACCCAGAGCCCCGAGAACATGTAAGGAACCCCAAGGAAATGAGAACAGAGTCCCCTGTTGCCTAGTTGTCCAGGAGGATAGAGAGCTGGGGCGGAGGGGAGAATGTGAATGGGTGGTAAGAGCATAAAGTAAATTAATAAATAAATCATTTCAGTTAAAGATAAATGCAGGACAGAAGATAAAACAGGGTAATGTGGACTAGTAAGTTTAGTAAAGGGACAAGCATGGGGGATTAGACACAAGGTTGAATATGGCGGACACATCTTACAGTGAAGCTGGACCTCTGGTTGCTAAGCAGAGAGGATGCTGAGCAGGGTGGGCCAGAATGGTGCTGGTAGGTTGGAGGGCCCAGCTCAAAGGCACGGGATTCCAGCAGTCCCTCGGGAAGGCTCCAGAGGATGAACGATGCCTTACGGTATCTTTTCAGCAGCATCCTGGTGAGGGTGGTTTTAGGCAGTATCAGCCATTTAGAGGTTTTGCCAAGTGCCAAAATGGAGCATAAGCATTACGGGCAGTCTTGCCGGGAGCCTCTGGTCTCGGCTTTGTTACTGCGAATATATATAGACAGGTGATGGGAACTTTGGCTAAGCGAAGCACTTGGCCCAGTTTCCTTGGTGCCTGTCTGCTGGGATTCTGTGCCTTTGAGTCGGTTCTGTCCATGCACATGGTGAGAACGAGAGGGAGACTGCGGCTGCCCCAGCACATCAGTCCTGCCTGTGACCCAGCATCCTCTCTGCTTGGCAGACGAAGGTGCCAGCTTCCTGGGGGGCCGAGCCAGTTCCCTGAGGAGGATCCCCTGGGAGGGCTGGACCAGTTCCCCAGGAGGAGGTTCTTGGGAGAAGGGCTGCTCTTTGGATCACTCTAATCTGTGTCTCCATCAGGGCCACTCAAACGGTAACCGGAGGTATGAGTCGGACGAAGACAGCCTGGGCAGCTGCGGACGGGTAATGTGCCCCCGGGAATCCTCGTCGTGGCTGCGTGCTTGCCTTTTTCAGACTCTGTTTCTGTTTCTTCCCCCTCACGTCATGTCACTTCTGCCCGCCCAGGTGCTTCACATGTCTCCTAAAGGACGATTTTGCAAAGGAGCCAATCCCCTCGGCAAATACTTTTTGAGCTCCTGGGTGTGATGCTGCGGGATCAGCGGGGAGAATTAGAGAAGATCAGGATGGCCTGTCCTGGAGGCCACAGCTCACAACGCCTTCCAGTATACATTAACTTACGTCTAGGGAGTTCCCTGGTGGCCTAGTGGTTAGAATTCCGGGCTTTCATTGCCGTGGCCCGGGTTCAATCCCTGGTTGGGGAAGTTCGCACAAGCTGCGTGGTGCAGCCCCCCAAAATTTAATTCTTGCAGCCACCCACTGAGACAGGCTAATGTTATTCATCCTCTTCTGATGTATGAGAGAAAGGGGGTCTTAAGCGACTCTCCCCAGGTTACCCGGCTAATAGTTGGAAGAAGTATCTCAGGTGATTATCATCAGGCCGGTGTGGGAAAGACCAGCCTCCGAAACGCTCTTCTCTAGCTGACTCGGAACCACATTTTGAACCTCTCACCCTCCAGCCTTTGCTAAGGCGAGTCTCTCTCCTGCCTGCAAGGTCCTTCCTCCCCTGTGGTCATATCTCCTCAGGCCTGTCTGCTCTCCCAGGCTGGCCCCCAGGGGCACCTTCTCCAGGAGTCTTCCCTGATCCCCAGGGCAGGCTTGACTCTTGCTGCTTCCAGAACACAGATTATTTATCACGCAGTATTTCCTAACCACAAGGTATTTCTCAATCGGGTCAAGGCCACAGCGTGGTGCGGAGGCAGGGTCGTTCGATCCCAGCACCACTGACATTCCGGGCTGGGTCATTTTTTTTGGTGGAGGACGCCCTGTGCATGGTAGGATGTTCAGTGTGTGTACACACAGACATACACACACAGCAGCCTGGCTCTGTCCTGCGAGAACTTTGGACAGGGGTGTTTTTAGCTGGGAGATGTGATGTGTTTTCTAAGCCCATCTCCTGAAGCACCCTGTGGTTGCACAGGGAAAGCACAGTGGATTTGCTGCCAGGTCTGAAGCCAGGCTCTTCTGGTGCCTTGTGTGGGGAGCTGGCAGAGGAGCAGCTCAGGGTCGAAACTCCCCGACCTAAGTCAGATGGATAAGTGAGGAGACACTTCTTTGAACTGCTGCAGTGCAGTGTGCTAGCCTTTGTGTCCTGTTGCTACAACATTCCCTCAGCGCCCACAAGCTGGCATAATTCAAGTGACTGGAAATGGAGCCGGGTTTGGCCAAGAAAACTTGACACCGCACAGGTCCGCGCCCCTTAACTTGCCAGGCCGACTTTGGCAGCTGGGAGGGTGCGTCCATCCCCAGCCCCTCGCTTCTCTGGCCTGTAAATGCCCGGTCCTCCCTTCAGGTCTGTGTGGAGAAGTGGAATCTCCTCAACTCCTCCCGTCTCCACCTGACGAGGCCTTCAGCCGTGGCCCTGGAAGTGCAGAGGCTCAATGCTCTGGACCTTGAGAAGAGAA
Source organism: Physeter macrocephalus (assembly GCF_002837175.3). Taxonomy (NCBI): domain Eukaryota; kingdom Metazoa; phylum Chordata; class Mammalia; order Artiodactyla; family Physeteridae; genus Physeter; species Physeter macrocephalus. Next base: position 62,639,977 of record NC_041227.1, read on the forward strand.
TTGGGAAGTCCATTTTGGGGAAGGTAGGGTGATGCCCTCTCTGCATTTACCCGGCACCTCCCCCAAGAAGCGCTTCCTCCCCCAGGCTGGCTGGGAGGCCCTCGGCCGCGGCTGCGGCCTCCAGGCAGCCAGGCCCACCTGCCGTCTGTGTGGCAGGTCCATCTGGCCATGGTGCGCTACCATGAGGGCGGGCGCTTCTGCCAGAAGGACGAGGAGTGGGACCAGGAGTCGGCGATCTTCCACCTGGAGCACGCGGCCGACCTCGGCGAGCTGGAGGCCATCGTGGGCTTGGGACTCATGTACTCGCAGCTGCCCCACCACATCCTGGCGGACGTCTCTCTGAAGGTGAGGGGGGTGGAGGCTCAGTCAACCCATCACCCTTCCCTCCCTGGGTTTATGCCTCGGAAATTTCCCGAGCATCGGTTTGGGACCAGGCACTTCCAAGTTAGTTGACGCTGATAGAACTGGTCTCCGGCCTTGGGGACTGAGTGGAAGGTGACAGTCACATTCCCGGGCAGTTGCGACGTGCTGCGGTGGGAAAAGCAGACGATGCTGCTACAAATAAATGAGGAAGGGCCGTAGCTGGGGTTTCTTGATTGGCAGTTCCAGCTCTGTCCCTAGTGGCTAGAACAGACCTGGCACACACTAGATCATCAGCATTCGTTTGTGGAACGAATGAATAAAGGGATCCCTAAGGTAGACCTGCAGGCCCAGTGGAGTCAGCCAGGCAGAGGGTGGGAGGGGGAGTGTGCGCAGAGGGGACGGCGCGGGCCCAGGCCCTGGGGAGACAGGGTTGGGGTGAGAGGACAGGAGGCGATCCGTGCAGCCCGAGTGTGGAGCGTGAGGAGAAGGTGCAGGAGATGAAGCTGGAGAGGGGCCCGTGCAGGATGGGTGTGATGGGAATCCGTGAGGGTGTCTGCTCCCTCATCACTCCCCTGGTCTATGGGCACAGTGGACGGGACCTGACGTGGCCTAGGGAGTGTGATCCTTTCCTGAGAGAAGTTGAGAGGCCCTTGGTGTGCACGTGCTCCCAGCGTAAATGTCTCCAGCTCTGTCACGTGGGCCAGGCTTGCAGCCGGACGAGGCTGGGCTTGGTGTGGGCACAGGGCACCAGCCCTTCTCTGTGAGCCTCACCATGGCCCAGCAGGTTGGGGGTCTCAGACTGGAAGAGGGTGTGGGGAGGCACCCAAAAGTCCTTGATTTATTTAACTGTTAAAATAGTTAATACATTCAAGTGACTAAAAGTTTTTTTAATGTGAAAAGGTTTACAGTGAAAAATCTCCCTCCCACCTTTTCCTCCATCTTCTCATTCTCCTGATAACAGGTAACCATCATTATTAGTTTCTCACATGTAATTCCAAGAGGCTATTCATTTCCTAGGGCTGCCATAACTAATAACCACAAACTGGGGGGCTTAAAACAACAGAAATTCATTCTCACGGTTCTAGAGGCCAGAAGTCCAAAATCAGTGTGTTGACAGGCCATGATTTTCTAGCTTCTAGTGACTGGAGGCAATCTTGGGTGTTCCTTGGTCTGTAGGTACATCCCTCCAATCTCTGTTTCCATCTTCACATGGCCTTTTCTCTGTGTGTGTGTGTCTCTGTGCCTCTGTGTCTCTCTTCTTACGAAGACACCAGTCCTGTGGAGTTTAGGGCCCACCCTACTCCAGTCTGCCCTCGTCTTAACGAGTTACATCTGTCTGTTTGGAAAGACCCTATTTCTGCAGTGTCCTGCAGACTTTTTCCCTCAGTGCTGTAGAGACAGCTTCCTCATTCTTTCTGAAAGCTGAGTAACATTCCATTGTACAGGTACTTTATTTAACCTGTGCCCTGTTGATGGACACTTGGGTTGGTTCCATTCTTACGATATCTCAAAAATTGCTGCAGTGACCAGACTTGGACATATTAAGTTGAACCATTTTTGTAGGTCATGAAGATAGACTATTGGCAGTTTCATATGGTTCAGTCAAATACATCCTTTGGCATGCGGTCAGGGATAACTTACAGCCATTTTTATTTCCTGTTTTAGATGGTGAAGGGCACGCTTGGTTGGGGGAGGGGATTTTGACAGGCGGATGATTGGTTCCTCTTTCTCTCGTCTCCGTGCTCCCTGAGGAGTGGAGCATGAATATATCTGAGGAGTGGACTGAATGTATCTCATTTAGCCAGTGGTGTGCTGATAAATGCTCAGCAACTGGCTCTTGCAGGTGGGGAGGGAATGTTTGCACATATGTGTATGTACGTTTACTATACATCTACTTGTAAGTTTATTATACATTTACTGATGTAAGGAATGTGGAGCATACAGTTTACAAATCATAAAAATACTCTATTGTGAAATCTATATAGTCAATAGATCCTCACAGAATTCCTTCGCTAATTTTTGTGGAACTCATGTCTGTAGCCCACCTTTGGTTGCAGTTGATGGAAGCGTGAAGTTCTGACATTAGATACTGGTTGATACTTTCACTTACTTTAGTAAGATGAAAATGAAATAAGCAAGTCCTTTGTCAGAGTTGGAACTTCATTTATTTGCTGCTGATACCAGCAACTTCTTTGCTGAATCAGACGATAGTTTTAAATACTGAAGAATGTTTCTCCAGTTTCTTGTGCTAGTCACAATGTAATGGCTGCAGACATGGCACACTTTCAAATTAGTCTGCATTATTAATATATGTTTTGCCATCTCGCGGTATAACTGCTTCTACCATGGCCAATGTGCAAGCACTAAGATGACATCACTGAGCACGGAGTTGCAGGAAACGCACCACAGCACACCATTATATAGCATTTCCATCATGAAGATTCCACAGACTGGTGGTTCTCGGCCAGTCATTTTGCCGCCTCCTTCTCCAGGGGACACTTGGCAGTGTCTGGAGACGTCTTCAGTTGTCACAACTCTGGGAGTGCAACTGGCATCTAGTGGGTAGAGGGCAGGAATGCTGCCAAACATGTACAATGCACAGGACAGCCCCTGCGACACAGAATCATGTCATCTAAAATGCCAGTAGCGCCAAGGTTGAGAAGGCCTGCAATAGATATAAATAACCTCAAGAGGACAGACAAGAGTAAAACATAGTAAAATAATTAGGAAGTGATGAGCTTTGGGTATTTGTTACCTTTCATTTAATTGTAAGTTTACATAATTTAATTTTTAATAATGGCTGTGTTTTACCACTGGCTTGCTTTCACATTGGTTCTCACAAGCCTGCAGAGCCGGCTCCAGCGTACCCACTGCGTTTGGCCTGTTCTCCCAGCATCTGGCACAGAGAGGACACTCAGAAAGGTTTGAGGCCTGAATAAAGGAATGCCAGGGTCCAGGATGAGTGGTTAGGGGCCAGGACTGAGGAGACCACTCTCGTTGAGACTCCCTGGTAACTCTCCCTGTGATCTCAGGCTGTTTACACGAGCTGCACCCGAGCACCTTTGTAAAGGGATGTAGAAGCCATTTCAGTTTGCTCATCTGCAGGTGTCCCAAAGGCCTTTCTCTCCAGGACAGAATCTGGCAGCAAAGAAAACCATGGCCACATGCCCTGAAAGGCTGCTGGCCCATCTCCCGCTTTCCCCAAAGCCCCCATTCTTAGGACCTTTTCCTGTTGTCTTGCTAAGACATTCGTTTATCCAGCACATGCTTTCTGAGTATCTCCTACACTCTGGGCACCATCCTAGGTTCTTATTCACAACAGCAAACTTTTCAGGCAGATAAGGTTGTAATACAGAAAATAATTAACAAATGAAAATATTTCCAACAGAAGTAAAAATAACTGACCTTTATTGAGCACTGCCTGTGCCAAGCATTGTTCTTAAGTGCTGGGGGGAAATTGTGACAGGGAATGAGATCAGGAGGGACTGGATACGGGCTTCCCTGGTGGCGCAGGGGTTAAGAGTCTGCCTGCCAGTGCAGGGGACACGGGTTCAAGCCCTGGTCCGGGAAGATCCCACATTCAACTACTGAAGCCCACGTGCCTGGAGCCCATGCTCCGCAACAAGAGAAGCCACCACAATGAGAAGCCCGCACACCACAACGAAGACCCAACACAGCCAAAAATAAAAACAAATAAATTTTTTTTAAAAAGAGTGGATAGGCCTCTTGTTATTAGGACGCTGATTCCAGCTGCAAGAGAGGCTGGGAAATGTAGTTTTTAGCTGGTCAGCCATGTGCCAGCAAAAATATGGCAGAGGAGAATGGATATGGTGGACAACTGGTAGGCCCAGCCACGCTTCTTGAATCCTGAAGGTTGAGAAGGGCCTCATAGGCTGATAGGAGGGCTTTGGATTTGTCTCCGAGTGAGATAGGAAGTCTTAGAGCAGCTTTGATAGAGTAACATGACCTGACCTGGGCTTATAGCATCTCTCTGGATGGATATCGGAGAAGCAGGATGGAAGCAGGGAATGTAGAGTAGTTCAGCTACTGTGGGAAACAGCTCCTCAAAAGGCTAAACATAGAGCTATATGTGACCCAGCAATTCTACTCCTAGGTATATATATCCCCCAAAATAAAAACATACATCCACACTAAAACTATGCACACAGATGTTCATAGCAGCATTATTCATAATAGCCAAACAGTGGAAACAACCCAAATGTCATCATCTGATGACTGATGAACAGATAAACAAATTGTGATATATTCATACAATGGAATGTTATTTGGCCATAAAAGAGAATGAAACACTGATAGAAGCGGTATGAATGAACCTTGAAAACTTTATCCCAGGGCTTCCCTGGTGGCACAGTGGTTAAGAATCCGCCTGCCAATGCAGGGGATACGGGTTCGAGCCCTTGTCCGGGAAGATTCATTCCCACATGCCGCAGAGCAACCAAGCCCGTGCGCGACAACTACTGAGCCTGCGCTCTAGAGCCCGCGAGCCACAACTACTGAAGCCCGTGTGCCTACAGCGTGTGCTCTGCAACAAGAGAAGCCACTGCAATGAGAAGCCCACGAACCGCAACAAAGAGTAGCCCCCACTTGCTGCAACTAGAGGAAGCCCGCGCGCAGCAGCAGCGAAGACCCAATGCAGCCAAAAATAAATAAATAAAATACATAAATTTATTTTAAAAAAATTTACGCCAAGTGAAAAAAGCCAGTCACACTAAACCACATGTTTTTTGTTTTGTTTTGTTTTTTGGCTGAGCCAAGCGGCATGCGAGATCCTAGTTCCCTGACCAGGGATCGGACCCGCGTCCCTTGCAAGGGAAGTGCAGATTCTTAACCCCTGGACCGCCAGGGAAGTCCATAGACCACATGTTATATGATTACATTTATATAAAATGGTCAGAATAGGGAAATCTCTAGAAACAGAATGTAGGTGAGTGGTTGCCTAGGGCTGGGTGGGATGGAACAATTGGGAGGTAATGGTTAGGGGGTATGGTGTTTTGAATCCTTCTTGGCTTGATGAAAATATTCTGAAATTGATTATGGTGCTGGTTGCACAATCTGTGATTATACTAAGAACTACTGAGTTGTACACTTTAAATGAGTGAGTTGTACGTTATGTGAGTTATATCTCAATAAAGGTGCTAAAAAATGTAAAAAGAATCGGAAGCAGGGAGCCCCTGCTGGAGGCGAGAGATGATGTGGTCTCTGGAGGAATCAGAGCAGATAGAGGAGAGCGAGCAGGAGTGAACTAAGCTTCCATTTCTCCCTGCCTGATGGGAACCCCCAGGAGCTCTTTGCAGCAGGGGAAGCCCTGTTCTCTTTTTCACAATGTGCAATTCTACAGCAGCCCCAGCCTGGAGCTCTCAAAACTTCAAGAAAACAGGGAAAAGATTGATGAGTGAGATTCTGGCAGCCCCTCCTGTGTAAGCCTCATTTCCTTTTCTCTCCCCGTCTTTGGTGTGTGTTAACAGGAGACAGAAGAGAATAAAACCAAAGGATTTGATTACTTACTGAAGGCAGCTGAAGCTGGCGACAGACAGTCCATGATCTTGGTGGCACGAGCCTTTGACACTGGCCAGAACCTCAGCCCAGACAGGTACTGTGGCCATGGCTCAGGTGGCACTGGTGGGAACCTGGGCTGCAGGTGGGAGCTTCCCCTCCGGTGTTAGGACAGACCTGGGTTCCAGATGTGGCTCCCCTGAGTACCAGCCCAGTGACCATGGGCAAGTAGTTTTACCTCCCTGGCCTCAGTTTCTTCACCGTGTATAATGGAAACTATTATAGAACCTGCATCCTAGGGTGGTTGTGTGTCATTGTCTGAGGGTTAAATGAGACGCCGCCTGTAATCCTCACTGTACCTGGCACATAAAGTGAGAGATAAATGGCATCTTAGCCATTTTATGTAAAGATTTGCCTGAGAAAGGGTTTGAAAGGATATGTAGCATCAGGCCCAGAGCGGTTGTCCTTGGATGTTAGAATTAGGGGTGATTTTAATTGACTCTTCCTACTTTTGTTTTTATTCTTACTATTTTTCACTTCTGAGAGGGAGGGGAGGGAAGGAAGCAAGCTCCAGAGGGGAGTTCAAGCCTGGTGTGAGTTTTCCAGAGTGGTTAAGACCTCCCGATGGTTACAACCCTGCAGGTGTCAACAGCTTTTCAGTTATCCCTCTGGCAGAGATGCCAGGACTGGATTCTGCGGTGGGAAGAGAGGAGAATGGCGGCTTCATCTCGGCTCTTTGGCTTGCCCAGTGGGAGGTCCCAGAAGTCCAGGAGCAGAGGACGGTTGGGGGAATTGAACTCTTAGTGGGACCCATTGCTCACCCTCTGTGGCTCCCAGTGGATCTCGGCTTCCTCCTGTGGTCCTCAGGCGCAGGGAGCAGGGTGGGCACATTCATTGTCTAAACCTCCAGGATTGGGGCAGTTTGGCAGTTCCCTCCTCTGTGGGTCAAGTTTTCACGTCCCTCTCACTGGGTTTAGAAGGAAAGTCAGGGCTGTGGGTCTGTCATATCACGCTCTCAGGGTCTAAAACGTCTGGATACATGACATCCTGCCTGAATTACATGTCCTGCAAACATTTGTCAGCTATCTACTGTGTTGTAACAGTAATGCTCCCCTATATTTGGATGCACTTTCATATCTGTGATTTTATTTCACTGAGAACTAGAATTGGGTCTCCTGCATCTCTTCAGTCCCAGTGCTTCGTGCAGGGCCTGGCTCAGTAGTTGTTTGAATGAATGAACCAACACATCTCTTTGACACAGACAGGGCAGGCATTTGGGGGCTTATTTTATGGATGAGTAAACTGTAGTTCTGAGAAGTGAAGGGGCTTGTCCATAGTCAAGTAGCCAGTAAGTAGTGGAGCCAAAACTTTGGTCTTTTCACCTCTCCTCCAGTGGACTGTACATTAACCTGCTTCTTAGGGGACTCAGAATTACACTGGCATGGAGGGGAGGTAAACAAAACAGACACGACACAGTTGTGTCCGATCAAATGCCAACATCTGTGGTGCCCATTGAGTGCAGTGGGGAAGCACCACGGCATGGGTGTGGGGAGCTGGAGCTGGGCATTGAATATCTGTATCTGAGGCCCTTAAAAAAAAATCTTTGCTGTATGTGTTTTCTCTTTATGTCCTCTGTCTACTTTCTCTTTTTAATTTGAGACAATAGGTTTTTTGTTTTTGATTTCTAAGAATTTTATATATATATATATATATATTTCCTCCCCCTGGCCCACCGTGTGGCATGCAGGATCTTAGTTCCCCAACCAGAGATTGAACCCATGCCCCCCTGCAGTGGAAGCGTGAAGTCCTAACCACTGGACCACCAGGGAATTCCCTGTAAAAAATTTTAATATATTAAGACTGTTGACTCTGGTATATGAGTTGGCTTTAAAAATTTTTTCTGAGATGGCTACCAAAAAAAAAAAAAAGATAGTGTTAAATTTAAAAAAAAAAAAAAAAAAAGAAAAGAAAAGGCTTCCCTGGTGGTCCTTTGGTTAAGACTCCGCGCTTCCACTGCAGGGAGCATGGGTTCAATCCTCGGTGTGGGAAGTTCCGCATGCCGCAAGGTGTGGCCAAAAAAAAAGAGAGATGGCTATCATAGATTTGGGGGGGCAGGGGATGGCACATGTGCCACACAATGACCATTATTTATTGGGTCTGGGGACATGCTGGTTTTTAATATTTTGTAGTTAAATCTATCAAGATTTTCTTCTATAGCTTCTGCTATAGTCTTTTTCTTACTCTTCTTCCTCATTCCAACCAGCTCCAGCCTCTTGCATTCAGGGAACATTAATTGAGGGTCAGCTATTTGCATTTTAAGGGGTTTTGACCCCCTTAGAAGTTACCATCTAATAGGACAAGGAAAAGTCATTGGAAATTCCAAGGCAGGGTAGACATGCTAACTGCTGGGTGCAGAGTTGGGTAGGGGAGCGAGTAGGCCCTTTTCCTCCTTTTACATTTAATGTGTTAGGGGGATTCTGCCTTGCCCTTCAAGACTGGGGAGGGTCAAAGCTGAAAGAAGTGAGATTATCTAGTTTAGTGTCTTCCAATCCACTGTGAAAACCCTGGTTTTTTGGATGTGTCACCAGTAATTTTCAAATAACTTCCCTTTTTTATAAAATAAAATGGAGTCAAGGTTATCTCCTGACACCATCCTAGCCAGCCACTTCAACAGACACTTAGAGAGGCTGTGCTGTTTGCCAGGCCCTGGGAATGCAGCAGTGAATAGAACAGACAAGGTCCCTACCTTCTTGGGGCTTCTGTTCTAGTCAGGGAAACCATAATAAGCAAGTAAATAAGTAAACAGGAGAATTACAGATTGAGGTAATTATAAGAAATAGGGTGTTTGGGGACAGCATCTCTGAAGAAGTTGAGCTGAGGTTGGAGAGAGGAGGAGCCAGTTATGGGAAGAGTTGAAGGAAGGACGTTCTAAGCAGAGGGGAGCAGCAGGTACAAAAGCCAAGGAGCAGAGACAGGAGCTGGCGCCTCCGGGAGGAGAACGTGACCCAACGAGCCTGGCATATGGGAGGAGGTTGAAAGGAGCTAAGACTGGAGGGTAGAGCCAGGTCCATATATATATAGCTGTTGCTCCTGGAACATTTCATGAGGCCCATAGACCTTCTTATCTGTCTCTCTTTGCTCCTTCCTGATGTACTCTAAATAGTTACTCACATGTTTGGTAATATGCATTAGTACACCCCAAGGAAAAGAGCCCACTGCCCTGTTTGCTCTTTATTTTGTATTGTTCAGATTCAGCTGGAACTTGAATTTAGCATACGCCCTTCGTGGTTTGGCCATTCATGTGCTGCAGTAGGAGAAAGAGTTGAGGGTAGAGGGCAGAGCCAGAAGGGGGAAGTCAGCTATTCCAGGTAAACTCTGCATTTGCTGGACTAGAGCCAGAGCTGGCCAGAAGAGGCAGAGCAAAAGATGGGGCTGAATGACTGCTGTGAGAAGGTTCTGGAGGCCTCGACAGAGAGTCCCCCCCCTACCTTCTCTCCTGTGTGAGTCACAGGGCAAATTGGCTGGGATACCAGCCACTGCTAATGCAAAAATCACCCATACGGTGATTTTTTTTTTTAATTTTTGCCTTACCGTGCGGCTTTCAGGACCTTGGTTCCATGACCAGAGACTGAACCCGGGCCACGGCAGTGAAAGCACTGAGTCCTAATCACTGGACAACCAGGGAATTCCCATAGGATGATTTTGTGCAAATGAGGAAAATGTTCCCCTTCTTCAAGATGCTCTACTTCCATCTGTTGGAAAATTGTTGTACTATACCAATTTTTTAGGGAAAACTGCTTGACCACTATTGTAATAAATATGTAAATCTACAATGTAAATGACACCCTTTAGATGTGGTGGCATTGGGTACTGTGGGTCCTGAATCATAGGTGGTGGCCCCATAGGGATTCCTGACTTACCCTTCCTGCTGATGGACCTCCTCCTTCCTGCCTTGTTGCTATGGTAACTTCCCTCTTTTCCTCTGTATCTCTTGGCAAGGTCCCAAAGCTGGCCAGAGGCTCTACTCTGGTACAACACTGCCCTGGAGACAACTGACTGTGATGAAGGTGGGGAGTATGATGGGATGCACGATGAGCCCCGGTACCTGCTGCTGGCCAGGGAGGCAGAGATGCTGTTCACAGGTGGCTGCGGGCTGGAGAAGAACCCGCAGAGATCAGGTAGGTCCTGGCAGACCTGCCCCTGGGATGGGACAGTGCTAGACAGTGAGAGACATAATTCCTGTCTCTCTGGGAATTACAACAACATGCAAGACTGAGTCTCTTCTTTCAGTTCTGGTTGGGAGAAAGATTTGTACTGGCCCTGTATTTTTGCCAGGCTGGATACCCATATGATGCTGGCTTAGAAGAGGGCTTTATGCAGTTGGTATGCAGACGAACATTTTTATATTTTAATAGTCAAATATTAGGAGTTTGGGAGGTTTGTTTTTAATTCACAAATTGAGCTGACATTTTCATAACATAAAATTCAACATTTTAAAGTGTAAAGTTCAGTGGTTTTTAGTATATTCACGGTATTATGCCATCATCAGCACTACCTAATTCCAGAACATTTCCACCATGCCTGAATGAAACCTGGTACCTGTTAGCAGCGACTCCCTATTTCCCCCTCCCTCCATCCCTGGCAACCACTAACCTACTTTTCATCTTTATAGATTTACTTATTCTGGTCATTTCATATAAATGGGATTGTATAATAGGTGACCTTTTGTGTCTTGGCTTCTTTCAAGGTTCATTCATGTTGTAGCATGTATCAGTACTTTATTCCTTTTTATTGCTGAATAATATTCCATTGTATAGATACTACATTTTGTTTATACATTCATCAGTTGATTCACACTTTTATATATATATGAAATATATGTGTATTTTTTTGGGGGGGGCTGCATTGGGTCTTCGTTGCTGCGTGTGGGCTTTCTCTAGTTGTGATGAGCAGGGGCTACTCTTCCTTGCAGCGCGTGGGCTTCTCATTGCGGTGGCTTCTCTTGTTGCAGAGCACAGGCTCTAGGGACGCGGGCTTCAGTAGTTGCAGCATGCGGGCTCAGTAGTTGTGGTGTGCAGGCTCTAGGGTGCGTGGACTTCAGTAGTTGTGGCGTGCGGGCTCAGTAGTTGTGGCTCACGGGCTCTAGAGTGCAGGCTCGGTAGTTGTGCATGGGCTTAGTTGCTCCGCGGCATGTGGGATCTCCCCGGACCAGGGATCGAACCCGTGTCCCCTGCATTGGCAGGTGGATTCTTAACCACTGCACCACCAGGGAAGTCCCTATATGTATTTTTCTGAATAACATGATATACTGAGCTCCTGATTTCACAGGTATAGGATGAGGCTAAGTTTAAAAGTTTTTTTTTAAGGTGGTGTAACAAAATCAAGCAAATAATACTGCAACTCTACAATCCTTTATTTGAAACTTCTAAATCCAAAAAGCTCTGAAAACCAAGTGTTTTTATATGTTTTGCACAAATTCATTTGGTGGCAAAACCTGTCCAGAACTGACATGAGGTTGTTCATAATTTTTATTTCTTATACTTTATCTTTTCTACTTTCATATATTCCCAATTTGCCCTGTAAAATCCCTCAGCCTGATTCTCATTGGCTCAGTTGGAATCACCTACCCATCCCTAAACCAATCACTGTGCTTATTGAGATGGCTTACTCTGATTGGCTGTGCCTAAATGTGGACCAGTCCCTGTGGCCTGGTGGGGAATGGGAAAGTGCTTTGATTGGCCAGGCTTGAATCACATGCCCACCCAGAGCCCCACCCAGATTATGTGGAGGGAGAGGCAAGAAAGGGTAACCTCAGGGTGATCATCTGGAGAGGGGGTCGGGGACACTGGGTGGCAAAAATAACAGGTGCTTCACCTCTTTGTGCCCCACTTTACTTTCTTTCAGGCGACTTGTACACCAAGGCAGCCGAGGCAGCAATGGAAGCCATGAAGGGCCGGCTGGCCAACCAGTACTACGAGAAAGCCGAGGAGGCCTGGGCACAGGTGGAGGAATAGCTTGCTGGAAAAATCACTGCCAGCCAGTCGCAAGCTAAAGGGCTAGGAGTGGGGGAAAGAAAAAGACTTCTTTACTTATTTAGGATTGTTTTGGGGCCGGAGGAGGCAAATATTTTTAGTGTGTTGTAAATCAACTTTTGTATTTTATTGTTGACTCTTGAAAATGTCTTTGCTACCAGTGGAGACACTGCAGCTGTCCCCTAGGGCAGCATTTTGGGGGAGGGGGATTGAAAAAGCAGCCTAATGAACCAGCATTTCTCTTTGAGGTTCTTCTTCTGTGTTTTGTTGTTGTTATTGTTGTTTTTTGTCATGAGATGTAAGAAAATGTATCTTTTCTCCCCTGGATGGAAAATACTAAGACTTTGCTCATCAGCCTTTTCAGGCTGGGCTGAAATCTCAGGCCCACAGAGCCTGTGTTTCCTGAGTCAGGATGCTATGGGGTACAGTAGAGCTGCACATTAACTATCCATGGGGTGTGTAGTGTCATGACTTAGTGCAAAGCCTTCTTTCTCAGAGCATTTGGAAGTGTGCTGGCATTTTTTGGTGGATGTGAGACTGTACATCACCCAGGCCCCCTTCTGCCATGGGGGAAGACCTGCACAGTTTTCTTTTTCGGGGGGATTCTTAGTTCCCCAACCAGGAATTGAACCCTGGCCCTCAGCAGTGAAAGTGCTGTGTCCTAACCACTGGCCCACCAGGGAATTCCCATGTTTTCTAATCTTTTAGTTTAGTGTCCTTCCTGAAATGCAGCTTACTTTCTGGAATACAGCCAAATTCCATTCTGAAGCATGCTCTCTACAGTGGGCTTTACAAAACAGGTTTGATTTTTATATGCACACTTTTACTACCTCTAACTCCTCCATCAGCTACTGTGCACCTTTTTGGGTGCACCTCAGAGCTTTTACATGTAAGGACAGTGGCTTGGAAAGTTGGAGCCTGCCCTCCAAGCAGACATGTACCCTGCATCTCAGTGGCGGCATCCACAATATACTGAAGTACCCTTTGTACCATATTCCTCCGTATTTTCTTAGCACCTGGTGTTCTTATGAAGAATCTGCTCCCCAACCCCTGTCCTTGGCATTTTCTGCTTGAAGCTTGGTGATTTTCTTGTTATTTGCAGCAGGATGCTTTCAGCAGCAGTCCCTTGAGATTTGTCTAAGCTGTTGGAGAATGAAAGGGCAAGAACTATAAACACTCATTTATTCCAGTGGTTTCCCCAGGGCCAGGCTATGGCTATCTGTATTTAATGAGCGTTCTCTTTAGAAGGAATTCAGATTTAACACCAGTTTGATTTCAGTTGGTGTTTCAAATAGCAAAGAAAACAGACAACATTAAAAAAAGCAGAGGGTAACATACAAACCATTCTTTTTTTTTTTTTTGGCCGCACCACTCGGCTTGTGGGAACTGTTTCCTGACCAGGGATTGAATCCGGTTCCTCCTGCAGTGGAAGGTCAGGGTCCTAACCACTGGACCTCCAGGGAATTTCCATACAAACCATTCTTACCTGTTTATTAAGACAGGTTCTTTAGCATGTTAGTGTTAAGTACTGTGAAGTCATGACCCTGTGCATGCATTAGGTTCCAAAGTTCAGAGTGTGCCCTAAAGGAAAAATCAGGCAGAGTCAAAATTACCCTTGAAAAATCCTGTAGAGCACCTATAAATGACAGTATCCCTGTTTTTGTATTTGGACTCATCACAACCAGTTTCCTTTAGAAGTTGGAACTGATCACCCTTTTTCCGGTTGCATAGGTCAAGTAGTTGGCTTGTCTCAAGTTGTTTGTGTGTTTTAAACCAGTGCATGTAGTTAATTTGCATTTGTTAAATGTAAGTTAGAAGCAACTTTATTTTGAGTTATCTCTTCAAAGGTGTCAAGCCTCATAAAATTCATGCTTTTGTTAGTTCAACCAGCCTCCTTGCTCTTTGAGATTTTATTATGCAAATCATTTATTTCCCCTGACTACGTGTCTCATTTCTTAGTTATATGTCAGTGCTTTCCTCTAACGCAGGGCTCGGCAACTTTTTTGTAAAGGGCCAGATGGTCTCTGTTGCAACTACTTAGCCCTGCTATTGTAGTGCAGAAACATCGGTGACCGACACCTAAACGAATGAGCATGGCTGGCGTTCCAATAAAACTTTATTGACAAAACAGCCTTCCTGGGCTACAGTTTGCCAACCCCTGCTCTAATCCTGACTTAAGAGCTACTATATTAAACCCTGAGGGCAAGAGTCATCTCAATTTTTATTTTGGTCTCCAGTACTTAAAAACAGTGCCTTAGCACAGAGTAGGCACTCAGTAAATTCATGAACAATGGAGAATCAGCCTTAGTCACAGCACTCACTCTTTGTGGCTCTGGTTCCTCCAACCGGTTAATGATTCCTTGTCTGGATTGGCTTGAACGGTCACCCCTGTAATTCCACCCACTCACATGGCCTTAATGTCAGGGCAGTCCCCTTCTGCAGGAGGCTGGGATAGCTAGGCAAATGCTTCTTTAAGGACCATTGAGAGCAAAATGATCTGCAAAATACTGAGATCCTTCTGAGCCAGCAGAACTTATTCCACTTTCAAAAGCTAGTTCTGTGCCTTCTAAAGCTGGTTAGGGCATCTTTTTCCACAAATGCTAGGCATGCCAAAAAAAAAAAGCAAAAAGCAAAAAAACCCCAGGATATTCCAGCCCAACTGGGGAGACATCAGAGACTCTTTTCAGGTGCAAGAAACGGGAAGGTCCAGGAGATTAACAGTTGGGGATGTAGTTTACATCTTCAATCACAGATGGAGAATCCAAGGTTCTGAAAGGTAGACTTTTTCCAAGTACCCTGCTGGTTAGAGGCTAAGCTGGAGCTAGGATTTGAGAGCTGCTTTTATTTAGAGGATCCTGGGAATAAAATTTAAAGTTAAACTGGAGTGTAATGTCTCTTTCAGTTTTGCTGTAGGTTTAAAAAGAAAAAAAGCAGCCTTTATGGATGTAAGTAGGAAAAAATCCGTAATCCCTGTGCACCTGGATATCCTTATCCCCTCCTCCTCACCTGAGGCCCTGTGGGAATTTATCATCAAATGCAACCTTGATGAACCAAGCCAGGTAAATTACTGTTGTTGCTGTTTTAGTGACTTCATTTCCTTTCGTCCCAGCACATTTGTCTGCAGTACTAGACATGTTTTCCAAATCAAAAATGTTTACACAAGTATATGCAGCTTGTGTGGGGGAAAGGAGATAAAATATGCATATTCTCTGCATTTGTGCCTGTTACTCACTTTTCTAATCTCTGCAGTACCCCATTAACCTAGACAAGGTGGACACTGGGTGGACCCAGAGAAGTGGCTTGCATTATAGATTTATTTTTGCATATATATTAAGTTCCATTTTGCCTTTCCAAATAAAGTGGTTTCTTTCTGGTCTCAAATTCAAATGTCTCCTGGTAACACATGAGTGAAGTAGCTGGGTGGAGGTGGGGTGAATTGGAGGGCTCAGCCCCACCTGAAAGAGGCAGCCCAGATTCAGCTCCGAATGTTTGTCCCCATGGGGGGTGTGGGCCCAGTGTTGCCCCATTTTCCAATTTTTCAAGCTGCTGAAAATTGGATTTTTTTATGCAAGGTTTCTTGATTTTTAACATTTCTAATTCTTATTAAAAAAACTTATAGATTTGGCACATACGTTTTCTGTTTGCTTTAAATAAAGGATGTGTACCTCTCGTTTTTCTTGGTTTTTCTCATCTATAAAACAATAATCTTGGGCTTCCCTGGTGGCGCAGTGGTTGAGAGTCCGCCTGCCGATGCAGGGGACATGGGTTCGTGCCCCGGTCCGGGAGGATCCCACATGCCGCGGAGCGGCTAGGCCCGTGAGCCATGGCCTCTGAGCCTGCGCGTCCGGAGCCTGTGCTCTGCAACGGGAGAGGCCACAACAGTGAGAGGCCCGCGTACCGCAAAACAAACAAACAAAAAAAACAAACCAATAATCTTTACCATTACATAGTTGTCATCAGTTTCAAAGAAAATGTATGTTAAAGATGCTTTGTGATCTAAAACTTAAGAAAACCTTCGTTACTGGTATGAGAATTTCTTTAAAAATTTTAAAAATTTTAAGAAATTTGAACAATGTACCATAACTACATGGTATATTGAACACATATTTAGGTCCATTTGCTCCTAAGTCTCCACTGAAATGACAGTAAAGAGATTTTCTTAATGGCATAAGCCCATGAGGGTGAAAAGGAAGAGTCATCAACAGTAACAAAATTTTGGATGCTGGAAAGCAGATAGACTGTGATTGAGTTAGCAGACCCAAGAAGGCTGGATCCTAGGTCAGCAGTAGGAAAATCTAAGAACCCAGTTTTCATCATTGAAGGCCACCCCCCACAAAGGCTGAAGAATTGGCACAAGGAACCTCTGGAAGGGGAAGTGAAATGGGGCTAAAAATGTAGGTTCAGTTGAAAGACAATTAAAGCATCAGACCTCTAGACCCACTCAGCTCCCCTGTGTAGCCAGCCAGCTGCCCCTCCATCACCCTGCAGAAGCCTAGGACACCAGGCACAGTAGAGAGTGAGGCTACTCTACTAAAAGGAGGGTTGGTGGAAGTTTCTGTATTGGCTGTAGAGTGTCCACCAGCCTTCTTTCCCCCTGTGCTCCCAGACACTGGCAGCTGACTTTGTCCCTCCTGGCGGAAGGCAGACAATTGAAGAAATTTCTTGGGAATCTGACTAGCCTAAGATAAAAGACTTAAGGTACTTCCTCCTAATGAAACAGGCTGGCCAGAGCACCTCACAAAAAAAGCCTCACCCACCAAGTCCCACCCACACCTGCAGAAATTCCCAGATAACATATTAGAGCCCTGTTCTTAAACTTGAACAGCCACCCAAAGATCCATATGTAAGGAAGGCATTTCATATAACAGACACATAGAACCAAGAGCAGACAGCATCTTGGAGGAAACAATAGGCCTGGAGAAGAAAACTTCAAGTAATAAAAATCTATCAATATCCTTAGATAAAATATTGTGTCCATGAAAAAAGGATCGATGCAATTCTAAGAATTCACACAGTTTTCACAGCACCACTTACTGAAGAGGCTGTCTTTTCTCCAGTGTATATTCTTAACTCCTTTATCAAAGATAAGGTGACCATATGTGCGTGGGTTCATCTCTGGGCTTTCTATCCTGTTCCATTGATTTATATTTCTGTTTTTGTGCCAGTACCACACTGTCTTGATTACTGTAGCTTTGTAGTATAGTCTGAAGTCAGGGAACCTGATTCCTCCAGCTCTATGTTTCTTTCTCAAGATTGCTTTGGCTATTCAGGGTCTTTTTGTGTTTCCATACAAATTGTAAAATTTTTTGTTCTAGTTCTGTGAAAAATGCCATTGGTAATTTGATAGGGATTGCATTGAACCTGTAGATTGCTTTGGGTGGTATCGTCATTTTCACAATGTTGATTCTTCCAATCCAAGAACATGGTATATCTCTCCACCTGTTTGTATCGTCTTTAATTTCTTTCATCAGTGTCTTATTGTTTTCTGCATACAGGTCTTGCTAGAGTCTGTCATACCAAGTGAAGTAAGTCAGAGAAAACAAATACCGTATGCTAACGCACATATATGGAATCTAAAAAAAAAGGGTTCTGATGAACCTAGAGGCAGGACAGGAATAAAGACACAGACATAGAGAATGGACTTGAGGACACGGGGAGGGGGAAGGGTAAGCTGGGACAAAGTGAGAGTGGCATGGACATATATACACTACCAAATGTAAACTAGCTAGTGGGAAGCAGCCACATGGCACAGGGAGATCAGCTTGGTGCTTTGTGTCCCCCTAGAGGGGTGGGTTAGGGAGGGTGGGAGGGAGACACAAGAGGGAGGAGATATGGGGATATATGTATATGTATAGCTGATTCATTTTGTTATACAGCAGAAATTAACACACCATTGTAAAGCAATTATACTCCAATAAAGATGTTTTAAAAAAAAAATTCACACAGCAAAGAGCTCTTGTAAATCGAATATACCCTTACAAAAATGAGTAACTTAATAGAAGGGTTGGAAAATGAAGTTGAGGAAATCTCCCAGGAAGTGGAACAAAAGAACAAAAAAGCTAAAGCATAGGAGAGGAAATTCTAGGAGCTAGAGGAGCATGCACTCTGGGCTGTAAAACTGTTCCACGATGGAACCATTATAATTGTTACCACTTTTGCTTTGTGGAGAAATTAGCTAAGAACAGCCTAAGATTATTTATGTGTAGTTTTTAATGGTCTTTCCTTGGCTTTTTAAAATTTAGGACCAGAATTCTACGATCCTAGTTTCAAAGTCAAAATTTTCATATAGCCTTTTACTAGAAATTAAGCGTACATGTAGATATAGATATCATTTTTACTGAATTATATTTAGCATATTGATTAAAATGTAAAGAAGTGTAACTCAGTCCTACCAGTATGCATATCATTTAGAAGTAAGCAAATGCTTTCATTGTAATACAATGAAGGTTCCAAAAAGGTTTGCTTTCTTTTCTCCTACCTTGACATACTTATCCGTATTTAAGATCACCAAAAGGAATTCATAAGTCTGGTTAGGAATGAGTTTGTTTTTTTTTTTCCTTTTATGAGCAATTTGAGGTATCCATTTGTTTTTCTTCCTACATATATTTCTTTCTGACTTCATGCACAATTTTAGTTTTTCCAATTATAAAGGAAATTAGTTCCAAGGAATTAGAGCTCTTAATACTAAGTAGTATCTATTGGAAAAAAATAAATGTAGTAGTCTTAATTAAAAGAAAAAAAATTTTTTTATACGTCTAGGAGCCTAACTTAAAACAGAGTTAGAGAAAGTAGAGGGGAGAGAATCTTTTTTTTTTTTGTGCAGCATGCAGGGGTCTTAGTTCCCCTAGCAGGGATCAAACCATGCCCCCTGCAATGGAAGCGCAGAGTGTTAACCACTGGACCGCCAGGGAAGTCCCCAAGAGAGTCTTTAAAAAATGTTGAGAACATTTCTTGGGACTGAAGGATGTGTGTCTCCAGAACAATAGGGCCCATTAAGTATCTAGCACAATTGATAAAATTAGACCTATGCCAAGATTCATCTTCATGAAATTTCAGAACATTGAGGACAGGGAAAAGATCCCGGAAACTTTCAGAGGGAAAGAACAAGTTTCATACAAATGACTGAGAATCAGAATAACATCAGACAACTCAACAGTAACACTGGAAGTTGGAAGCTGATGGCTTCTGAATTCTGGGGAAAATACACTTTAACCTAGAATCATATGCCCAAACTATTAATGAAGCATAAGGGTGAAATAAAGACAATTTCAGACATGTAAATTCTCAGGAAAGTAACCTCTCAAATACTGTTCCTCCAGAAGCCACTGGAAGAGTTGCTCTATCAAAAGAGGGCCAGTGTTGGGGGAATAACAAGAAATGTGTGAGGTCCAGCATAAGAGTGAGGCAAAGTCAGTGCCCAGGTGAGGGTGAAGGGCCATCTCAACATGGTGGCCTTACCATAGACCTAGAGTCTAGGGTCCCTGTCAGGATGCTGTGGGAGACATGTCTTCAAAAAGTTGAAGCGATAGAACACCTCATGTGTCTGTGTGGCAAGGATGGACAGTTTGAAGTTGAATTAGGGATGAATTCATAGAAAGTAGGCACATTGTTTTAAAGGTAATTATTAAGTAAAGAAAAGGTAAAAATATTTTCCAGAAAAGGAAAAAATAATCATAGTTGAGTACATAGCTAAGCTCAAACTTAGTGAGTAGCATTTACTAATTATTGTTCAAATGAAATTATGAGACAACACTGTTAGGAGGGTTGAGGTGTTTGTGATGGCAGAGGTGGGCTATTAAGGTTAAATTCTTATCTTCCTTAGCAGGAAGTCAATAGGAAACGCCTAAAGCTGAAAGAGAGAGAGAGAGAGAAGGAGGGAGAGAGAGAGAGAGAGAGAGAGAGAGAGAGAGAGAGAGAGAGGGAGAGGGAGAGAGGGGGAGAGAGGGAGGGAGGGAGGGAGGAAACAAAAAAAGCAGCAATATGTTGTTTAGACATATGGAGAGAAACACAAGAAGAATCAGCTAAAAGTTGAAAGGGGTTGCCTGGAGTGGAAGGAGTTAGGCATACTGTTTATTTTGATAACAAGCCTTGTAGAATTGATATTATACACATGAAGAACTTTGATAAAATTATCAAAGTAAGAATTTTATTTATTATTACTTTGTATACACACGTTTATTTTTCAGCATTTAATTTTTCACTTGCGTATGTCTCAGCTCCTCAGTGAGATGGTAAGATCAATAATGAGAAGGGCCATGTTTTCTACTACTTTGAGTTTTACATAGAATCGAGCAAACTGTCTTTCCTTTAGTAGATTTGATGTTTCCTTCATTGAAGCTCATCCCGATGCGAATGGGGTCATGGTCCAATGTTCCGTGAAGGTTTTCACATCATCCGATCCTGCGATATTTTTGGAGTAACACAGCTTCCTGTTACATTTTATGTCTGTTCCTCTTCCTGCCAGGCTCTTAGAAAATTGGTACAATCTCTCAGTTATCTTGACCGCCATCTCATAAAGCCTGATTCCATAGGCTAGTGCCAGCATTCACTAGGCTGTCAGTGATAGCCTGTGGTGGTTCTAGATGTCAACTTGGCTAAGCTGAACCGCATTTTCATGAATTCCCTTCCCGGTATGTCCAGCTAGAGAAGAAACCGCAAGAGAAATTTGCAGGGGGCAAATTTGCAGGAGGCCCTGTTTCCTCTCTAGAGATTGATAGCTTGCAGAGCTCAAAGTAAGAATTTTAAATGTTTACTAAGCTAAAAATACTAAATTAAATTTGCTAAGTTAAAAATTCATTATGGTAATTCATATATTGAGCATCTACGACTATGCTTTGTTGAATCTAAGACACCACTGATGTTAAGATGCACCATTATTTTCTGTATTAATAAGAAAAAAAACCACGGAAAATAAACTGTATGCCATCGATCATAAGATGCAGGTCAATTTTAGAGATATTAAAATGTGAAAACAAAGTCTTAGAAATAATGATATATGGCATGCCAGACATTGGGCTGGACATACACAGTCACCTTCTAACCCTGCAACAAACCTCAGTATTATTGTGACCATCTTACAGATGAGAAAAATGAGGCTTAAAGGTGTCCCATAGCGAAAGTATTTGATAAGCGTGTTTTCATTCATCAAGAAGGAAAGGTGGAGGTTTTGAAGTTCAAACACCATCATAGTTTCAACGTAAATGATGCCAACTGTGGCTACTGCTGCCTTATTCCCATGATCTACCAGCACAGGACACAGGAGTGTGTTTGAACAGCTGAAACTTAAAGGTATTGAAGGAAGGGTGCCAGCAGTAGTGGAGCCTTCAGCTTAACTTGACTCAACACGGGAAATCCCACTCAGGTCTGTCAATTTCTGTGGACTTTTAAATGGTCAAGGTGTAAGATGATTGCATGTGGTCCACCAGGGAGAGTCCTAGTTCACTCCAGGGTCCCAGTTCTTCTAATCAAGCATTTGTTCCTGACAGAAGTGGCCTGGTCACCTTGCTGAGGGTGTGTGCTCTGCAAAAGCAACTAAACTGTCTCCTCTGCAAAAACAAGGTTCCTCTGGGGGAGGCCTAGGTGATCAGGGGGGTCCCTTGGTTGCAGGCTAACAGAAATTAATGCTAGCCAACATTAGTGAAGAAGCAATTTTTTTGAGAAGGAGGTAGCTTATGTACTGGAAGGTAAAAGAGAAATAATCAGGCCTCAGAAAGGGTGGTCCCAGGGCAAATGTGGGGATCTAGCAGAAGGTAAGAGTCTGGAAGTTTCCTTCCCAGCCCCACTAGTGAGCTAAATCCTTGTATCTGATAGTCAGATTCAGATTTCCAGGATAAAGCCTCCGAATGGCCTAATTTGGATCTTGTGCCTGCTCACTTTGTACTTTGATTGACAGTTCCTTGAAGACCACAGTGGGGTTGTGGTGGGGTGGGGAGGGATAAACTGGGAGACTGGGATTGACACATACACACTACTATACATAAAATAGATAACTAATAAGAACGTACTGTATAGCACAGGGACCTCTACTCAATACTCTGTAATGACCTATATAGGAAAAGAATCTAAAAAAGATGGATATATGTATTTGTATAACTGATTCACTTTGCTGTACAGCAGAAGCTAACACAACATTGAAAACCAACTCTACTCCAATAAAAATTAAAAAAAAAAAAAGGCGACAGGGAGGAGTGTTTCCTCAAAGGAAAATCAGCATTGGAACCAGAAAAGTGGGGGAAGGATTCTGGGAAGACAAAAACAACAGATTCCCACTCAGAGAGTATTCCCTTTGGGGAGGAAGAGGAAAAGGGCCCTGAAGATTAGAGGGAAGTGTTAAGGAAAACTTTTCAAATGGTTTTTTTGCAAGCCTATGCCAAAATTTTAGTAGTCTTCCTGCCAGGGTAACTCCTCAGGGAGGCTAGTTCAAAAATCCACACTTGGTAGGGACATTTTTAAAAAATTACCTTTTATTACAGTATCACCTACATAGAGTAAACTGTACAATCTTAAGGGTAGAGCTTGCTGAATTTTAGAACATTTGCAGAACTCTAGAAAGCTCCCTCAGCCCCCCTCCCCACCCCCAACAAGGGTGACCATTCTTCTGACCTCTATTTTGGTAGAGACACTTTATAGGACAAGAGAATGATTAAATCATCATTGTTAGATGAGGGAGAGAGAGAGAGAGAGGGAACATTCTATTAAAGTTCACTACTCTCTTGACTGACAACAGCCAGCTGGTTGATGGGTAGAAAACTAGTTTCCCAGTATAAATCTTAATGCTAGTAAATTTCATAAGAAAAATGGTTAAGCATTTTATTAGGAATGTTAATTTCTTTCCAGAAGGAGATTCATTCATGCAGTGCGGTTTGGCCTCAGACCGGGATTGGGATGATTTTCCTTTTGCAGGGGCAAGGGAGTGAAGATTGGAGGGGATCCAGGACAGAGCCCCCATGTCCATCCCCACTGCCCACAGCTGAGGGGTTATGATCTGGAGACAGACACCCTTCACCTGACAGCCTCTAGATTGAGGGTGGGTGACAGGGGCAGTGTTTGCCGTTTGCCCTTTTCCCCTCCACCTCAAGGGACAGAGCAGACATGCCAAGGGACAGTCAGGGTTTCAGCCCTTCCCTCTCTCCTTTTTTTTTTTTTTTTTTTTTGTGGTACGCGGGCCTCGGGCCTCTCACTGCTGTGGCCTCTCCCGTTGCGGAGCACAGGCTGCGGACGCGCAGGCTCAGCGGCCATGGTTCACTGGCCTAGCCGCTCCGCGGCATGTGGGATCTTCCCGGACCGGGGCACGAACCCTCGTCCCCTGAATCGGCAGGCGGACTCGCAACCACTGCGCCACCAGGGAAGCCCCCCTCTCTTCTTTTACATAAAGCTGCTGGGAACCAGTGAGTCCAGGAGTTCTGGTGCAACATTCTGCTTCTTCTGCTTATTAGTTTCACATCTAATTGTCATAAGACAGCTGTGTAATGGGACTGCAGGTCTGCAAGAAATGCCCAAAAGGAGGCCCTGGGCTCTGTCTTCCAGGATCAGCCTGCATCCCTGTTAAGCATTTTGGTAGGGACAGACCTGAATTGCTGCAGAATGTTCTGGCAGAAATATCTTTAGCTCTGTTTGAGCCCTTACCACGCAAGGATAGTTCATTTGTTACAGCTACCAGGTAACCCTATCTTTAGCAGAAAAGAGGAATTTATTACAATGATAAAGGGATGTCTCCAAGAATGTGAATTCCACTGGGACCTGGGAAGAGTCTTGAACTGGGAGCCACAAAACCATCAGAATTTCTCTATGACTTTCTGCTCTTCTTCTCATTTTATCATTATTTTTCTCTACTTCTCCAGTCCATCTCACATAATATGGCCACCACAAATCCCACTTTCTCCCTAGTTCCAGTCAGTCAATCTCAGAGACTAACTCCAACACTTAACACAGTGAAAATAACAAACCAGGAACTCACCATGTCTCAGTTCAGATTCTCAAAAGAGAATCTGATTGGTCCAACCTCTGTCCTATGTTTACTATAGAGCCCACTGGCCATGGTTTGGGGAAGGTGGCTACCCAGAGGGTGGACCCACCCTCTGGGCTGGTCAGGCAATTCCTAGAAAAGTGGGATTAGGCAGAGATTCCAGCAATTATTCTCCACCATGGGAATATTTCCTTTTGGAAAACCCACCACATAACTCACAAACACAGTGCCTCTTGGTACTGAAACACCATGAGTCGATCAATGCTTCTATTGATCTCAAGGACTATAGATCCCCCAACAATGCCTGGCCTAGAGAGATGGCTGCTTCTGTATTTTTTAAAGATTTCTTTAAAAGTAACAAACTCTCCCTGTACAATGAAGTCTTTGCATATCAATATTTATTTTAAAGGTAGCTGGAGAAAAAAAAATGGGTTAAGGAGGAACTGAAGAGGAGGAATATGGAATGCCCAAATATCAAGGTGTCTGCCAACTGGATATTAACCAGAAACTTGAATATAACAACTTAATATAAACAACTTAAATGTCCATATTCATAGTATGGAATAAATTAGAGATAAATGTGTCACAATAAATCAAAAACATAATGTTGGAGGAGAAAAGCAAGTTGCAGAATGATATTGGTACAACGTAGTAAGGTTTATGTAAATGAAAAGCAAAAAAAGAAGATCATACTATGTATTGTTCATGGGTGTATACACACACACACAAGGATAGATAGATAGATAGATAGATAGATAGATATGAAAGTATAAGAATTAATTGGAAGGATACACATCAAATTCATTATAGTTATAGCCAAGGGAGGATGTTTGGGAAGGGGTTATATTTTCATTTGTAAT
This sequence comes from Physeter macrocephalus, assembly GCF_002837175.3. NCBI lineage: Eukaryota > Metazoa > Chordata > Mammalia > Artiodactyla > Physeteridae > Physeter > Physeter macrocephalus. Next base: position 62,664,711 of record NC_041227.1, read on the forward strand.
AGTCTAATTCTTTTTGTTTGTAATTGTCTAATATTTTTTAATAGATTTTTAGAAGGACAACGTATTCACACTTTTAATAAAAAGCATATACATAGGAAAAGAATTGGAAGTGAAATGCCACCAATATTAGGTAGTGGGAACATGGATGATTATTTTTTCTTTGTACTTTTTCTGTATTTTTAAACATCTATATATCAACATGAATAGATATTTAAAAAACATAGTCGGGTGAAAAAACAGTTGCAGATAAATACTAACAGCATGATAATATTTATATTTATGTAAAAACCCATAACAATAAAAAACCATTTATTTTCTATGGATATATCTATTATGAATATATCCATATATATCCATATAAATTCACAGTAGAAGATCCAGAAGGATATACAGTATGCTAAGCTGTATAATGGTTACCTCTGCAGACTTACGATAGATGCCAAAGGTAAAACAACATTTGTATTGTATATGCAAAGTTTTCATATTTGCAACAATTCACATAGTATTTGTGTAACTAAAAATTAAAACACATAATTTTTTAGAGAAAACTGCCCACACCAGTTCCCGTGGTTTGGCTTCTGAAGCCCCTGGTGCGGGTTACTGTTGAAATCCATCATTTCTCCCATGTGAGTTAACTTGAGGTCTCCGAGTTAACGTCCTACTCAGAATACAGATTCTTAAAGTGCTTTTCATTCTAAGACCTGTTCAGAAGTGTGGGTCTAAATATTTGAGCAAATATTTTTCTTTTTAGTACCTGGCTTGTTCTAAAATAGTTCTATAGGGATAAGGTAAAGCACATATGAGACAAAAAAACTCCCACAGAAATGAACTGCAATTGCATACAAATGTATTAAGTAGTTTCCTAGAAGAGCGCTACCACAGCTGGGTAGCGTGGCCGAGCGGTCTAAGGCGCTGGATTAAGGCTCCAGTCTCTTCGGGGGCGTGGGTTCGAATCCCACCGCTGCCAGAGTGCGCTTTTTTGTTGCGGCTGCCTCCGCGCCTGGTTCTGTATTCATCTCTGTTCCGCGGCTGCAGCAACGCCCCCTGCTGCCAGGCGCGGCTGGTTGCCCGCATGAATGGAGCGGCGGAGGGGGCGGGCCCGCGCGCGCCTGGGCGGGGCATTGTGGGTAAAAGGAAGCGCGAGGGCCCTCCCCGCTCGCTCCCCCCACGTGTCCGCCGAGTTTCTCCACCAGCAACATGGCCGCTGCCTGAGAGGAGAGCCGGGCCGCCGCCGCCTGTGTAACCCGCGGGTACCTGGGCCCTTGCCGCCGCCCGCGAGCGGGCCCGTCGGAGAGGTGAGTGGCGATGTGGCAGCGCCCGCCCAGGCTGGAGCCGGGCCGCACTCTCGAGGTGGGCCTGGGCGGGGCTGCCGCGTAGGCCGGGAGGCCCGCGCCACCCGGTGCCAAGGGGCTGGCGGCCTCCCGGGACTCGGGCGGGAAGGACGGGCAGCCTGGCCCAGTAGACCCAGGCTGGCTGCGGGCTCCGACCTCGCCTCGGCCCGGCAGTCGGTGAGGCCGCGGCCGAGGCTGCCGGCGGTGACTCAGGGTCCAGCCACCTTGCCCCGCCCGGCTCAGACGGGCCTCCTACGGGAGCACCTGTCCGAAGGCAGCCGATGTCCTGCCGGCGTGGCGGCTCGTGGCAATGGCTGCGCGGTGGGCGTGAGAAGGGGGCCTGACCACCCGCGAGGGAGGCGAAACCCATTGGACACTGTGGCTCGGGGCTGGCGGCCCGCCCTGATGGGCAGGGGCAGGGTGCCCGGGCCCCCTCCTCGCCCCAGATTAGCTTCCGTCCGGCTAGGCCCAGAATTCTTCATTCATTTATTCCGGCCACCATTCAGGGCTAACTGGGAGCCAGCTACGTGCGGCGGATAGGGCCCTGATCATTTGATCAGAGGAGGTGTCAGTAAGCACGTAAACCAGTAAATAAAAAAGGTCATTCTGTTGTGTTACCTTTAGAATCGTTGGGCTTGGGGGCAGAAAGAGGAGATCTTAGCAGTCGCCACAGTTTCTTCATCTGTGAAGTGGGGATAATAGAATTACCTACCTCATAGGTTTGTGGTGAGGGCCCAGTAGGGTAAGACGGGAGAAGCCCCAGGTTGCAGAGTTAGTTTCGTGGCTGTTTCCTGCTCTTTTATATTGGAAGAAAACATTGGGCCACGTAGTAACAAACCTTGCCATATGGGTTATTTATACTGTACTTTTAATCCTCACCACAGTCCTCTGAGGTCGGTACTTTTGTTATCCCCATTTTAGGGATGAAAATAGTGAGCAGTATTACGTGCAAACGACTCCGGGTGGGCCACGGGTAGCAAACAGCGGACCCGGGATTTGAACTTGCACAGTTCCGCTCCCGAGTCCGGGCTGTTACCCACTACACCATCCTGCCTTCTATTAAGAAAACGTTCAGCATAGTCGTTAAGAATGAGAATAAGGCTCTTTGACATCAGCTAGACTCAGGTTTGTGTTCCAACTCCGCCATTCTCCAGCACTGTGACCTTGGGTAGGTTACTTAACTCTCTGAACTTTAGTTTCCTCCTTTCTTAATTGGGGATGGTACAGCTTGATTTATAGGGCAATTGAGCAGATTAAATGAGATTGAATATTAAGTCCTTAGAGAAGGGAGGGTCCGACTCAGTTGAGTTCATTCTTCCTGCCCCTAGGCCATCTCTCCTTTTAACCGGGGTGGAAACTGGGGTGACCCAAAGAGGGAGATGCCTTGTGTGAGGGGCACACAGCCAATAAGAATCCAGACTTTGAGACTATTTGCCCCGGGACCCTTTCCTCATAATTCACATTGTATATTGTCCTCACCTTGTCTCACTCCCTCCAGTAACTGGAGATTATTTGGAGTTGCCTCTACTTTTCTGATTGGCGGACAGGTTAGATTGCTGGGTGCAGCACTGATGCACCCAGCTGTGGCTTTCAGGCACCTCCTCTGCTCTGGACCCCTCCTTAGATTCACCTGGTGTTCTTGTCCCCTTTACGTTTGTTGAGCAGCCCCCTGGCAGGGGATGTTTTCTGTGCTCAGTGCCGTGGAGCCACTGCCATGGGGTACCCTTGTGGCCACAGGACACCCTGTTGAGGCCAAGGTGGTCACTGCTGCTGGGGAAGCTTGCCTTGTGGCCTGAGAGGATAGGCCACATCTCTGTCCTCAAGTGTCCACAAGGCCCAAACCATGAGACCACTAGTCTCTGGATGGGGCTGAGTTAGGCTCACTGGGTAAAAGGTCTGTTAACTGCCTGATTTCATGCACTCATTCACTCAGTTATTCTTTGTACTATACTGAGTGTTTCCTCCATGCCAGGCATTGTTCTAGATATCGGGAGAATGGCATGAATTTTTTAAAAAGATAATAATCCCCATATCAACTTGATGAAGTAAATATAATCATCTCCATTTTATGGTTGAAGCACTGAGAGGCTTTCATGGAGCTTACATTCTAGTGCAGAAGACAGACACACATAAGCAAATAGACTAGGTAGTTCCAGATTGTGATAAGAACCATGAAGGAAATAAAATGGGGATGTGGTAGTGACTGGAAATGGGTAGGGGGCTCTTTAAGGTGGATAGTCCGGGAACCTGTCTGTGTCTGGAGGGGGTGGGGGTAGTGATGCTAGTGCAAAGGAGCCAGCCTTGAAAAGACCTGGGGAAAATAGGTGGTGTGCAAAGGTCCTGAGACAGGCTGGGGCTTAGCTTGTTGTAGGCCCAGCAAGAACGTATGGGATGCTGGGGCCATGGAAAGGAATTTGAATTTTATTCTATGTGACAGTTGAAGGGTTTTGAGCAGGGGAATGATGTGATCTGTTTTCCTGCAAGGACAGCTCTGGGTGTTTCTGGGAGGATTGGAGGTAGGAAAGACTTGTTGAAGCAGTACTTTTCAAATTGCAGATCAAGATTTATTAGTGGCATGTGAAATCAGCTTAGGGGGCTTGTAACCAGTATTTTTAATTTTAATGAGTGAGGATAAAAAAACATCACTGCATCAGATATAGTAGGGACAATTAATGGTTATGTGACACCTTGTTTTAGTTAGGTAATTGTATGTATATTCTGGGTCATTTATATGAAATAGATTTCTTACTGTGGGTCTTAGGCTGAAAAATGGGAAAACCCCTGAGTTGGATGATGTTGCCTGGGAGGATGAAGGGAGGTGATAATCCCTGCATTAACCAAATCATATATTCTGTCTGGAGGGGGGAGCACCATCCTTCCTGAGGTCCTCCTTGACTGGGGAGAGGCCAATAGAGAAAGAGCTGAGAAAGCCTGTCTTGGGATCCTCCCAGGCCATACCCTCTTAGTACCTACGTCGGTTCCCTGGTTCACCCAGAAGTCCCCAATCTCTCTGTTCACAGAGCCAGCTGGAGAGAAGGTAGGTACTTCGCATACGTTTATGATCCTTGGCAGGTGAGGTGGGGTCTCGGTCTCTCCCATGCATTGCCCTCTGGCCGGGCGGTAACAGGCATTTGGGGTTTATGACTTCCATCTAGTCTTCTAATCCCGAACTGTTGAGGTAGCCTGCTTCCCTCTACTCTCTTCCTCTGCTCAGTCTTATGGTAGCTCTCTATTAAATGGCGCTCCTGTGGTTTACTTATTCAGACAACACGTACGTATTGAGTGCCTGCTATGTGCTAGGCACTAAGGGGCAGCAAGGGACGAAATAGATGAAAATCTCTGCCTTCATGTAGTTTACCACTTATTGGCAGTGGGGGTGAGGATGGATAATAAATACAGAGCTATAAACTGTCACATGGTGATACATGCTATGGAGAAAACCAGAGCAGGGAAGGAGCTGGCGGGGCGGGGTGTTGTGATTTTGAATTGGGTGGACAGGGAAAGTCTTAGCTATGAGGTAGAATCTGAGCAAAAACCTGAAAGAGGTGAAGGGGGGAGCCATGAGGTTATGGGGGCCAGTAGAGCAGTTACAAAAGCCCAGAGGTGAGGGTCGGGGAGGGAAGGAGGCCTGTGGGAGATGAGGTCTGAAAGGAAAAGGGTCAGGGAGGGCGTTGTCTAGGGCCTCACATGGGATGAAAAAGACTTTGGCTTTTATTTCTGAGTGAGATGGGAAGACTTTGAAGGCGGAGGAGTGATGTGATTGCTGGCTGTGGGGTGAGCAAAGACCGTAGGAGGTAAAGGTAGAAGCAGGGAGACCAGTTAGGAGGCTCCTGCTCTAAGGCGGGCAGGAGATGGAGGTGGCAGTGGGGGTGGGCACATTCCCGACATACTTAGAAGGCACAGCTGACAGGATTTGCTGGTGTGGGGCGAGAGGAAGAGAAGCACTGAGGATGATGCTATTGTTTTGGCCTGAGCATTCTCAGCGTCTGGAATGTATATCTGGAATAAGCGAGATGACTCCGCTTGGTGGCTGGGGCAGGGGGCTTAGATGCCATTGAATCCCATGGTGAAAATATTTATGTTCTTTTAAATATTAAACCATTCAAATGTTAGGTAGATAAGACAAAAATCGAGCTGGTCTTACCTAAAAGTAGAGGTCTGGGAACTGCTGAGATTGGAGGGTGCCCAGATGCCTTTCTAACTGTGCCCATCCGCTCCCTTTGGGAATATGAAGGGTCATCCCAGCTGAATTACAGTCAGCCCTCCACATTCATGGATTCAACTAACCTCAGAAACTAAATTTGCCCTGCACCTGGCAACTATTTACATTGTATTAGGTATTATAATTAACCTAGAGATGATTTAAAGTATACCATGTGCTCTAATTTCATTCATTTACAGGTAGCTGTCCAGTTTTCCCAGCACCACTTATTGAAGAGGCTGTCTTTTCTCCATTGTATGTTCTTTCCTCCTTTGTCATAAATTAGGTGACCATATGTGCGTGGGTTTATCTCTGGGCTTTCTGTCCTGTACCATTAATCTATATTTCTGTTTTTGTGCCAGTACCATACTGTCTTGATTACTGTAGCTTTGTAGTATAGTTTAAATTCTGGGAGCCTGATTCCTCCAGCTCCGTTTTTCTTTCTCAAGATTGCTTTGGCTATTCGGGGGTCTTTCGTGTTTCCATACAAATTGTAAAATTTTTTGTTCTAATTCTGTGAAGAATGCCATTGGTAATTTGATAGGGATTGCATTGAATCTGTAGATTGCTTTGGAATGGCCATCATCAAAAAATCTACAAACAATAAATGCTGGAGAGGGTATGGAGAAAAGGGAACTCTCTTGCACTGTTGGTGGGAATGTAAATTGATACAGCCACTGTGGAGAACAGTATGGAGGTTGATTAAAAAACTAAAAATAGAACTACCATATGACCCAGCAATCCCACTACTGGGCATATACCCTGAGAAAACCATAACTCAAAGGACACATGTACCCCAATGTGCATTGCAGCACTATTTACAATAGTCAGGACGTGGAAACAACCTAAACATCCAAAGACAGATGAGTGGATGGACCTAGAGACTGTCATACAGAGTGAAGTAAGTCAGAAAGAGAAAAACAAATATTGTGTGTTAATGCACATCTGTGGAATCTAGAAAAATGGTACAGATGAACCGGTTTGCAAGGCAGAAATAGAGACACAGATGTAGAGAACAAACATATGGACACCAAGGGGGTAAGGAGGAGTGGGATGAATTGGGAGATTGGGACTAACATGTATATGCTAATATGTATAAAATAGATAACTAATGAGAACTTGCTGTATAGCACAGGGAACTCCACTTCTCTGTAAGGTAGAAACTAACACAACATTGTAAAACAACTATACCCCAATTAAAAAAAAAAAAAAGGAACAAATTGGGTCATTTGTAGAGAGAACGAAATTGGGTCATTTGTAGAGATGTGGATGGACCTAGAGTCTGTCATGCAGAGTGAAGTAAGCCAGAAAGAGAAAAATATCGTATATTAACGCATATTCGTGGAATCTAGAAAAATGGTACAGATGAACCTATTTACAGGGCAGGAATAGAGACGTAGAGGTAGAGAACGGATGTGTGGATGTGGTGGGGGGGAAGGGGAGGATGGGACAAATTGGGAGATCAGGATTGACATATATACACTACCATGCATAAAATAGATAACTAGCGGGAGCGTGCTATAAATAAAGCACAGGAAGCTCAGCTCGGTGCTCTGTGATGACCTAGATGGGTGGGATTGGGGGGCTGGGAGGGAGGTCCAAGGAGGGGGGATACAGGTATACATACAGCTGATTCACTTCATTGTACAGCAGAAACTAACTCAACAGTGTAAAGCAATTATACTCCAATAAAAAAAATTTTTGTTGAAAATAAGTATATGATGTGCTTAGGTTATATGGAAATACTGTGCCATCTTATGTAAGGGACTTGAGCATCCACAGATTTTGGTATCCTTGAGGGTCCTGGAACCAATCCCCCCCTTACCCACTGATACTGAGGGACAGTGTACTCACCCTCCACCATGGCGACTTGCCGCCTTCCCTCCTTCAGGTACTTGAAGTGCTTCCTGTTGCCTGGAGTCCCTCTTCCTCTCTGCTCTCCTGGCTTGTCCACATCCTTCTGTCCTTCAAGGCCCAGCCGAAATGTCCCTTCCCCCAGCAGGAAGGCCCTTCCTTCCTCTGAACTCCCCTACCTATAACTGCGACCTGAAGTTGGATGGCCTGGCATTGAGGTCCAGTGGGTCCCCTTGCTTCCTGTGTGGCTTTGGGTAAAACACATAAAAGCGTCTCTGAGTTCCAGTCTCCTCGTTATAAAATGGGGACAATTACGAGAAGAGTATGTATGTGAAGAGGGTCATTTTTAGACATGCGCGTGCAATACAACGTGTAGTCACTAGGATGCATTATGAACCTGTTATTGCGTGTGGGATTTATGATCAAGGTCTCTCTCTTCGACAAGGATTCTTCAGCTAAGGGCGGAATTACAGATTTAAGGGCCTACCCAAAAAAAGTTTCACAGGCCTTTAGCGCCATCTAGTGGCTGTGTCCTGAATTTGAGAAGCGTGAGAAGCTCTGGAAGTGAAAGCTCTTACTCTTAAACAGGCTTGGCAGAGGGCACAGTTGGCCGACGCAGGAACTGTTGTGCCTCAGAACACGGTGCTGGGTACATGGCATTTCCCCATAGATTCCAGAGAGAGAGCTGCACCCAGATCTCAAGGGCATTTTGAAAGGAGCCATTTTCAAAGCAATTGGTACAATGCTTTTGTTGTCTCTTCTTAGTCACCTGCTTGAAGCAGCCTGTCTGGAACGCACAGGGTGTGAGTGTGTGTGTGTGTGTGCGTGCGCGCGCGCGCGCGCACGCACACACACACACACACACACACACACACACACACACACACACACACAGAGAAAACCACAGAAAGGAGGTCATCTCACTCGGGGTTGGGTTTAAAGTCAGCTTGAAAATCAAATACTAGAGATGGAGTCACCCTGGAATCCAAGTCTTGGGCCTGTCTGCTCTTCCTGTTGTGCATCAGGCTCTCCTCTAAAGATTCCCCATGGCCCCCGATTACTTCTCGAGTGTTTTCATCATGGCTGTGGACCAACCAGCCTCCATCCTCCTGCCTGGTGGTGAATTCTTTGTGAGTGGTCAGAAAAACCCCTAAAACTGGTCATTTATTCTTTCCCATGGGTGTAGCTGACATGTGGTGACTTGGGTCCACCTGTTTACACCCGCTGCTTGGTGGTTTCTGCCTGCTTTTCTTTGTTTTTTGGCCGATGGGGTGTATAATGGGCTGTCCATTTTTGACTCTATGATAGATGTAGAAATAAGATCAGTTTCTGTTTGTTTCAGGCTCCTCCCTCCCAGAGCAGGGCTGCTTGCAGAATGGGTACCTAGGTGTGTTGGTTGAATAACCGACTGATGGTCCAGGCCTCTTGCTCTCCTTGCAGATCGAGTCCAAGGACTGCACGGCTGGCTCCCCCCTAGTATGGCCAATGAAGAGGATGACCCAGTCATACAGGAGGTAACTGCTGTTCCCCACCCTCTGCCGGGGCGGGGTCCCTTCCATCCATCCTCAGGCCAGCCTGGGACCTGTTGGCGTCCTCTCTTCCTCATACCTGCCTGGCCAACCCCTCACTTCTTTCAGGTGTCTGATCCAACATCCCCTTGTCAGAGAGGATTCCCTGACCCTCCTGCCTCACATGACGCTCTCCTGCATACCCTCCCTAGCCCCTTACCTTGGCCATACCCTGCATTTGGCCACAACACCTCTCAGCCCCTACACATAAGTTTCCTTCCACTAAAGTGTAAGCCTCATGAGGGCAGGGATTTTGTCCTGTTCACCACTGTGTCTGCAAAGCCAAGTCCAGTGCCTGGCAATTAATAGATACTCAGTGACTATTTGTTGAATGAATGAATGGGTTTGACAGCTCCCTCTTCTTCATGGGCTTATGCAGATTTGGTCATTCAGCAGTTGTTCACTGAATCCATGATGTGCTGGGGACTGTGACAGCAGGGAGCCAGGCAGTGTTCTGCCCTTGGGAAGCTTAGGATCTGTGAGGCGAGACTGACAAGGAAGGGGTCTCAAGATGCAGACGGTGGTTCCAGAGTCAGCCCAGACCAAGGCATATCCTAGAGGCTCTGGGCCTTTGCACATGCTGTTTGCTTCACATATGCCTCCCCTGTGCCTGATGAGCCTTCACTCATCCTTAAGGCCTGGAGGTAGGAGAGAACATGGTTCATAGGAAGAGCTAGGAAGCAGGAAGGTAAACTGCATGGTGGGGCAGGGGCGGTGAGGGTTGAGAAGAAAGAGCCGGGTCACACCGCCTGAAGACAGGCCAGTCCAGGACAGGTGTTGGAGGGCACAGGGAGGAAGCCCTCCCCTGCCCCATCCTCATCAGAAAAGCATTTAATCGGGCCCTCTGGGATGCATCCTGATCTGGGCAGCCTCGGAATACATTTTTATTGGGTTATAGTGAACCTGGGCAGGGGGCTCTGGACATATCCAGGTTGGAGATTTAGTTCCCTTTATTTTTAGCATCAGCTGAGCTATTTCCTCTTCCCCAAATGGCCTCAGAGCCATTATCCCTGAAATTTGAGGAGCATGCTTGTTCCCGGGGCAGATTGGGCATTGGGTTCTGTCTCCTGGTTAAGTCTTCTTCCCTTGTTCCCAGATCGACGTGTACTTGGCCAAAAGTCTGGCAGAGAAGCTCTATCTGTTTCAGGTAATTATAGGACATAAAGGTAAGGGGGAAAAAAAGCAAGTGTTGGTGGGTGGTGGAGACACAGTAAGTGGTCGGCCAGGAACAATTTGAAACCTCCGCATTGCTTAGAATTCTTGGCACAGGGGGTGTTTGGTAAGACAGTCTCTGCTTTTATGGGCAGGTCAATAGTAATCTCTCATTTTGAAGATGGGAAAACCAAGGCAACCCTAAGAGGCAGAACAGTGTAGTGGATAAAGCTTGGGCCCTGGGGACAGTCTCCCAGCCTTGAGGCTTGGCTGTGAGTCCTTGGGCAAGTTCCTTAAAAAAAAAAAAAAAAAAAAAAAAATCTGTGCCTCAGTTTCTTTATTTGCAAAGTGGTGATAGTAATAATACCTGCCTGATAGGGTCCCCACGGGGATCAGGTGAGTCCGTATTTAAGTGCTTAGAACACCACCTGCCTGGTGCAGAGTTAGTGCCGCGAATGGTCGCCACCGCGGTAACAGACTCAGGGAGCGGCTTTCTGGGGCAGCTGCAGTCAGCATTGGTGCGCCTCTGTCCCGCTAGCTGTGAGCCCCCCCAGTTGTTATCCCTGCCCCCTCCCCTCTTAGCTGGGCTGGTAGTTTAATCATAGTCACTCACAGGTGTTGACCCTAGACTGCCTGCAGGCACCATTCAAAGCATTTTACATATGTTAACTCATCTCCTCCCACAATACCCCTGTGGTGGTTACTATTGTAATTTTATAGCAGCTTTATTGGGATCTCATTCACACCCGTGCAGCTTCCCTGTTTAAGTGTAAGTGCAGTGGGTTTTAGTCTGTCCACAGGGTTGTGCAACCAGCGGCACAGTCTATCTTAGGAAGTGTTTGCTGCTGCTCTGCCCTCACTCCCTGCAGTCCTAGGCAACCGTTAACCTATTTTCTGTCCATGCATTTGCCTGTTCTGGACATTTCATATAAATGGAGTCATGTAATATGTGGCCTTTTGTGTCTGGCTCTTTTGTTTAATGTGATGTTTTCAGGCTTTTCCATGTTGTAGCATGTATCAGTACCTCGTTTCTTCTTATGGATGAATATACTTCACTGTATGGACCTATATGCCACATTTTATTTCTCCATACATCAGTTGATGGGTATTTGGGTTGTTGCCATGTTTGGGCTATTATGCATAATGCTGCTATGAACATTCCTGTCCAAGTGTTTGTGTGGAGAGTTTTTCATTGCTCTTGAGTATATACCTGGGAGTGGAATTGCTGGGTCCTGTAGAAACTATGTTTAATATTTTGAGGAAATGACAGACTGTTTTGAACCCCTTTACATTCCCAGCAGTAAGGTTGTTAAGTATTTTTGTCCCCACGTTGCATATAAGAAAAAGAGGCCCAGGGAGGCTAGTAACTTGCACAAGGGGCCTGAAACAGGGTGGCAGCACCCTCCAAGCATGTGCTGGGAAGAGGCCTGCTGTTGGGCCCCTGGCATCTGCCTTTACAGGCCGTGGCACTGGGGGCTGCTGTCTGCACCTGCTTCCTTGACTGACTGCAGAGTGATGGAACGGATGGTGGTGACAGTGACCCATGTGTGTTCATGGTGTGCCAGTGCCGGGTGTCAGCTCCATTTGCCTCATTCCCTGCTCCTAATGGTCCTGGGAGGCGAGGAGCTTGCCTGAGTACACAAGGAGCAAGTGGCAGAGTTAGGACCGCCTGATTCTAGAACTGGCACCCTTCCCCACCACCCTTCCCAGCGATCAGGAGATCACAGACCTGCCCTGGACCTTGGCAGACCAGGGGCCTCCCGGGCTGTCGTGGGCTAGCCTATCCCAGCTCAGGGCTCAGCCCAGACCAGCTGTGCTCCAGGCCGTTCCTGGACCTAAGCTCCAAGCTCCTGCCCCAAGCTTCAGTCCAGGAAGCAGGGAAGAGTCACTGTATTGCTATTTAAGTGAGCTTTTAGGAAACAGCCATTTCCTTGGGCTAGAATGCAGCTGATCCAAATGGCCTCCAAAGGAGGGTTACTTTATGCACTGCCACACCTCCACCAGGCTCATTCATAGCGATGGCCACAGCCTTTTGTGAGTGAGTCCAAACCATGACTCATCCATCCACCCAGTGGCATACGTAAAGCACGGGAGAAAGAAAGGAAGAGTGCGTCTGTGGGGAAGGATGTCTCTACATCCTTTGTTCAGAGAAAAGAAGCGATTTCAGAGCAGTACGCTCAGATGTGACATAACTTCACACCTGATGACACTAGGGCCCAGAGAGAGCTCTCTGAGCAGGTCAGTGGCAGACCAGCTCCCTTCTCTGTCATCAACTTTTTATTATGGAAAAATCCACACATCAGCAAAAGGAGAGAGAATGGGATAGTGATTCCCATAGATCTGTGGACTGAAAAAAAAAAGCACAACCTAACAGTTGAGAATTATGTTTTATTCGGGCGTATTGAGGACTTAAGTCCGGGAGATAGCCTCTCAGCTCTGAGGAACTATACTGAAGAGGTAAGAGAGGAGTCAGGACTTATAGGAGTTTTTGCAAAACAACAACAAAACCCCAGGGAGTCAGAACATCAGAAGATTACTGTTTGTTAAAGAAAACCAGACTCTCGAGTTAATGAATTTAGCACTTTTCTATGTTTGGGACGTGGCAAGAGTCTGGGCTAATTGAAATCATTCCTTTGTTATGCACCTTAACTATCTAGGGCCAGTCTCCTGTTTTCTCCATCCTGAGTCCCCTTAGGGTGCACTGTAGGGGGAGTGGCTGCAAAGGCAGAGGGTTGGAAGGCCACAACATCCTTTCCTTTGTCTACAGATCCATCGTCGGGCTTTAGCAGTGAGCAGTGTTCGCCAGTTTTGTTTTCCCTCTTTGCTTCCTGTGGTCTCATTTCCCTTGTCCTTCTCCACCTGTTTGGCCTGTAAACTAGCAGTTAGACTTCAGACACTTACTCTTGACTCCCATGGCAGTGCGCTTGACTTCCTAGGGCCTGTGGGGCCATGCATGCTGGGGCCTGTCTGATGCTTAGGCATGTCCCTTGGACATTTGAAAACTGCTCTTTGGAAGGAGATTAGGTGGAGCCGGTGAGAACGGGATGCAGGGATGCAGGCAGAGACCAGCGAGGGCCTCTGGTCTGAGGTGGGCGTGGAGGGTGGCTATTGATTCTTGGCCGGCGCCTCTGAAGCTCAGCTCTCATTGGGGCTGGGCAGGGTGGACTGACGGCTCCCTTCCCTTCCCCAGTACCCTGTGCGTCCAGTCTCGATGACCTACGATGACATTCCGCACCTCTCAGCCAGGATCAAGCCCAAGCAGCAGAAGGTGGGGCTACCCTCTTGGATGGAGGTGGAGGGAGGGGAGGGGTGATAGGGTGGGAGCTGAAAGAATCCCGGAGACAGGCCTTTTGGGGGTGGAAGCCCAGAGGAGTGATTGGAGATTTAGGAAGAAAACCAGCAGCTTGCAGGGCCTTGAAAGCTGCAGGAGGAAAAACTTGCAGAAAGAAGGGGGTGGGCAGCTCCAGAGAGGCCAGGGAGGAGTGAGGCTTGAGATGAATTAGAACATGGGGTGGGGTGGACCGACGTGCACAGGACAGGGCAGGGCCAATGCGAAGAGGCCACGATATGGGGAATCTAGTGCCTCTCAGGGCTAGAGTGATAGGGAACAGGAGACATGCCTTTCCTCAGGCACCTGCAGCTCTAGGCCCTGTTGCCATGTAAAAAGCTGTACCAGTATTGCCAATTCTGCTGACTTTTCAAAAGAAGTTGGAAATACGGAAAAAAGAGAAAAGCTCTTGATTTTTAAATGTTGGCACCTAATTTAGATTTTGGGGAGTGGAATTGTGGGTGCGGGCAAGCAAAACTACATGAACCCCCGACAAAAATAGCATTCTGGCTCTTCTATTGGAATGTGGGTTTGTGGCTTTTGTGTGGACTGAAGCCTAGGGGCCCTCGGAGAGGGATGATGTCAGTCCTGCGTCTGGGCAGGGACTGGGGTTAGGGAGGTGGGCATGGTGGGTTTGAGGGGATCCCCTGAGGGCTGTGCCTTGGGGTCCTCATAGCTGGTGGGGGTGTTTGGTGCCTCCAGGTGGAGCTTGAGATGGCCATCGACACGCTGAATCCCAACTATTGCCGCAGCAAAGGGGAGCAGATCGCGCTGAACGTGGACGGGGCCTGCGCTGACGAGACCAGCACATACTCCTCGTGAGTTCCCCGAGGCCTCCGAGCTTCACGTTGTTCAAATATGAGCCTTCCAGAGCCCTCAGAGATACCTAGGCCTTGTGATCTACAGTTAAGCTCCCCAGCAGCGTCCCGTCTTTGCATGGCTGGGCCTGGCACAGACTCGTCCCCCTGGGAAACGTCTTCCCTCCCGAGATGGCTCCTCTGACCAAGTTCTTCCTGGGCCAAGAGGCAAGCTGGCCCCTCGTTGGAAGAGGGAGCTCCCACCCACTGCTTGTTTCTTGGGCTGCACATGAGGTTTCCTCATCCCCAGCTCCCCTCCTGTGGCACCTGTGGCCTGTCCTGTGGCCTTGGTCTCTGGCAGTTGGATTTCAGGTGTCTGGGGTGGAGGGGGCCCCCCCTACAGGCCCAGGCCTGGAGCTTCCTTCCCCTTGACGTCTGTCCTCCCTGCGCTTGTAGGAAGCTGATGGACAAGCAGACGTTCTGCTCTTCCCAGACCACCAGTAACACGTCCCGTTATGCTGCTGCGCTCTACAGGCAAGGTACCCGCGCTGGACATCCCTGGCTGCCACGGCTTGTGAGGGCTGAGTGGGTGGGAGGGAAGCAGAATGGGGGCTGGAACAGGAAGAGGACACCCCGAATGCTAGATACCCACAGAGGCCAGACGGGTTGTAGAAATGTCAGATTGTCAGGGGAATGGAATTTGGCCACCTCAAGGGACTTTTAGCTTAACACTACGATACTCGATGGGGTGGAGGTCCAAGGTCATTGTCCTCCTGGGACACAGACACACAGCATAACCTTTTGGATGGGGTAGAATTTTGTCTTAAATACAAGGTAAGTAATTCCATTCCTAGAAAGCATCTACGCAAGAGAAATGAAAACACGTCTCCACACAAAAACTTATATGTAGGTGTTCATAGCAGCATTAGTCATTGTAGTGAAAAGTGGAAATGATCCAAATTCCTTCAGCTGATGCACGGATAACAAAATATGGTATAGCCATACATTAGAATATTAGTTAGCCATAATAAGGAAAGAAGTACTGATAAGCACTCCAACATGGGTGAGCCCTGAAAACATTAGGCTACATGAAGGGAGCCAGGCACAAAGGACCGCACGTTACATGATTCCATTCATATGAAATGTCCAGAATAGGCAAACCCATAGAGGCAGAAAGTAGATTATTGGTTCCAGAGGCTGGGAGGAGAGTAGCGTGGGGAGTGACAGCTGCTGCTGATGGGTGGGTACAGGGTTTCTTTCTGGGGTGATGAAGATGGTCTAAAGTTGACTGTGGTGCTGGTTTACTAGTTTGTGAATATGTTAAAATACATTGAATTGTATGCTTGAAGTGGGTAAATTATATGGTATGTGAATTATATCTCAGTAAAGCTATTAAAAAGTGCAAGGTTTCTATAAGTATTTAGAGTTTATAAAGCAATAAATGAAGTTTGAGCACTTAGGAAATAAACTGTGATAGAATAAAAGTAATGTCAAATAACTATACTCTTCTATTTTGAACCCAAGTCTCAAGGGTTATAGTTCCTTAAAGCCACATTCCTTGCAGCCAGGCCTAGTCACTTACTTACTTCTCGTCTCAAGCATTCTGCTCCCTCTGGAGTCCCAGAGAGCTTCCACAGAGCCTTAGTGTCTGTCTGATTTCTTTTCTTTCAAGGCTACATTGGCTTGATTGAAATTGATTACCTTTGCACTGCCTCCCAGTGCAGAGGTCTGATTCACAAGAGAAAGTCACGATCTTTGCCAGAGACGGCGTAGACACTCCTCCACCGGGCTCCGCCAGGCCTCCTCTCCAGCCCCGTTTGCACTAGCCAACTTCTTAACAGGACGGGTGGGATTTTGACAGGAAGAGGTGGGAGGATGAGGAGGAGAAGAGATCTGGGTGTGTGTGGGGTTAGGGAGGCGCTGAGGGTGGTCTGGCAGAGGCCTGGCGGGGGAAGGAGCAGGGCGTGTTTGGTGTGGATGAGTGGCTCAGCGTGGCTGGAACAAGCAAGTGCGGGAGGGCAGCGGGGACCGGGCTCGGGAGGCCCTTGAATGCTGGAGGAGGAGGCTTTGCAGGCAAGCCTTAAGGAAGTGACGTTGGGTGGAAGAGTCTGCGTTCATGTCTTCATCTGGTTTGTGTGCTTCCTGTGTCTGGCACAGCCAGATCGGGTTGGGAATGGCCATCGGCCTGGTGGTCCCAAGGCTCTAGGACTGGGGGCTAGAGCAGAGGTGGGAGGTGGTTTGGCAGTGAGCCGAGGCCTTTAGGGGAGTCTGGGGCCCTTGGTAGCTCCCTTGAGCCAAGCTGTATGGGTCAGCCTCAGCTCCTAGAGTCAGGTCCAAGCCCTTCTTCCTCTGCCAGGTGAGCTCCACCTGACACCTTTACATGGCATCCTGCAGCTGCGGCCCAGCTTCTCCTACCTGGATAAGGCAGATGCCAAGCACCGTGAGAGGGAGGCAGCCAACGAGGGTGAGCTCTGGACCCCCAGCCCTGCTGTCTGTCTGTCTGTCTGTATATGTTAGCAGGATAGGTTGGTCATGGGAAGAAGTATTAAAGGGATGGATTACAGGATCCTTAGCAGCATCCCTGGCTGCTACCCACTGGATGCCAGTAGCACCCACACCCACAGTTTTAACAATCAAAAATGTCTCTGAATTTCCAAATGTCTCCTGAGGAGCAAAATTGCCCCTAATTGAAAACCACTGACTTAACGCAGCTACCTCGGTCCAGAAGGAGAATTCACAGGCTCCGCTGCTTGAGACCTGCCTGGTGGGTGGGGTGGAGAGCCTCCAACAGAAGCTGCAAGCAAGGCTTTTTCTTTTGCAGCGGGAGACTCTTCACAGGACGAGGCAGAAGAAGATGTGAAGCAGATCACGGTGAGCTCTGGCCCCAAGAGAGAGTGCAGCCTGGGAGGCAGCAGGGCCAGCTTTGTAGCTCAGCTTCCTGGAAGCAGCAAGGGGTGGGAGGGTCTGCACAGAACGTGGGCTCTGGGGTGAAACATACAGAAACAGAGTCCATGCCTTAGAGCCTCTTTGCTGGGCTACCTGGAGGGATAATCTAACCTCTGCCCAGCCTGAATTGGGTGGCAGTGGGAAATGCCCCATATGTGAGGTTCTCTGGCCTCCTGGTGGTTGCTGGGGCAGCAGCCTGGAAACGCCCCAGGCCTGAAGTTGTGGACCCGCCCCGCCCCCCAACCAGGTGCGGTTCTCCCGGCCTGAGTCGGAGCAGGCCCGCCAGCGCCGCGTGCAGTCCTACGAGTTTCTGCAGAAGAAGCATGCTGAGGAGCCCTGGGTCCACCTGCACTACTACGGCCTGAGGGTGAGCTGGGGTCCCTGGGCGGTGCTGACACTGGCCAGGGTGGGGTCCTGGGAGAAAAGCCCCAGTGCCTGGGAAGTGTTACCTGGTGGCCTCATTGTCTCACATCTAACTTCTTTCAGATTCAGTCGTAGCCACTTGGTAGTGTCACAGGGAGAGAGGTTAAGCCCTGTGAGCAGTTTGTCCTCCTTTCCCACCTACTGTGTGCCCCAAGGGAGTGAGTCTGCCACGTCACTGGTGGGGGTTTTGGCCCCCCGGGCACTCCCTGAGTGTGAGCATCTTGCCGGGCTCAGTGAGCCTATGTTTGGTTACGTACTTTTAAGTATCGTGGGCCCTGAATGAAGGCTAGATGCTTCATCGGCTGCTCCGTGGAGAATCAGCCATCTGTCCCATGGCTGAGTTCACTGTGCACCTGCCAAGGGTGATTTTTACTGTACTTGACTTAGAGCACAGTCCTCGAAACTGTGTGTTGAGTAAGGGAAGCAATTGAATATTAGCTCACAAAGACACCATAGACAAGGGCTCCCCAGCGTTTTTCTCGGGGAGGAGCAACCCCTGATTATTCTGAAACCTTCCTGAAAGAGATTTGTGTTGACAGAGCCTTACACTTTGGGTCAGTCAGACTTCCAGAAGCTCTATTTCCTAATGTGTAACCTTAGGCAAATTACTTAATCTCTCTGAGCCTCAGTTTCCTTATCTGTAAAATGGGAATAATAACAAGAGTACCTAATTTCATAGTTATTTGGAGGATGAGATGAGTTAGAGTATGTATACAGCCATTGGAACAGAGCCTGGCACATAGTAGGTGCTCAGTGAATGTTAGTTTTTATTTTTATCATTGCTTTCAGTGTTCCTGTATCAGACAGGGCACTGAGGCGCGGGTGCTGGGGCTGTGTAGTCATAAAGGCGGGAGGGTAGTTGGTTGAGCCACATTGCAGAGGCCTTGGGTGCCATGCTCAGGAGGTTGGATTGATCCTGTGGCTGGCCTCAGAGCAGGACAGTGGGTGGCTGGAGCAGGTGGTGATGCAGGGGTGGGAACTGGATCACAGAGGGAGGCCTGGAATGTTGGCTGAGGTTCCTCTCACACCCTCTCCCTCCCCAACAGGACAGCCGCTCTGAGCATGAGCGCCAGTACCTGCTGTGCCAGGGCTCCAGCGGGGTTGAGAACACAGAGCTTGTCAAGTCACCCAGGTGAGACTGGCCAGCCCCGGGCTGCTGAGAGCTTCTGAGCCCGACACTGGCCCCAGGAGGGTCCCTCTGTTGTGGGTCCTCCCTTGGTACTGTGGCCCCTTCTGTAACATGGGGGAGGGATGTGGAGGAGCCCATCATCCTCTGGAGAGGGCCAGGAGGGGGTGTGGGAGTTTAGGGGGGCTTGGATACAGCCTGGTTGGGGGCTGGGTGGGGCAAGGACAGAGCCCTGGGAGCTGCTGACCCCGTTCTCTCCTGCCACAGTGAGTACCTCATGATGCTGATGCCTCCCAGCCAGGAGGAGGAGAAGTGAGTAGAGGGGCTGAACGCCTTCAACCGCCTTCCCTTTCCCACCCCCTAACGCGCACCTGGCCTCCTAACCCTTTGCATTTGTTTTCAGCAGAGACAAACCCGTGGCCCCCAGCAATGTCCTGTCCATGGCCCAGCTGCGCACCCTGCCCCTGGCTGATCAGATCAAGATCCTGATGAAGAATGGTGGGTGGGCAGCCCTGCCCTGCCCTCTGGGGGTCCCCAGCCCTGCCACCTCCTGGGGAAGTGGAGTTAGGACAGACTTAAGGACCAAGGGGCGAGACCAGAGGCCCCACTACCCAGAGCCCGCCCAGCTTTACAGCTCTGGCCTTGTGTGGAAGGCGCACTAGAGCTGGGGGCAGGCTACCTCAGATGGGCTGCGGGTCCCTGCCACCTTTGCCACTCCCCTGCTGTGTGAGCCTGGCCAGGCCACTGGCCTTCCTGAGCCTTAGATTGTTTATCTATAAAAACGGACTAAGATAGCTCATGGGGCTGAGGTGAGGATTCAGAAGTGAGGCCTCTAAAGGGATTGTACAGAGCCTTGCATGTGAATGTGAGCTACGTTCATTTTCACAACGAAGCGCGTTCACTTGCACTCCTTTGTGGCGCCCTCGCCAGGCTCTGCACCGTGGGGACGCTGAAGGCCAGAACCTTTAGAGTGGCCGTGAGCCTTGAACCTCAGAGCGGAGTCCCAGGCCCTGGGCTCTTCTGAGGTGCCGGCACCAGGGGCTCCGGGGTCTGAGTGGAGAGGGGCGCTCCTGGGGGGAGCAAGGCCGCTGGCCTTGCTGCAGAAGACACTGGGCCTCCCCAGGCCCTGCCCCTTCTTACTTGGGCTGGGGGCTCGGGTGGGGGAGAGCAGAGCACGGTGATGAAGTGCATGAACTTTGGACCCAGTGGCCTGGCTTCAAGTCCTGGCCATGCCACTTACTAGCCAAGTGATCATGGGTGAATTTTGAAACCTTCCTGGGCTGAGTCTTCCTCATGAGGCACGCCTGGTCTTCCAGTGGGTGTTTCCTCCAGGGCTCAGTGAGAGGCGGGTGCCTGCCCAGAGTAAGCAGCCAGTGAATGCCAGCTGTTACTGTTAGCACTGTCACGCTGGGATTGTTATGTGAGCCCAGGCCCCTCTTGCCTTGTCTGATGTCTCCTGTGCCCTCCTCAGTGAAGGTCATGCCTTTTGCCAACTTGATGAGCCTCCTGGGCCCCTCCATCGACTCTGTGGCTGTTCTGCGTGGCATCCAGAAGGTGGCGATGTTAGTCCAAGGAAACTGGGTGGTGAAGAGGTAAGTTCACCTTAAGGTTTTAGTCCCTTAGTTGGGAGTGCTTAACCCAGTTAAATTGAATGTAAGTACTGATGTTTTGGGTTGAAGTCTACCTTAGTGCGTTTTATTTGTCCAGCTTACATTGCATTTTATATTCATTTTTACCTTCTTTTCTTGTTATTCCGTTTTCCCCACTAACTTGGAAATTATCCTTTCTTGACTTAGTGATTACCCTGCAGATTTCACAGTTTAATATTAGTTGCCGCTTTTTACTCTCATCCATGACGATTCAACGACCTTTAGAATATTTTATATTTATCTTCCTCTGAACTCATGTGTCATTGTATTTATATATTTTAATTCTGTTTTAAACCCCATAAGACATTATATTATCCAGTCAATATTTTTTAGATCTACTCACGTATTTGCCTTTTTATTTTGCTCATCATTCCTTTCTGCATCTCTGAGTTCCTAATTGTGATAATTTCCTTCTGCTGAAGTGAAGGTCTGCAGGTGATGAATTTCTTTGGTTTTTCTTTATCTGGAAATGTCTATTTCACCTTTGTTCTTGAAGGATATTTTTGTTTGTTTTTAATTTTATTGAAGTATGGCTGATTTACAATATTGTGTTATATTTTTTACTGAGTATAGAATTCTAGTTTGATTATTTTCTTTCCACACACTGACGTAATTTCATTGCAGTTTGACTTCCATTGTTTTTATTGTCTGTCTAATACATGTTCCTTTGTTTCCCTCTGTTTCCCAGATTTTCTCTTGCTTTGGCTTCCCAGGGCTCGTTAAGATGGGCCTAAGTGGGAATTTCTTTTTATGTATCCTGTTGGGGTTCATAGGTCCTGAATCTGTGGCTTGCTGTCCTTCAGTAGTTTCTCTCCTCCTGTGATTCCTCCTCTAGACCCTGCCGCCTCCCTAGACTGTCAGTTTCTAGGGGTAGGGACTGTCTGTTTTGACTCTCCCTTTATCCCTGGTACTCAGTATAATGCCTGGCAAACGGCAGACCCTTGGTAAATACGGTGTGGCTACGTTTTACGCACACTTGAATTATATTACTTCTAAATTGTGTAATATAAAATACTTGAATACTCACTTTTTAGAAAGTGTGATGTAAAGTGAACAATCTGTCAAAATGTAAATTGTTCCAAATTTTTAAAAAAGTTATTCATTGCAAAAAGTCCATCATTTCACAGTTGGTTGGCCAGGTAAACTGCAAAGTCATGTCACTGCCACGTGGTGACGGCCTTTCCCTGGGAAACGATGCCCAACATGCCTTGTGGGTCCTTGCAGCTATTGTCTTATGTGACACAAGTGTTTAATTACGAGGACCTTCGTGATGGCACATCACTTGTTAAATGGGACACTTATGTGTATTTATGCTGCGGATGGATGAAATCCAGGAGGGACCATCCCATTAGCCCCCTGAGGATGCTCGCCCAGAGGAGGCACGGAGACTTGCCAAATGTCTGGCAGCCTGGCAGCTACAGAGCTGGGGTTTGAGCTCCCCCAGCACCACGCATGCCCTGGTGCTGCTGCCCCATTCAGCTTATGGTCTTGCCTGTCCCTGTGACTTGAAGATAGGCCCTCCCGGGCCCTGTGTGTTCTGCCACACCCGTGGGTAGTGGTCCTTCCATGCCCTGTCCCTCTGTGTTCCTGTGAGGAGGTGATACAGGATGCTCCCATCTGTTGAGTAAATGTGTCTGGACGGCTTGTTCTGTGTCCTGCACTGTGCTCTCATTCAGTGCTGTCCCTGTCCTCAGGAAAGTGGGCCGGGGGGATGGGGGTGGGGCAGGCACTGTTACAGCCCAGTGCACGGACCACACTGTGTACTTAGTGGGTACCTCCTCTCCGTGGCAGAGATGGGGCCAGGGCCCTGTCTCGTAGAGCTTTACAGGAAGGGTGGACACAGAGCTCAATTTTGAAGGAAAGCAGTAGTTGGCTGCCAGGTGGGATTGAGGAGGCAAGTGGGGTGGGGAGAGAGCAAAGGCGCCCCGGGCATGGATGGCCGGGGACGTGTGTGTTTTCCTGGGCAACAGGGTCTGCATCTGGACTTGGGGTCAGGAGATGCTTTTAAGCCTTGCTGCTTGCTCATTTGCCCTTGAAGGTCCCTGAGCCTTGAGTGCTGGTCCCATTCTCTCCAAAGGCTCCAGCCGCGCCCGTGCTTGGGGTCTGTCTGGATCCCAGTCCCTGACCCCTCCTGCCTCAGCTCACACTGCTTCCCCCTTCCCTTTCAGCCGGTGGTAAGGCCTTGTGTGTTGCTTTACAGGTGGGACTTGCCGTCTGCTAGAGTCCCGGGCTCACCTTGGCTGTCTCTGAGCCCCTGGCCCCTCCGACTGTGTCAGGGGCCTTGGGGCTGGGCCAGTGGGTGAGGGGGGCGTTGGGAAAGGGGTAGGAGGAAGAACTCTTGGAGCCAGGCTCCCAGGGAGAAGGGGAGGGTCTGAGGGGAGCGGTTGGGGCCCAGGCCGACACTCGCCCGTGTTGGAAAGAGGCCTGAGCTTCCACTCGGAGCCTGAGGGAGTGGGGGGCAGAGGGGCTGAGGACAGGGACTGACCTGCCGCCCTGTCTCATTGGCAGTGACATCCTGTACCCCAAGGACTCTTCTAGCCCTCACAGCGGCGTGCCTGCTGAGGTGCTCTGCAGGGGCCGAGACTTTGTTGTAAGTGCCCAGACTCTCTGGCCTCCCGGGTTGGGGCATCATGGGAGGAGGACTGGGGCAGCACAGAGTGTCCCGGACCTTCGCCCAGGCAGCGGGCAAAGGGCAGGTATGTGTGGCCAGGGTGGGGCTGGGGGGAGTGGAGGGCTCTGGACTCTGTGCCTTTCTTCTCCTTCCCCTCAGACCCTGGAGTCTTCAGCTTCATAAGAACCTTTGAGTTCCTAGCCTGGAGGTTGCAAATGGAGTCCCATAGGTAGATTCTGGCCAAGGAGCCATTTGACCTGAGTGGTGTTTTTAAAATGTTGACTTAGTTGTCTATTTTTACAAATCACAGTCACGATTCAAACTAGATTTGTCTTGTCATGAATAATTGGACAGTCTGGTACCACTGGACCCGCACCCCCAAACGGCACGCTCTTTGAGTGGGGCTCACGCTCCCCAGTTCACAGCCGCTTTCCTCGTGCGTGTCTCCTGCACTGTTGCTGTGGGCTTTTTGCAGCTCCTGAGCTGGCTCGTGCCTCCACCCCGTCACCCTATCTGCCCCCCGGCCCTTATCCAGAGCTTAAGTCCCAGCCGAGGCATCCCTCCCAAAGGCCTGACCCCTGAGCTGCTGGGACCTGCACTGCCTCCCTTGACCTTGGCAGTGTGCTTTGAGTTTGCTGCAGTCTGTCTCCTTGGAGCTGTCCGTGGTCACCTTGGTGAGCTCATGCGCAGACCTAATCACACCAGGCAGCCCTTAAGCCGTTTCAGAGAGTGCCTCCGTTTTTTCTTTTCCCAGCTGGGTGTCCCAGCTCCTGTGGGTACTTAGCGTCTAGATGCCTGTGTGGTTTCTTTTTGTCTCTGGGGGTCAGGGTGCAGTAGCATCGACTCCCAGGCTCGCCTTCCACACGTGTGCCACTCACCCTCAGCTGCCTGTCAGCCCTCCTCTGTTCGCGCAGACACCGTCACATCTGGGGGTCTGGGAGAGGGTCTAGTCAAATCTGAGTTGCTGTAGGTGACATACGGGCAAGGTATCCCCCATCCCAGGGAGCTTCTGTGGTGTGGAGTGGGTCCAGCTGCCCTCCTGGAAGAGGTGGCCCAGGAGGTCCTTTACAGAGGAGGAGCTGGAGGCTCAGAGTTGAAGTGATTGCCCTCAGCCAGGACCCAGACCCAGTCTGCCTGACACCCAGGCCGGCTCAGAGCCGCCACTTTGTGCCCTCATCCCAGGGTTCCAGGGCAACAGCAGGGGTTTTGGGGACAGTCCTAGTAGGATCCCTGCCTCCTGGAAACAAGCTTCTTTTTCTCCCTTAGATGTGGAAGTTCACGCAGAGCCGGTGGGTGGTAAGGAAAGAGGTGGCAGCGGTGACTAAAGTAAGTGAAGTTCTTCTCGACCCGAGGCCCAGTCCCACTACTGGAGGAATGGGGGCTGAGTGGGGCTTTCGGGCTGGGTGTGCCTCACCTTTGCCCCCCTCTCCTCAGCTCTGCGCGGAAGACGTGAAGGACTTTCTGGAGCACATGGCCGTAGTGAGGATCAACAAGGGCTGGGAGTTCATGCTGCCTTATGACGGGGAGTTCATCAAGAAGCATCCAGATGTGGTCCAGCGGCAGCACATGCTGTGGACGGGCATCCAGGCCAAGTAAGAGCTTGCTAGGCGGGATGGGGGGAGCCAGGCAGAGGAACACCAGGTTGTCCCCAGCCACCTGCTTCCAGCGGGGAGCACAGCCTGGCTGCATCTGGGGCGGGAATGCAAATCTCAGGCTGTGTGCACCCCTCCTCCACTCAGGTGGACCTTGCTGCTCGATCCCAGAATCCCCCTGGCAGATACCTGGCACAGACACGCCTGCTGATCCGAGCCGACTCAAACTGACCCGCATCTGTTCTGAGGGGTCAGGAAGGAGGGGGAAAGCACTCAGGAGCAGGAGTGGGGGCTTGTGTGGCCCAAGGCAGGCTGGCGGGAGACCAGCTGGGGAAGAGAGGGCGGGCCACCGCTCCCCACCCCCGCCGCGGGGCTCCGAGCCGCGGGGAGAGACCATCGAAGCTCCTGGCGTGCGGTGTCTTCAGGGACTAGGATGTCCAGGGCTTAAGGGGGTGTTTCTGCTGGGAGGCAGGTGACGTGAGGGGACACGGTTTAAAGTTAAGAGGGTTCACTCTTCTTTTCAGATTAGAAAAAGTTTATAATCTTGTGAAGGAAACCATGCCAAAGAAGCCGGATGGACAATCAGGTGTGGAGAGGTGTCGGCTGGGTGGGCCCCTAACCCTGACACTGGCTCCAGAAGGGCTACTTTTCTGGAACTTGTCAGGGCTCAACCTGTGGGGGGATATGAGCGGGGGTGGCTCATTGTTGGCTGCCCTTGTGTGCCCTCTTCCCTCAGCTGGAGGCTTGTCCAGTGGCAGAGCCTTGGCCTCAGGGACTGAGGCTTCTGGGTTCCAGGGCTGTGTCTGGGTTCCAGGCTGCTGAGATTTC
Source organism: Physeter macrocephalus (assembly GCF_002837175.3). Lineage (NCBI taxonomy): Eukaryota > Metazoa > Chordata > Mammalia > Artiodactyla > Physeteridae > Physeter > Physeter macrocephalus. Next base: position 62,690,117 of record NC_041227.1, read on the forward strand.
TCGACCTCCAGGGTTGGCGGGGATGCTGGCGGCAGGGACTCAGCAGTAACCCACGCTGGCTCGGGCCTCTGAATGTGGGAGTCTGCTCTTCCTGGTTCTGTTTCTTCCCTCACTGTTGGGGTAGCCACATTCCTTCTGGGTAAGGTGGGGGGCGAAAGGCAGGCTGGGCCACTTGCTTCTGTGCCAGCTGGCTTGCATTTTCCCTTTCCCCTTCCTCTGGTCAGCAGGGTGTCCCCATCAGGATGGAAGGGAACATCTGTGGGGCAGAGGGGCCATGGGCCTTCACCTCAGGCCCTTTCCTGCACGGTCCCTGCTGTCCTGAGCAGCCCTGTGTCTCTCCGCAGGGCCTGTCGGGCTGGTCTCTGGGGACCAGCGGGTCCAAGTCGCCAAAAGACAGGCCCAGCAGAACCACGCGCTGCTGGAGCGGGAGCTGCAGCGGAGGAAGGAGCAGCTGCGGGCGTCCTCGGCCCCGCCCGGTGTGCCGCCCGGTGTGCTGCCCGGTGTGCGGGTCAAGGAGGAGCCCATGAGTGAGGAGGGGGAGGAAGAGGAAGAGCGGGGAGCAGAGGAGGATGAGCGGCCCGCGCACACCTCGCCCGGTGGTGGCCTCCACAGCAGGCTGGCCAACGGGCTGCCTGCTGGGCGGGCGGCAGGCGGGGACAGCTTCAACGGGCACCCGCCCTCAGGCTCTGCCGGTACCCCCGTGGCCCGGGAGCTGAGGGCCTTCGTGGAGGCCACCTTTCAGAGACAGTTTGTGCTCACGCTGAGCGAACTCAAGCGCCTCTTCAACCTGCACTTAGCCAGCCTGCCCCCCGGCCACATGCTCTTCAGCGGCATCTCGGACCGCATGCTGCAGGACACGGTGCTGGCCGCCGGCTGCAAGCAGATACTGGTGCCTGTAAGTAGCGCCTGCTGGATGGGCAGCACACGCCCCCTCGGAGGGCTCCTGGGTCGGCAGCATCTTTCCTGGCTGAAAGTGGCTGTGGAGAGAAGCTGGTACCAGAGTGGCCTGAGCCCTGCCGGCTTTGGGGAAACAGCTGTTTGTAGGGTGCACGGGGCAGGGGCACTGGGGAGACCGTTGGCCTTGCTGGGAATCTCGGCTCCCACGTGGTCGCTGGGTGTGACCTTGGGCCGGTCAGCCTCTCGGCTCTGCACCCTCATCTCAAGTGGGTGAATGTTAGTTTTTGTGTCTCGGGGCTTTGGTGAGGGCTGAGTGGGAGTCTGAAGGCCGTCACCTGTTGGCTTGGCACACAGCAGGGCCTTCCTTGGTCACGCCGGCTCCCCGTCCTGGGGTTTAGCCCCCTCCTGTGCCCGCACGTCCCTCATTCCTGTCAGCTTTGCCGTTTTTCAAGATGATTTGACTTGCAGTATCATTTGATCTCCTGCAACCGTAGATGAAGAAGCTCGAGTTTCAAAGAAGTAGAATGAACTTGTTTAAAGGTCACATACCCAGGAAGTGATAGAGCTGGAAGTTGAACCTCTGTACAGTGGCCCCAAGTCTTAAATCCTTTCTGCTTCAGCTGAGATGAGCTGGCCCTCTCACAGAGCCCCCAGCTGTGCCTGGGCTCCTGCCAGTGGGCCTCCCTGCCCTGGAGGCTGGCTGACTAGCGTGGCTCTGTGACCTTTCCATTAGCATTTCTGGTGCCAAGCCTGCAGGTGCAGGGCGGGCCCTCCCCCGCCCCCGCCCCGGCCCCCGCCCCCGGCTTCTGGGCTGCTTGTCCGTCATTGGAAGGGGCCCTAGATGGGAGGAAGTGCAAGAGCAGAGGGACCCTGGGAGACCACCTCCCTGCGCTGAGGGTGAAGCGTGCCAGGCTGTGGCCCCCGGGAGGCTGTGCTCGTCATTCTCTCTCCCAGGCTCTGTCCAGACCTGGCAGCACGTGGGGTGAGGTGGGGCTGTGTCTGCCTCTTAACAAGGGAGCGCTGACGTCTGCAGTCTAAGGTCAGGGGCACCTGCAGCCTTGGGTGATCTGAGGCAAAGGCCCATCCCTGTGTAGGTGAGGAGCAGAAACTAGGACAAGAGGCCCTGGGTCCCGGGCTGGCCGGGGTGTCCCGGGGGATCTGGCCCGTGTGGCAAGGAGCCTCCTGGGTGAGCTCTCTACAGAAGGTACTGGGGTTTGGGGGCCCTGCCCTGTTTGGAGCCACCCTTGTCCACGTAGCAAACGGGTCCGGTTATCTGCAGACTCGCCTTTTGCTGACTGACTGAGCCAGGCAAGGGAGAGGCGCCTGCCTGATGTTAGCCAGGCCATCTTGTGCTGTTGGAGTGGATAGAGGGCCAGGGGCATGGAGTGGGCCACCCTCGGGACCCGTGATCCTGTATCATAGTCATGTCCAAGGTGGGACGTTCCTAGACCTGTCCAGCCTTGTTTTTCTTTATACAAGGGAGCTGAGGCCCAGGGAGAGCAAGTACACTCGCAAAGACTTGAGTTTAACTCCTGGTTCTGCCACCTATTAGCTGTGTGACCACAGACGTTGAGTGAACTCTCCGAACCGGGCTTTTCGCATGGAGAGTGGAGGCAGCAACACCTCGCTTCCTCTCTGGTAGCAAATGAGACTGTTTATTTAGAGCCCCACCTGGGACTTTACGTGGTAGGAACTGTTACTATTGCTTGTGTTGCGGTGCCACTCCACCGGGCGCCCCTTCCTCCGTCCCCCGTCTCCAGGAAGCAGGAGCCCGGGCCACGCTTTCCTCGGCCCACCTTGGGACGCTGCTGTTCTGCGAGGCACGGGCCGCTCGGGGTCGGGCAGGCCCTCTAGCCCGTCCGGCCCGGCCCTCGTGCGAGGGATTGAAAGGAATCCCCAGGGTATTCCTGAGGAGTTACGGGGGCGGGAGCGCTTCTCAGGACACGTTGGAGAGTTGATATTTAGGGTGGGAGGACACTGGGTGTTAAAGCAGAGAGGAGAGCTAATGCCAGGCTGATGGGAAAAACAGAAGCAGCCTCCTCCCCGCCTTACCGGGCATGTCCGTGGGCCGCGGGCCGGGCGCGTCCGCTCCTCACAGGAGCCTCTCCGCGCGCGGAGAGTGGCTGGCGAGGAGGAGGAAGCAGAGAGAGGCAGGTGTGCGGCTGCCCACAGCCCACGGCCCACAGCTGGTGAGCGGCAGGAGCTGGCTCGAGCTGGCACTGGAACTCTGCTCCTGGAACTGGGCGGGTGCAGACTGAGGGCCCCGAGGGACGGAGGGTCCAGGCGGTGAGCACGAGATCGGCCAGCTCACACCTGGGCCTTGGTTAGTTTCCCCCACAGACGGCTGCTTCCCCGGATGAGCAGAAGGTGTTCGCCCTCTGGGAGTCTGGAGACATGAGTGACCAGGTGAGGTGACCTTTGCTGCCATCCTCCCCAGGAGCAGGTCGGTGTTCTAAAGAGGGTTAGACCTTTGGGGAGCCCCCAAGTGCGGTTGTGTCCACTTCAGATTTTCCAGCCGCTCCCAATTTTCAGTATTCTGGCTCTGTGTCTCTGTGTACTTCAGATATGCTGGATGCGCCAGTAGTGTGAACCAAAGCCAGTGGTTTCCAAGTGCCAGTCTGGACCATCGGCATCAAAATCGCCTTTTAAAAACTATAGATTCCCAGGGCTGACCCCAGAGATTCAGTTCAGTTCCATAGGAATCGGGTAGGGTCCTCGGTATTTAAGTTTCTGCAAAGCTTTCTAGATGATTCTGATGCCCAGGCAGGCTTGTGAACCTGTGATGGACCGCATTTTTCAGGTGGCTGATGGCGGTAGGAATTAAAAGGATTCCTTATCAGATCTCAGGTGCTGGATCAGATCTTAGGTTAGAGAAATTGGTCGTTTTGCCTCTAGTCACACCCAGACAGGAAGGGTCACGGGTGTCCAGTGAACAGAATATGAATGCAGCCAGCAGCACCTGAGGTCCAGCAGTTTTCCTTAAATCATGAGCTTGCCTGAGTTTTAAAGATTAAGAGTTAATTGCTAAACTCCAATCGATCTGTCCTTTTCCAGGTCCTATCCCTCAGGTGTGGGGAGAAGGGGAGTGAGCAAAAGCCCCCACTGAGTTCTGTGTCCCCTTTTGCCTCTTAGAAGGGGACTGACAGGCAGGCTGAGAATACCGAAGGGGCAGGGCCTTCTGTGATGGTGCTGTAAATGGAGAGCAAACTGGAACAGTCTCTGTGTGCTTTTGGCCAGAATAGGTGGCATCTGGGTTTCCTACTCCTGAAGTACTCCAATAATTAAAAGGAGAAAAGTATAAGTGCATGTTCTTAAAAATAAGTAAGACTGAAGCTGTATGGGAAACCGTCTCCCGCCCTGCCCGACCTGATTCCCACTCCTCAGAGGCAGTCACTTTTTAACTACAAGATACCACCAAAAGAGTTCCTCCATTTTTAAAAATTATTATATATATGCAAAATGTGCTTATACTGCTCTCTGATGTCTCAACTTGATGTTATCAATGGGCTTCCTGTTGTGGTGGATGAGGATTTAGTTCTCAGCTATGGGAGAATGTAGACAGGTGTGGGATGTGTTATGACAATTTTTTTGTTAAATCATATATCAATGCTTATAGCATCACGACTGGAAATTTGTTCATTGTAGAGCCAAATACCAGTAGTATCTACGATTACATTTCTTCTTTTTTTTTTTTTTCACTTTTTTCCAGCTTTATTGAAATATAATTGACATCATTTCTTCTTTATACTACTTCCTATTTTCACTTACTGGTTTTCTGAACACACAGATACCAACAGTAGTACCGTTCTTGAGTCTGACTCCCCAGATGCCTCTCCAGCGGGATCAGCTCCATGTCTTTTGCTGGCTTGCAATCTTTCGTCTTCCTTGTTGCTTAATTTTAGCTTCTAAGGGCACAAAGGAGTTGTCTGCATTCTTCCATGTCTTAAAATGGCTTTCTTTTGTCCTCAGGTTTTATTATTTGTCTGGGGCTAGGATTTTGGAGGGCAAATCATTTTCCTCTGAATTTAAGATCATTTTCCACAGTATTCAAGCTTTCAGAGTTGTCGTGCACACCGACACTCTGTTCCTTAGTCTTTTCAGTTTGATCCACACCCTTCCCTTAAACCAAACTACGGTTTTCCTCACTCCGCATACAGCACATCGGTGCAACTCCAGATGCACCCTGGTGTGCACAGTTGAGTCATTCTTACGAAGTTCTGTGATAGATTTGTAATTCCTGTACCTGTTTTTTTCTGTTCTTCTGGAATTCTTAGGTCATATGTTGGACCTAGTGGATCAAATCTTTTTTCTCTCATTTAACTCCTTTTGTACTTTGCAGGGGGTGGGGATTTTGACTATCCTCTATCCTTCCTATTTAGTTTTTCTTTGGGACCTAATGCTTCATGGCATCCTGTCTTGTTTGTGTGTCAGGACTTGAAGCCACACACTTCTCATCCTGTTCTCTGTCTTCACGCAGTTTAGATGGTGGCTTCACCTGCTTGCTGAATCAGTTACCACTCCTGTTTTTTAATCACGAAAAAGTATGTCTGAATCACTCATCCTCTGCCCATGCTTCACTGGGTTTTTGTTCTTGTGGGCATATACCTTTATTTCTTCATTTTATTGGGGTCTTAAGAGGTGACAAATTGGCCAAACGTGTTTGTCTTTAACCAGAAGTCCTGAGCAAGGACTTTGATCAAAGACTGCAGCGTGGAGTTAGGTCCATAGCCTTTGGGTTTCTTGTTTGGGGATGTTTCTCTTTTAGGTGATTGTTTCCCGTAATAACATGTTTTTGCTACTAAAGCATCGACAGGTTTTGCTTGAAATTTTTTCCAAAAATTACCGGGTACGCCGGAACATGATCCAGTCTCGGCTGACTCAAGAGTGTGGAGAAGATCTGAGTAAACAGGAGGTGGATAAAGTGCTAAAGGTACATCTATTTTGTGTATAATAATATCTGGAGGCTCCAGGCTTTTGCTGACCGTGAGCTTAAGAACCAGGGCGCCCACAAATGGCTCCTCCCTGTCTTAGATAGAGGCTGACAGTGTGTGGAAAGGGACCTAGTCTCGTGCCTTGCCTACTGCTGTGTTTATAAATCAGGCTTCCTCTGGACTCCTCCCCAGCCAGTCGGGTCTTCAGCAACAGATAATTGGCATCGGTGTGGTTGGTATATGCAAAAGGACTAAATTGAATAAGATGTAAGCGCCATCTTAAAAAAATATAGTCATCCTTTACAGTGACAGGGCTTAGATTAGAATCCTTACCCCACTCCTTTGAATCATGTACCACTTTCATGGTTTTTTGCCATAGCCACATACTAACTCTTGTGCTACTACTTGCTTTTAGTAGAACAATTTTTAAATAAAATTTAGTTTAAAAAGGAATATATCATTTGTCTAGTATATGAAAATACTTAATTCCTGTTAAGCATTACCTGTAATGCCTTTATGAATTGACTCTGTGGTACAAATATCGTACTTGCAAAAGCATTGGAACACTGAAAGCTGATGACGAAATTCCCTATATTCTAGTATTCTTATATTCCAGGTCCATAAATGCTGATGCTATTTGTGAAGCACTTTTGTTCTGGTCAGCTTATTCAGTTTTTGTATTTTGTGTTTATAGAGCACATTCATTTATAGTCTCTCACTCTTAAGATAACCCCTGAGGAGAGGAGGGGCTTGAGGCTGGCTCACACATGGAGGAGGCTGGGCGGTGACCACAGTGTCGTGGTCAGGCAGATTTTGATCTCCCATTTGTGTTCTCTCCATTAATCATAAATCAAGTTTTGATATTCTGCACAGAATGTAAGTAGCTCCTTTTCCTGTTAAAGTCTGCCCTTGACATGTTTCTCTATTCATAGGACTGCTGTGTAAGCTATGGTGGCATGTGGTACCTTAAAGGGACAGTACAGTCTTGACAATAGTTGCAAACCACTAACCCAGTGAATTCAAGCCCAAGGAAGGACGGCAGAGCCAGCAGAGGTGGAAGTAGAGTCTCGATTGCTTCAGAAGACTTGGAGCAAGAGGAACTGACCATCTCGTGGCCTGTGGCATTGCACTGTCCAGTGGACAGAGGGGATCATACTCAGCCAGTGGCAGGGTCAGCTTAAGTTAGACCGCTCCCAGAAGAGACCAGCTGGGACCTTCTCTGCAGTACAGTTTGAAATTCCTGATGTATTTTGTTTATTATTTGGTTTCATTCTCATAATAAAGAGAGTGTATACTGACATGGGCAGGATGATGAAAATCATGGTTTAATATTTTACTTTCAAACTTAATGCCAACAAGGTCTAAGTTATGTTTACAAGACAACCTCAAGGTTTTTAATATTTAAAATGCCTAGAAGCCAATATTAAGTCTTCAATTATCTATCTGCTAAGATTTCTGCCAATTTCGTTAAACAAACCAAATTGTTTTACTGTTGGTTTCCTGTGGCCATTTTACCTTTTAAAACAACCTACTTTATGTAGCAGTCTCAACTGTTTACATGAACCATAGCAAAAAATCAGAATCAAATCCATTTATTCTTAAATGTTTGCATAAGGATGCAAGCAAAACCAGGTAAGTATGGAACAATGTATAAGTGAGGTCATCACACTTTGATGTAAAGAATTTATATTTTGTGTATTTTTAAAATAAATGCTAACACTAATGTGGCATCATGGTGCTGTTGTCTTCAAATGGTTACAAGAAGGCAATGCTCTCTGTGGTTTCAAAGCCTTGTATGTACACCAGAGGGAAGAGAGCCAGCAGCACTGCCCAGTAGTGCTGTGCAGTCACGTATGTAATGGTAAAATTTTCTGGTAGACACATTAAGATAGTAAAGAAACTGGTTAAATTTTAATGTATTTGATTGATTTAGCCTAATATATCTAAAACATCAACATGTAATATTAATATTTTCTTGGTACAAAGTTTTCAAGATCTGGTATCTTATAACTAACTAACTCTCACAATTGGACTAGCTACAGTTTAGGTACTTGGCACATGTGGCTCATAGTGACTACTGGACAGCGCAGCCCTTAGAGGATTATGAAAAAATAGGAGTAAGCCGGATCGGGCTAGATGTGAAAATTTTGCTACAGTAAGAAGACGTTTGCCATGGTCTATTTTGGGCAATAGAGCCACTACTATCTGAAGGTTCAGATGATGGTCTACGTGTATGTACCCGCCCCCCCCCCCAAAAAAAAAATTAAGAAAGAAAAGAGAAACATCTAATATTTGGTAATGTAGTTTAGCAGGCTGATTGTATATTATGTTCTTGGTTCTAATTGTTAACATATACGAGTCTGAAAAGAGTAAAAAAACTTCCAAAATTTTTCTGGAGTGTGTCCAGCTATCATATAATACTACCAAGGGGAGGGCCCCTTGTGGTACAGCAGAGACTGAGCAGAGCAGAACTGGCAGGGGTTGGGGGAGTCAGGCTCAGTAGGGAGTCAAAGCCTTAAACACTAATAAAGAGAGATGAGTTAAACCCTGAATTCAAATAGCTAGGAAAATGATAAAGAACATAGGAAATGTTTAAAAAAAAAATGAGGTGAAAAATGAATGTAAAGTAAGATATATCAATAGTTACCAGTGAAGGAAAATGGCACAAGCTTGTATAGATAGTGAGATGGGAAAAGTTAGAGCATTTAGATGATTTATAAGGAAAATATAAATTACTGAAAGTGGTTGGAAAGAAATTGCAACAGAGCAATTATTAGAGAAGAAAAGGGCCAGGGATTTTCATAGTTGAATTATATCAAATCTTTATGCGGTAACACAAGGGTTAAACTTCAGCATGTAATAGGCCCCCAAATTCTTATCAAAGGATTAATTTAAAAACTTGACAAAGATAGCATGATATGAATAAAAATCCTAAGTAGTGGATTCCAATGGCATGTTAAAGAAGTAAGTCAGTCAACCATAAAATGTCTATACAAGGGTGATATCCGGGCATTTCCTCTAAGATCAGGAACAAGGCAAGGATGCCTACCATAATTACTTCTGTTTAACATAGTGTCGGAAGTCCTAGCTAGACCAATTAGGCAAGAAGAAGAAAAAAATTGGAAAAGAAGAAGTAAAATTATGTTTGCAGGTGGTATGATCTTATATGTAGAAAACTAAAGATTTCACAAAAAGTCTGTTCCAATGAGTTCAGCAAAGTAGCAGGAAACAAAGTCAACACAAAAATCAGTTGCATTTCGGGCTTCCCTGGTGGCGCAGTGGTTGCGCGTCCGCCGGGTTCGCGCCCCGGTCTGGGAGGATCCCACATGCCACGGAGCGGCTGGGCCCGTGAGCCATGGCCGCTGAGCCTGCGCGTCCGGAGCCTGTGCTCCGCAACGGGAGAGGCCACAGCAGAGGAAGGCCCGCATACCACAAAAAAAAAAAAAAAAAAAAAAAATCAGTTGCATTTCTGCACACTAACAAGGAACAATCTAAAAAGGAAATTACAAAAACAATTCCATTTACAATGGCATCAAAAAAATAAAATATTTAGTAATTGCCCAAGGAGGTAGAAGATTTGTATGATGAGAACTACAAAACATTGCTGGAAGAAATTAAAGAAGACAAACGGAAACACATGTTCATGGATTGGAAGAGTCAATATTGTTAAAATGTCTACAGACTCAATGCAATCCCTATCAAAATCCCAATGATGTTTTTTGCAGGAATAGAAAAACCCATCCTAATATTCATATGGAATCTCAAGGGACACCGGATAGTCAAAACAATCTTGAAAAAGAACAAAACTGGAGGACTCACACTTCCTGATTTCAAAACTCACTACAAAGCTACAGTGATCATAAGGGCAAATAGACCAATGGAGTAGAGAGAGCCCTGAAATAAACCCTAATATATATTGTCAAATGGGAAAGGGCAGTCTTCAACAAATGGTGCTGGGAAAACTAGACATCTTCATGCCAAAGAGTAAGTCTGGACCCTGACCTAACATCACAGAAAAAGTCAACTCAAAATGGATCAAGGACCTTGATGGAAGATCTAAAACAAAACTTTTAGAAGAAAACAACTAAAGCATTACTACACCGGATTTGGCAATCGTTTCTTGCTATGACACCAAAGGCACAAGTGACAAAAAATAGACAAATTGGACTTGGTGAAAATTTTAAAATTTTATGCATCAAAAGACTCAACAGAGTAAAAAGGCAACCCACAGAATGGGAGAAAATACTTAGAAATCATATCATCTAATGAGAGATTAATATCCAGATTATATAGAGAACTAAAACTCAACAAGATAACCCAATTCAAAAATGGGCAAAGGACTGGAGCAGACATTTATTCAAAGCCTGGTACAAGCTGGGGGGGCCCTGAGGTGGTCCTGGCAGGCCAGCCGGAGCACTAGGTGGTCTTCAATCTGTAGCCTCCACACTGAGACTGGGAGCAAGCAAGTGTGCATGCTGTTCAAGAGCAGAATCCCGGTTACTTACAGCCGTCTGGTAAGACCCACCGGTTTTCAAGCCAGCTAATGGGGCTTATCTCAGTGTCGGACCCCAGGGCTGGGGTGCCTGATATGTGGCTTGAACACCTTGCTCCCCAGGGCGGATCCCTGAGCCTGCCCTGTGATATCCCCTCTTCTGGGTCACCCACTATGGGCACAGGCCTGACTACATCACTTCTCCCTATCAGACTCTGTGTGGTTCTTTTTTTTTTTTTACAGCCTTGGTTGTAGAAGAGCCACACTGCTAGTCTTCAGATGGCTCTCAACGAGAACTATATGTGGTTGTAGTTTTGATGTGTTTGTGGGGGGAGGTGAGCCCAGGGTCCTACTCCACAATCTTGATCCCGCCTCCCAGAGTTATTGTTTAATGGGTATAGAGTTTCAGTTTTAAAGAGGAAGAGTTATGGGGATGGATGGTGGTGGTGATGGTTGCACAACAACATGAATGTATTTAATACCTCTGAACTGTACACTTAAAAATGGTCCAGATGGTAATTGTGTATTTCTACCACAATAAAAACAAAACCAAAAAACTTGAAGTTCAGATGGCTCAAACAATTGCCAAGCACAAAAACAAAGTGTTTAAAGATTAATATAACTACATAAAAGTATTGCTTGGCAAAATGCCAGTAACAAGGTAAAAATTAAGATAAATAGAATATTTGTAATTTCTAATTGCAAAAGTGAATTTCCTAAATACTAGAGCTCTTAAATAAGAAAAGTAGGAGGCAAAGGACAATACAAAAATGGCTTTTAACAGATTAAAAGCTATTCAACTTTACTAATAAAAGAAATGCAAAATTAAAAGGAAACACCATTTTTCTTCTGTTAGTTTGGAAAGGGTCATAAAGTTTATTGGCATGGCAACAGGCACATGAAAAGATGCTCAACATCGGTAATTATCAGAGAAATGCAAATCAAAACTACAATGAGGTATCACCTCACACCAGTCAGAATGGCCGTAATTAAAAAGCCTATAGGGCTTCCCTGGTGGCGCAGTGGTTGCGCCACAGTTTCAGTATGAAATGACGAGAAAGTTCTGGAGACGGACAGTGGTGATGGTTGCACAACAATGTGAATGTAGTTCACATTGAACTTTACACTTAAAAATGGCTAAAATGCTGTTATGTATACACACACACAAAAAAAAAAGTTAAAAAAAAAAAAAAAAAAAAAAAAAAAAAAGCCTATAAATAGGGCTTACCTGGTGGCGCAGTGGTTGAGAGTCCGCCTGCCGATGCAGGGGATGCAGGTTCGTGCCGTGGTCCGGGAGGATCCTGCATGCCACGGAGTGGCTGGGCCCGTGATCCGTGGCTGCTGGGCCTGCGTGTCCGGAGCCTGTGCTCTGCAACGGGAGAGGCCACCGCAGTGAGAGGCCCGCATACCGCAAAAAGAAAAAGAAAAAAAGCCTATAAATAAATGCTGGAGAGGGTGTGGAGAAAAGGGAACCCTCCTATACTGTTGGTGGGAAAGTAAAGTGGTGCAGTCACTATGGAGAACAGTATGGAGGTTCCTCAAAAAACCAAAAATAGAGTTGCCATATGATCCAGCAGTCCCATTCCTGGGCACGTATCTGGAGCAAACATTCAAAAAGATACATGTACCCCTATGTTCACAGCAGCACTATTTATGATAGCCAAGACGTGGAAACAACCTAAATGTCCATCAAGAAATGAATGGATAAAGAAGGTGTGGTATATATATATATAGTAGAATACTACTCAGCCATAAAAGAATGAAATCGTGCCATTTGCAGCAACATGGATGGACCTAGAGATTATCATACTAAATAAAGTAAGTCACAAAAAGATAAATACCATTTGATATCACTTATACTGGAATTTAAAATATGACACAAATGAACTTATCTACGAAACAGATTCACAGACATAGAGAACAGACTTGTGGTTGCCAAGGAGGAAGGCGGTGGGGGAGAATGGATTGGGAGTTTGGGATTAGCAGAGGCAAACTATTATATACAGAATGGATAAACAACAGAGTCCTATTGTATAGCACAGGGAACTATATTCAATATCCCGTGATAAACCATAATGGAAAAGAATATGAAAAATAATATATAGGTACAACTGAATCACTTTGCTGTACACCAGAAGCTAACACAACATTGTAAATCAACTATACTTTAATAAAATGTTAAAAAAATACATAGTTCAAAAAAAAAATACATGGTTCAGTGAAAATGAAAGACATAGTATACTCCTATTTAAAAATATGGGGTGGGACTTCCCTGGTGGCGCAGTGGTTAAGAATCCGCCTGCCAATGCAGGGGGACGTGGGTTCCATCCCTGGTCCAGGAAGATCCCACATGCTGCGGAGCAACTAAGCCCGTGCGCCACAACTACTGAGCCTGAGCTCTAGAGCCCGAGCCACAACTACTGAGCGTGCATGCCACAACTACTGAAGCCTGCATGCCTAGAGCCCATGCTCCACAACGAGAAGCCACCGCAACGAGAAGCCTGTGCACCGCAACGAAGAGTAGCCCCCGCTCCTGCTCGCCACAACTAGAGAAAAGCCCACGCGCAGCAACAAAGACCCAACGCAGCCAAAAAAAAAAAAAAAAAAAGGGATGATAATGAGCACACTTGTAAAGATACACCAACAAACTGGTAACTAGTTGATTCTGGGGAGAAAGGTTGGGAGGTCAGGGAAGATGAGACAACTTACTTTACAAACTCTTTGTACTGTTTGAAAAAATAATGTTTTACCCATTAATCCAATTTTGCCATTGAGCAAAATTAGATTCAATGCTCATTTTAACATCTGAATACTGTAAAATGTCTTTCCTATGACTGAACGATCAAATGTGTTGAGAATTACCTAGTCAAATGCTATGAATTCAGAACCAAGTCTGACGTTTCTAAAATAGTGAAAATTATATACAGCATATAAATTTGAAAATGTTTTTCAATCATATAGTAATTTTAATGAACATTTATCAGTATGAACAGAATTTGTGCTATTACACGATTCCAAGGAATGGGAAAAAATGGAAATGGAAAAAAAAAATCACTCAGTTCTTCCCAGAGAGTTGTTGGAAGAAGAAAAGTTGGTAGTAACAGTGAAATGGCTCAAGCTTAAAATAACAAGCAATTTGATCCATTTGTTCATTTTTCATAGGTAGTTTTATTTGGTTTTTAGAAAAATATACACAATAAATGGAACCTCAGTTCTCTTAAATAGTTTTAAATTAAAAGTATGCAAGTGAGAGGATGAGTGTTATTTCCACAGTCAGGACATCAACACTGTTTAATAAAGTGGCAGACAGGAATTTCTGCAGCAAGTCACAAACGTTTACAGGAACGGTAGGAAGTGAGGAGAGGCAGCCTGAGGCTGGCAGGCTGGCCAGCTCAGACAGCACAGTGCGGGTAAGGGTTTCATCTCGCCCCTTCAGTCTGAATTTAAGAAAAGAATGATTTGCCTATCCTAACCACTACAGCTTTGAGTAAAAACATTTGAATGTGGGGAAGAGGCCCTCCAGGGCTCTAACAAGCTAACTGGGCCAACCAGAGCCTGCCCTTTCAGTTTGGTATTCAGTTAGACTAAAATGTATTAGGATTACCTGTCAGTCACAGTTCAACTGGTAGCCCATGTGACAAACTCAAAGGCTTGGAGTATTTGTTACTGCCATGTATTTTGGATTAGACCCCTGCTTTCTCCTGAACATCCTTCTTAATGAATTCACAGTATCCAACAGTGTTTGCGAAAGATATTTTCCCTTGGCAGCCGTCTGACTTCTACATAGTTTTGAGAAGTTAAGCAAGGAGGCAGTCGGAATTGCCTTAGCTTTGTTTCAGCTCTGCCCTTTCCCCTATATTATATACACTACATATATATATATATATATATATATACATACACCCAGTATATACTACAGTTACTCCAGGCCTACTTCTCCAGGAGCACATATTTTCCCTCCACTGGTCCTGGGGTTTTTCAAGGAATTGCAACCTAATTGTCACGCCAGCCAGAGGCTAGTTTGTCATGGGATCTGCTGAGGAGCTTAAATGAAACTCGATTATACAACTGCCACTGGTAGCCACCTTCCTCCCTCACTGTATGCATTTGCTAAATAAGCAGAGCAACGAGGCAAACATCAGGAGCAGTATCAGCCTTTGGGGTCTACACACACTTGTGTGAGAGGGAGAGAGGGGTGATAGGAAACAGGCCAATTAGTGGAGCTGGCGGTTCACTTAGGAATGAGAAGAGAGAGATCGGTATTTTGTTCTCTGTTCGTCTATCTCCTGTTTGGTTTTCTTGATGCAACTAAAGATCTCCTTAAAAAGCACTTTGTATTCTGGTGGCGTCGAGGTGGTGGGGGAACTGATGGGCTCTGGGGTGACCGAGGCCGGTTCCCAGCCAAGGGTGCCAGGCTCAGGCTGGGCATTCAGTGCAGCCGGGTCCTTGGCCCTGGAGGTCTGCACAGCCTTGTGGGACAGGGAGTCCTCCTCCTGCTGGCACTTCTTCAGCAGCTCCTCGTACTTCACCTTGAGGGCACTGTACTGCGTGTCCACCTCATGCAGGAGGGAGATGCCCCTCTGCTTCACGGCCTTGGCCCTCCGGATGCAGGTCTCCTCGTGGCCCTTCACGATGTCGCCGCCCGCCAGGCTGCTCAGCACCGTCTCGCTGCTGCTGCGCTTGAGAGGCTTTCTGTGCGCTTCGGGCACGGTCAGGAGCACCTCCTCCAGCAGGCTCTGGCTGGGCTCCTTGACAAGGACAAACAGAGAGTCCGGCACCAGCTTCTCAACCCCGTTCACAAAAGGGCGCTCCGACCGCAACATCTGCCGCATCTCCGCCACGTCGGCCTGCAGCTCCAGCGCGCGGCTTCGGTAGGCCTCGGCGGCCCCCAGCTGCTGCTCCAGCTGGCTGTTCTCCTTCAGCACCAGCCCGTACTCCTCCTCCATGGTCGCCCGCTTCTGCCGCTCCAGGCTCAGCTGGGCCTGCAGCACTGTCACTGTTTTCTTCAAATGCTCGTTTTCTTCTTCATCAGGGCTTTGCTGACTTTGTAAGGCAGTGATCTTCTCGGCAAACACATGATCGTACACGAAGTGCCTGGGGAAAATGTTGAAAGAATCTATTACACAGGTCGACTGAGAATGCAAAGAGGGAGGCTGATGATGTTTTTCAACTACCTGTTTCTGAGGAGCTGTGATGTGACTGATGTGTGGCCTATTCCACACTAGAGCAGTGGCTAAAATGAACACGTGAGAAAACACAAGTCCTGTGACTAATTTTTTTTAAACATTCAAAATACTACAGAACATCCATTCCCAAAGACCAGCTGTAGGACTGATACTGTTCAAGGAAATCAGAACAGCCGGCGGTGCTCAGTCTTGGCCGCAGATTAGAAATCACCTGGGCAGTCTTAAAAAGTACCGAAGCCTGGGTCCCGCCCACATAGATTCTGACCTAGCTGGTCTGCCACCTGGACTTGAGTTTTGTTTTTTTTTTTTTTTAAAAAGCTCTTCATGTGATTCCTAATATACAGCTAAGACAGAACCACTGCTGCAGTGATTTTTAAACCACAAACACATATCGGAAACACCTGGGCAGCCTTTTCCTCACACCTAGAGATTCTGATTAGGCCTGAGGGAGTAGCTGGTTTGGCAGCGTGAAAAACCACACAGGTGACCTGGTGAACGGTCAATGCTGAGGCCGCCAAACGCACGGGCTGGTCTCTCGCCTCTTCAGACTCCTAGGCAACTTGTAACTGTACTTATTTGTGTGATTATTTGCTTATCTGCCTCTTCATGAGACTGAAACCTCCACGAGCGCAGGAACTTTGTCTGTTTTGCTCATCACTCCTCACATCTGGCATTAGCACCTGCCTTACACAGGTGCTCAAGAAATAGTTCCTAAATAAAGATTCAATCTCAGAACTCTATATTGTAAAGGCATTTCTGCAGGCAAGAAAACCTTCTGTTTGCCTGGATTTTTGTTCTACTGAATTTTCAATTTTTTTCTTCACTGGAATGTGAAATACAACCCCCAAATCTGTAGTCTATCAGAAGTACTGCACCTTATTTTAAATTAAGATTTAACACATTAAAAGCACTAAAATACACGAGACTTTCAAAAATAAGTGTTCACAGAATTACTAATACCCAAGAACTCAATCATTTGTATGTTTAAATTAAGTGGTTTAGTTCAAACCACCGGTGGTCTAATAGCCAAGTGGCATTTCCTAAAAGGGTACTTTTAATCTACTGGAATCCGGAACGTGTCAGTGACACGAGATGCTCTCCTGCTTGCAAATGCCATGGAAAGGCAGGCTCTTACTGGCGGAGGTCATACAGCTCTTTCAGAGACGAGAAGCTGGGTGCCGATTTCTCCCGGTCATGCTTCCCCTGGCTCCTTCTCCCTTGGCCAGATGACTTCATCTCCTCCACTTGGCTCTGGAGGTGATCAATGTTGGTTTGCAGGCATTCAATTGTTTCAGTCAGGCTGCGAGGAACAGACAGAAGCCAACTGCTGCTTGTCATATTACATTAAGGGCATAAGCAGTGAGGAGAGATTAGCTGCCAGCCACTCAAACTGGGCTTCCATAATTGGAAAAGACTTCTATTTAATCTCTCTTCTCCACGGAGAATTAAATTAAACCTTACCCCATATTGACCCAAACCCACTACAGCCATGTTCTATTCTAGTTTATACAAAATGACTTCTCCTAGGGCTTCTTCAATGGATTCTAAAAACTTTACCTCAGAATCTTCTGCTGTGAGGCCTTGCTGTCAGCAACGAGCTTTTGATTTGTTTCTTCCAGTTCCCTTGCTGTGACATCTAATTGCTCATAAACCTTTGCGTGCTGTTCATTCATCTGCCGCAGAAGCTCCACCTGCTTGGTCAGATACTGGAAGAGATGATTGTGACCAGTTTACACGTTAAACAGATAAGATACCTGCAGCATTCCAGCACCAACTGTATCCCTCAATTCAGTTCTGACACTAAGTACCTGGAGCTATAAGCGCTCAGTCCCACAAAACTGCCCCCAGTTCAGGTGCTGTTGGCAAGTCCCAGGGACCACCCACACATTCAAACAACCAGCTGTAAATTTGGGGGTTCCCATGACCTCCCCTCAGGTTCAGTAATTCGCTAAAACAACTCACAGAACTCAGGAAAGGGATTTACTTACACTTACTGCTTTATTATAAAGAATACAACTAAGGAACAGCCAAAGGGAAGAGATGCGTAGGGCAGGGATGGGGGTGGAGAGCAGTGCGGGGCTTTCTTACCTCTCCAGGTGCACCACCCTCCCAGCCCATCCATGTGTTCACCAACCCGGAAACCCAGCTTCACCGCACAGACATGATTCATTCAATCACTGGCCACTGGTGAATGAACTCAATCTCCAGTCCCTGACCCCTCTCCAGAGGTTGGGGATTGGGCTGAAAGTTCTAACCCTCTAATCATGTGGTTGGTCCCTCTGGCAACCAGTCTCCATCCTATCATTAAGGAAATTCCAAGGGATTTAGGAGCGCTACACCAGGACACGGGGACAAGGTCAAATATATGATTTTCATTATACCACAATACCACAGGTTTATTTTATGAAAAGAAGAACTTTAAATCTCAAACTACTTTCCTTAAAAAGAACTGAGTACAAGCCATCCTTTATATGCTTAGTTTCCTTAAAGCTCACCCACATCTCGTGTATCATAAGGCTCTTCTACCCTTACAAAGCACAAAACACACATAAAGTTAATATTTGACAGGAAAATCAAAGTGAAACACGATAATCCCACAAGAGAAAAAGCGTGGAATACATGATCAATGTTTAAACAAAATATGTTTTATAGACATAAGAAAAGCCTAAAGAGGAGGATTTTAGATGATTTTTGCTTGAAAAAATTTTTTTTTCCTCTGGATGAGACATTCTGGACAAAGAACAGGGAAAAAATACTGATTTAACTAGAAAAAGATATTTTAACTTAATATTATTCAAAGATACTTTTAATTCTGTGAGAATGTTGTCACCATAATCCTCCTTATTTGTGAGAAACTTGCCAGATTATTTTGGTACTGCTAAGACTGCTTTCTAAATGGCCAAGGATAAAGGGGAATAGTCACAACCTTAAGGCCTCAATGTTACGTTTCCTTGTTTCCCCTCCGACTCAACTCCACCTGAAGACGACGGAAGACAGTATATATTCCAAGTGAAATAGTCACAGTATTTCTCTGGGGCACAACCAGAAAGAGGAAAAAGGTAGGTCTGATGCATTACCAATGACCAAATGGTAACAGACCAGACATGACTTTAAAAATACTTTCCTTGAGGCTTCTCTTACATACCTATACAAGTATTTGCAAAGCTAACAGACTTCTTTCAAAGAAAGGGCTATATGACTTTCAATGGGCTCTTTAAATGGCAGTGGTGTGGCAGAGTTGAAAAAAGTATATGAGGCCTTTTTTCAAACTAGTTACATAGCTCGGTAGCAATGTGTTGAGAAAACACTTAATTCTCATACCTTCTCATCTGAAACTCTTGGCCAAGAGCGTTTTGGAAAATTCTTTAAATTTTAGGAAGATGACACACACTTTATAACATCCCAGTGAGGGGTGGGTAGCACCCTGTTATCAAGCATTGATATTCTCATCAAAAGTATGATTAAAGATTATAAACAGCCTCACATGAGTTCAGGTCAGGGTTTGCTGTCAAATGAATTTGTTGCCTACTTAAGAACAAAATCTTGTTTTTGTAGAGCTTTTCGGATTCAGAATTGAAAATAAACTGTGGATCCGTTAGTGCCTACCTTGCAGGATTGAAAGTAGTAAATGAGATGGAGTGAGCACACAGCACAGCCCCTGTAACAGCCTGTGTTTATTCTTCACTCCCTCATCCCCACCAGCTTCTCCTAGAAGTGTGCCTGTAATCCTGCCCTCTGGCTGGCAATGTCCTGGTAGATTCCTGTCACTGGCAGGGAATGTTTTCAATCTCTTCGGAATACTGGAGTAGAAAAAGGTTTAGAACATAGGAATGTATATAATAGCTGCAGAAGTTTTGCAAGCTACTTTATGTCAAGTATAAGATCTCAAGTATTCTTTGGGACTGATTCACAACAACCTAAAAAAAGTCTACTGCACAGACCAGACACTAATTATTAAGTTACCACAGGAGCTGTCCCTGCCTAGCTAGTGATTGGAATAGTCGCATCCTCCGTAGGACACGTCTGCCCCCCAGAGGGCAGGTGGGAGGCCAATTCCCATGCAAGTCTTGGTGGGCACAGGATCAGAGAAGAGAGATGGCCTGATGGGAGGCAGCAGCACAGAAGCTAAGAGCACAGGCTGTGGGGTTGGAATTTGGTTTGAAGTCCTACTTTGCCATTGCTAACTGGGTGACCTCCCGTAAGTAACTTAGTTTTTCTAAGGTGAGATTTCCTCATCACCTACCTCACAAAGTTGCTGTGAGGTTTAATATGAGGGAAGGGTTCAACATGGTATCTCGCAAATGGTTAAAAGTGCTCGATAAGAGTAGCTATTTCATCCTTATCTACAGTTATGCGTTTTCAAACTTTACATGTGCTAAAATTCAACTGGGGGATTTACTGAAGTATAGGAATCTGGGCCCCCTTCCCCTAAAATTCTAAGTCAATGAGACTGGGGTAGAGCCAGGATTCTGCATTTTTAGTAAAAACCCCAGGTGATGTTAGTACCAGTAGTCCATGGATCACACTTATTAGAGAAAAGTTGATCTTGGACATGGAAAATGCTGGAAGCCTCCCCTCCCCCAACCCAATGTCTCTTTCTCTTGGGTCCAGGAGACATAAACATTCACTTGGATCGACAATGATTCTTAAGCTTAATGTATACCATTTCCCTTCTTAGGACTTAATTTAGTTGCACTTATTCACAAAACTTAGTCTATATTTTAACTGTATCGCAACAGCATTCTTTATCATGTAGTATTTTGACATGTTCCTACACTCATAATTCCCTGAAATTATATACTACCTATATAATTGAGTGCTCCTTCCTCAATTCTCAGTCCACCCAAATACTGATTCTCTACAGATGGCTAATCTTATCTACTGCATTTAAAAAACTTGTTAAAATGGATCATTTCAAACATATATAAATGCAGAAAAATGGTTTAATGAACCCTCATCTATCCATCATCCAGTTTCACAATTATCAATACACAGTCAATCTTGTTTCATCTCTACTTTTCCACTCCCCTCATCCCCAATCAATTTAAAGCAAGACATCTTTTTTTTTTTTTTTTTTTTTTTTTTTGCGGTACGCGGGCC
>NC_041227.1:62710769-62775049 GCF_002837175.3 Physeter macrocephalus
CCGCGGCGTGTGGGATCCTCCCGGACCGGGGCACGAACCTGCGTCTCCTGAATCGGCAGGCGGACTCTCAACCACTGGGCCACCAGGGAAGCCCTAGCACAATTCTTGATACACAGTAGGGACTAAAAAAATATTGGCTAATGGCAATTTCTAGACCTCTCTTCACAACAGCTCATCATGCTTGGTACCACAACTCAGACTGCTGGAATGTCGAGAGCCTTCTTTCAAAGAGTTTGAGAATGGCTTTAGCTATAGCCCTTTTGGGAAAAGGCCCTATTAGATACGAATTCTTTCCCCTCTTGCTCCATTTATGGACAATTTCTCTGTGTTTATTCCCATGGCACAGGTATGCCTCAGAAATCTGAAAGAGACATTTTTTTACCAGTCTCTCTTACATGGGCCCCAAGATGTGTCCCTTTTTAAATATATAATATTCAAATTAGAGTCATGGCCGACATAAAGGAAATAAGTCAATACGTAAATAAGTACAAAGAGGCTGTTTAGAAAACTGCAGTAGCTCCCCCTCATTTGATATATAAAAACCTGTAGGGGAGGGCTTCCTTGGTGGTGCAGTGGTTGAGAGTCCGCCTGCCGATGCAGGGGACACGGGTTCGTGCCCCGGTCCGGGAAGATCCCACAGGCCGCAGAGCGGCTGGGCCCGTGAGCCATGGCCGCTGAGCCTGCGCATCCGGAGCCTGTGCTCCGTAACAACAACAAAAAATAAAAACCTGTAAGGGAAAAAAAACCACAATGAAACCATTTAGGAAGAACTTGTGATATTTTGGTCTTAGAGGACTTGGCTTTAAGGACAATCTAAAGAATGGCAGGAAGCTTGTTTGCACATGGTAGGAGTTTAATCTTATTATGATTAAATCAAAACTAATCAGAAAAGCCCTTCACTTCTCCAAGAATCTGTGATAGGTTACCTAACAAAGGAATCTGACTAAATTGGTCAGCAACTTAAAAGAAAAATTTTTAGCTCTCTCAGCAAGTATTGATGTGAGGACAGAGAATCAGAATCCATGTAGTCAGACACTGCTTTAAGGCTTGGCCTCTAAAACTTCAAATTAGTATTTAATCAAATTTTTTCTGATTCTACAAGGAAATGGGTTTGCTTATTTTCTACCCTTCATTTACAGGTATGGCTATGCTTCTCATGTCCTGGTTTTCTCTATTCAGAATCTTTGATCATAGCCTCAAATGAACCTGTCTGGACTGCCAAGATCCTAAAATTCAAGTGCCAAAAAGAGATCGAGTACAAAAGTATTTGTCATATTAAACAGGGGTGCGTGATGAGGGGATATTTAAGCTAAACAGTGGAGGGAGGGGAACACGGGGGTAGCAAAAACACGGGCAAAAATGTCAACTTATAGGCAAGAGTGTCAAAGTTTAAGTTCCATGGGTTATCTCCCACTTGTCTTAGAATTTGTACAGAATGTCACCTCAACTAGGAGTAAAAGGTTCAGGTTATGTGAAAACGCTATAAATAGGCCACTTTACAATTGAGGCAAACTTTTGAAAAAGGCCAGCAGGATTATATTAACACCTGTTTGCAACTGTAGAACCCTGACCTGGAATGCTGAAAAAGACAGACACAACCAAACTAAAAACTCATAAGGAATGGAATGGAAATTCAGCTTTTGTGCAGTGTTGGGATTATTCTTATATTAAGGATTACAGCCCAAATCCTCTGAATTTAGTATCGAAATGACCTTCCACAATACTGAAGAAATATTTCCCATTACCTTTGAGAAACTTCTTTCCCCTGATTAAAATATTATATTTCCCCTGAAGGAAATTTAGGAAAAAATTAAAAAGTATGAATATGAAAATAAAAACCACCTATAATCTCACTTTTAAAAGCTTGGCTTGTTCTTAAGATCTATTTCCCAGTAATTGAAAAGGATTTATTTTTTTCAGAATTAAGACTCTTTCATTACTAAAATTCTTAAAACACAGATAAATAAACTGTGCAACAATTTATACTGTCCAAAATATATACACACACATAAACTCATCACTTCAGAACAACTCTGTACCAATGTCATGCAAGCATTCTTATCACCATTACACAGCGGAGCAAACAGGATCTGAGAGGTATTTCACAGGCCTAAAGTCCAGCTATTTGCTATAGAATTAAGGGCTTAAGTCTGAACATTCTAACACTGAGGCCAGAGCTCCTTCCACCTCCTTTCAAAATCTCCAGAGGTGGAAACCCACAGTTTAGGAATTATTGGAAGTGCTTCGTAAACTGCTTACCTGTCCTCTGTTAAGATACTGATTTGAACAAGTATTCAGTGATTACCTACTATGTTCCAAAGACCATGAATAAACACAGCAACAGCTTTCAACGTTGCAACGGAAAATGGGGACATGGCGGGGGGAGAGAAATAGAATAAAACAAATCAAGAAATAAGTGTTATAGTAGAATATCGATAAATGTCATAGGGGAAGCACAAAATGCTTTAAAATTTCCGAGGAAGACATGAGCTTTTGAAAGAAGGGACACCTCTAAGGCCAGACTTCTTTGACTCCTGTGGGGATAATGCAGGTTTCCAAGCAGAGAAGCAACAGAAACACAAGGCTGTGGGCTGCTCACACAACTGTAGAAAACTTTACGAGAATCCGATTGTGTCTGACGTGTCAGATCTCATTACTCTCCAAAGCTTCTCTCCACCCCCTCATTCAGGAGAGAAAAACTTGCTCTGGAATCTTGAAAAATTAGATGCTGAGTAAAAGCCACACAGGCTATAGGCATCTCTGAAGCCAATCATTACTTTCAACGTTTATTTAATCTTTTTTTTACATTAAAAACAATGCCTAACAAAATACTAATTTTTATGAGGACTGTTTGAAACCCGTTAACAGTCTTTGAAAGCATACTTGTAGTTCTACTGAGAAAATATCCTTTCACAGTTTCCTAGTTGTCTATTTCCATAATGAGTCACAGTTTTGGGGATTTTTTTTTTTTTTAACATCTTTATTGGAGTATAATTGCTTTACAATGGTGTGTTAGTTTCTGCTGTATAACAGTGAATCAGCTATACATATACATATATGCCCATATCTCCTCCCTCCCACTCTCCCTATCCCACCCCTCTAGGTGGTCACAAGGCACAGAGCTGATCTCCCTGTGCTATGCCTGATCTCCCTGTGCTATGCAGCTGCTTCCCACTAGCTATCTATTTTACATTTGGTAGTGTATATATGTCCATGCCACTCTCTCACTTCGTCCCAGCTTACCCTCCCCCTCCCCGTGTCCTCAAGTCCATTCTCTACATCTAAGCCTTTATTCCTGTCCTGCCCCTAGGTCCATCAGAACCATTTTTTTTAAGATTCCATATACATGCGTTAGCATACGGTATTTTTTTTTCTCCTTCTGACTTACTTCACTCTGTGTGACCGACTCTAGGTCCATCCACCTCACTACAAATAACTCAATTTCGTTTCTTTTTATGGCTGAGTAATATTCCATTGTATATATGTGCCACATCTTCTTTATCCATTCATCTGTTGATGGACACTTAGGTTGCTTCCATGTCCTGGCTACTGTAAATAGAGCTGCAATGAACATGGCAGTACATGACTCTTTTTGAATTATGGTTTTCTCAGGGTATATGCCCAGTAGTGGGATTGCTGGGTTATATGGTAGTTCTATTTTTAGTTTTTTAAGGAACCTCCATCCTGTTCTCCATAGTGGCTGTATCAATTTACATTCTCACCAACAGTTCAAGAGGGTTTCCTTTTCTCCACACCCTCTCCATCATTTATTGTTTGTAGATTTTTTTGAAAATGCCCATTCTGACCAGTGTGAGGTGATACCTCATTGTACTTTTGATTTGCATTTCTCTAATGATTAGTGATGCTGAGCATCCTGTCATGTGTCTGTTGGCAATCTGTATATCTTCTTTGGAGAAATGTCTATTTAGGTCTTCTGCCTATTTTTGGATTGGATTGTTTTTTTGATATTGAGCTGCATGAGCTGCTTGTATATTTTGGAGATTAATCCTTTGTCAGTTGCTTCGTTTGCAAATATTTTCTCCCATTCTGAGGGTTGTCTTTTCGCCTTGTTCATGGTTTCCTTTGCTGTGCAAAAACTTTTAAGTTTCATTAGTTCCCATTTGTTTATTTTTGTTTTTATATCCATTTCTCTAGGTGGGTCAAAAAGGATCTTGCTGTGATTTATGTCATAGAGTGTTCTGCCTATGTTTTCCTCTAAGAGTTTTATAGTGTCTGGCCTTACATTTAGGTCTTTAATCCATTTTGAGTTTAGTTTTGTGTATGGTGTTAGGAAGTGTTCTAATTTCATTCTTTTACACATAGCTGTTCAGTTTTCCTAGCACCACTTATTGAAGAGGCTGTCTAAAAATATGGAACGCTTCACAAATTTGCGTGTCATCCTTTCGCAAGGGCCATGCTAATCTTCTCTGTATCGTTCCAATTTTAGTATATGTGCTGCCGAAGCAAGCACAGGTTTTGTTTTTTTACTATTGAGTTTTGAACATTTTTATATATTCTAGATACAAGTCCTTTATCAGATATATGCTTTGAAAGTATTTTCTCCTAATCTGTAATTTGTCCTTTCTTTTTGTTCTAGTTCTGTGAAAAATGCCATTGGTAATTTGATAGGGATTGCATTGAATCTGTAGATTGCTTTGGGTAGTATAGTCATTTTCACAATGTTGATTCTTCCAATCCAAGGACATGTATATCTCTCCATCTGTTTGTATCATCTTTAATTTCTTTCATCAGTTTCTTATAGTTTTCTACATACCAGTCTTTTGTCTCTTTATGTAGGTTTATTCCTAGGTATTTTATTCTTTTTGTTGCAGTGGTAAATGGGAGTGTTTCCTTAATTTCTCTTTCAGATTTCTCATCATTAGTGTATAGGAATACAAGAGATTTCTGTGCATTAATTTTGTATAGTTTTGGGGATTTTATCCTAGTGTTTTCACCGGTTCTGCACATTCTTCATCTACTCTGAGTAGCTTGTTCTAGGACCATTTTCTGGCTGATTTACAATTTCTCTGCGTTCGTAGGATAAGAGCTTACTTTTTGGTTTTCAACTATATTTTGCTAAATTTAAAAAATGATTATGTATTACTTTCGAATCAGGAAAACTCCCAATAAACATTCTAAAAAGTCAGTTTAAAACTTGTACAAGTGATCCCATTTGTGTAAAGTTCAAAGACAGGCTAAACTAATCTAGGGTGTTAGAGTGCTGTTTAGAGTGGGTGGTGACTGGAAGAGCTGATAATGTTCTAATTTCTTATCTGGGTATTGGCTGCATGGGTATGTTTATGAAAATTCTCTGAACTATATAGTTAGCATTTGTGCCTTTTTCTGTATGTATATTTAAAAAAAAAAAAAAAGAAGGTTACTTTAAAGAGAGAAAAAAGACATAAGGTTTGAATTAAGGAAAGAGTCCTTATAAAGCTTAGGGGGCTCTGAAAGATATTATGATAAGAGGCACTATACCTATTGCAAGGGTCATCTTTTAGTACAGAATTAGGTTCTTCAGCTGCCTGGTTACTTTTACAAGAGCGTCTGGCTTTCCTTGTTGTAGACTACTGGAGGGAGACCTTGGAAGTCTGTCGTGATCTGCAAGTCTGCCTGGGCCCAGGTGTGAACCAAACAGGCAGTAAGGCTGGTCTGTGGGAGGCCTCTGGCTGGTAAGCGGGCTTAGCCAGAACTGCCATTTCATCTCCCTGTTTCATCCCATTCCTATTGACTTTCAGGAAGTGATTTATAAAAAGAAAGAAAGAAGAAAGCCAACTGCAATGGCAGAGAAGAAATCTAAGACAGTGTTTTTCTTAGTCAAAAAACAGCTTTGGATAAAGAGTGAAATGTTGAAGGCTACAATGCTTCTTGGATCTATGAACCAGTGGACCATGTGCTCTATTACAGAAACAAGAGATCCATGGAAATGTTTCTGGAAGTAATCCAGGCTAAATTTATTTAATTAGCTTTATACATATATTTAATTGTATATTTATTTAATCATTAAGGTCTCACCTGGATACTTCATTTCTATTATGCTTTTCAACATCTTATAAGAATTGGGGGTTGGGGAGAGGTGACTGCAGGGGCCAAGGAACCACATCCGTGTAAAAGCTTGATTACAAACATTTTTTAAGGAAAAAAAAATCTTACAGAAGACTTTAGATTGTGGAGTGTTATTTGTAGATTTGGAGACTCTTCAAAGATCTTTGGATTTTTTTCAGAATGTCAATGATCTGTTTCAACTGTTTAATCATCTTCAATACCACAGAAAAGAAAATAAAGGTAGAAAGACAGGTAACTTAGATCATAAAGTAACTGTGTTTGTCATCTCCTATAGTAACAAATAGGCATCATTCTCTAATTATACAAATATTTGGACTTTTTTCATCTATATTTGGAAAACGTGCTAAAATAAGCATTATAGTATTCAGTTATAGTGATTTATAGGTGCTTTCATGGAAAACATCAATACAATGTATTAAGACTATGTTTCTACCCAAATACAAATAAATGTACCTCACGGTATGTGGTAATCTTCATGTATATGCCCTAGGACCACTCTATGAAATTTTCCAATGAGTTGAGAAACGACGTCTATGAAGCAAAACAGGAATGAGATCCTTGATCATGTATAACATTTGGCTAGTTTAATAGTTTTACAATGCCTGGTTTTCCTGCATTTTTAGGTTTCTGCCCAATTCTATTCAGTTTTGGGTATGGCATGTTCTATGCTCTTCTGATATAGAATATACCAAAAATGATAGCTGGTGACTTCAATATCATTACAAGATACACCTTCCTAGAATTATAAAGGTATATTTCAGTCACATCATTGGCTAAATTCATAAATCCTGATGAAGGGAGGAGGGGAATCTACTGTATGCATCTTAATTATGGTTACTATGTAAAATTAAGGATACTGAAATAATAAATTTGTCTTAGTTCTGATGATAGGCTTATTTGTATTCAAAAACTGAAATCTGTGTAATTTTGATTGAGGTCAAGGACAATGTTAATCCACGTCTTTGCATTTCTAGCACCTGGTTCAATATATAATCAGAGCTCAGTAAGTTCTGATCATGATGAATGGCTTCTGTGTTCTAAGGTCTTTTATATTTTTCTGTACATAGACATAAGAGTCCTGGTTCTACTGTACCAATTTGAGGAGAAGGAGTTGTAATTTAAGTGCAATGCTTTTTGGGGGTGGGAGGGTAGTTTGGGGCGTGAAGGGTTCTAATAGGACAACTGTTTGGTTAATATCCATAACTAGCATCTTCACAGTCACCTGGCCTACACATAACTGGGCTACTTTAATGGGACTATTTACAAGACAGCACCTCCATTTTAAAGCCTTAATCTAGCATCTTTCATATTACAAAATGAGGTACTACAATTTTAAAAATTTTCATCAAATTTAGGATGGTGTTTGGTTAGGGGGAGGGGATGCAGCCAAGGAGGGGTTATAGAGGGAGTCTCAACAATGTGGATGGTTCTCTTTCTTAATCTGCTTGGTGGGTACAAGGGTGTTCATTATATTATTCTCTTGTACCTCTTCGCATATCTCAAATATTGCATCATTCATTTTAAAAAGAAAAAAGTGAAAAACTAAGTATAATATTCACAGCTTTATTTTGCTTCACATACTTGTAAATACTGGACCATTTACTTCTAGTACACTTCACCAAGTGTGAAGAGAGAAATTTCTTTCATCATAGCAGACTTACATGTTGGGAAAGCTTAAAGAAAGTAAAAGTCAACCTCCACCCACTTCCCAATGGTTCTTTATTCTAAAAAAAAGTGTATATTAGAAATTAAACATTGCTTTTAATTCCAAGTGTTATTTTAGTAGAATACGATTGGCGCCAGAGCAGCGACAGGCCACACCTCAAAGGTAACTCTCCCGCGGAGTAAATTACCTCAATTTCCTGTAACTGCTCCTGATTGGTTGTGTACATCTGCTGAAGAGAATCCTCCAGCTCTGTGTTCCGATCCAGTAATGTCTTCCCAAGCTCAGCAGCAAGTTGGAGATCTAGCACAACAAGTAAATCTTAGAATAGTGCAAATGATCTCACTTTAACATTTTACATAACCCAGTCCTTTATTTCAAGAATGAAACAAGACCCAACCCAACATATAAAGTTTAAGTCAGATCCCAATGGTAGGTGGAATGGCACAGAAGGAAACCTGGATTCTACTTAAAATTCAGTTGTATTAGGGCCTTTTACCAGGTAATGTACTCTTGATGTACCCTTACTTGTAAGACATGAAGAATAGTGATATTCATTTCTTTAGGAATGATCATTCAGCATTGTGACATCTAAGATCATAATTATTTGCTAATGGACTGGACTTAATCATATCCTGATTGTCTACTTTTCTGGATGGACTGTTAAGCCAAAGTACAGGCAAACCTTTCAACAGTCTCTAAAGTTCCCAGGAATCTGGCTGCTGTGAATGCAACCGTCAAAGCAAAGTGTGTCGTTACAGATCCTGGCCTCCTAAGTGGACTAAAAATTAAGTCACAAAAAGGAAAACTATTGATATATCAGTGATAAGAACATTGCCGCAGGTCTCTCTCATTTTTATCTGTTTCTCTTCATATCCTTCTCCAAGATGAGCAAACCAGATAAGCAAAGCAGCAGTACAGTTTGTGTGGTAACTCAGTCATAGCTCATACTTTCATTTAGCAAAGAACCATATTTCTATTTTAAACCTCATTTTTCAAAGCTCTCTCTTCTTAGGCATATACGCACGTAGGACAGGATTTGTTTGTTATAAATCCCAGAAATAAAAATTTAGTGATACAAAAAAGGACAGTAGTTCTAACATAGGTGACTGAAACACTTATCTGCATAGTAAATTTCTTTGAGAGGTCCTTTGATATAGTGGGAAATGTACTGAACTGAGTAGGAAGGTCTGGGGTCCAGTTCTGATATTTACCAGGTTAACACTTTCAAAATAGTCCCTAAATTTAGTATTTTGTGTAGAGAGATGACTGTCCCGTCAATATGATTCTGAAAATCAAATGAAATAATACATAAGTACTTTACAAACTAAGCTGCAATACACAGGCAAAGTTATTATTAGTATTCATTGATTCACAAATGAATGATTTTGTTGCTAGGCACCATGCTAAGATTTGGCTAGAATGGTGAATAAATGGATGAATTTCCTGCTTTCCTGACACTCCCAGATTAACGGGGGAAGGCAGACAGCAAGTAAGTAAATAAACTTGCAAACTGTGATAAACACTGTTCATCCATACATGTATGCATAATTCAATAATAGCAGACACTGTTCTGGGGATATAGGAATAAACTCAGCTAAAAAATTCCCTGCCTTCAGGGAGCTTATACTCTATTGGGAGAAACAGCATGAAAAAAAATATATACTAGATAGCAAAAAGTGCTAAAGAAAAAAAAAAAAAAGGAAGGAAGGGGGCAGGAAGAGTATGGATGTGGGAGGTTGAAATTTAAGAACAGGTGACAAGGGCTTCCCTGGTGGTGCAGTGGTTAAGAATCCGCCTGCCAATGCAGGGGACACGGGTTCGATCTCTGGTCCGGGAAGATCCCACATGCTGCGGAGCAACTAAGCCCGTGCGCCACAGCTACTGAGCCCGCGTGCCTAGAGCCCGTGCTCCACAACAAGAGAAGCCACCGCAGTAAGAAGCCCATGCACCGCAACGAAGAGTAGCGCCCGCTCACCTCAACTAGAGAAAGCCCGCGTGCAGCAGTGAAGACTCAACGCAGCCCAAAATAAATTTATATTAAAAAAAAAAGAACAGGCGACAAGGGTGACATAAGACTCAAGATGTGAAGGAACTGAATACGTGACACACGTAGATCTACTTAGGGGACCGGCAGTCCAGGCAGAGGCAAACCTGGCAAGCATGACTGGGGCTAATAAGGAGGCCAATGAGGCTTGAGGGGTGTGGTGTGTCTGTGTGTGTGTGTGTGTGTGTGTGTGTGTGTGCGTGTGTGTGAATAGACGGAAAGGAACGAAGGAGGAGGGAGTGTGACAGGGACATTGCAATCATCTGGGTGAGAGAAGGCTGTGGCTTAGACTACAGTGGCAGAGATGCAGATGAATGGAGGTGTAGGATTCTGGATATGTTTTGAATGTAGAGCTAAAAAGATATGTTAATCAATTGCATGTGGTATGCGAGACAGAAAAAGGAAAAAACCTCTGGGTGTGGTGATAATGTACAAAGGATCTACTTCAGAAAGGGAGGTCACAAGGAAAGTCTTTCTTAGGAGATGTTTTAGCTAAAGCTTGAAGGAGGAGGATCTCACCATGTAAACGCCAGGCAGAGGCCCTAAGATGGGAAAGAACCTGACACACTGCACAGCCCAACATAAAGCCAGTGTGATGGAAGCAGGCTGCGGGAGAGTGGTATGCGAGTTGGAGGAGTAGGCAGGGATCAGATCACACAAAATTTTATTGGCCATGGGAAAGAAAGTTTAGATTTTATTCTAAGTATGATGGAAAGTCATTTCACTTAGTGTCGAAAAATATACTTATTATTACTCATTATGGAAACGGAACCTCGCCACATATGATTTTAAAACAATTTTTAGAGGCTGACAAATAAGGTTTAACATTTATTCATTACACCAATATTAAAACTTAACCTAGAATAAGTGGTAAAAGAAAAGCAACAACCTTTGTCACCTGGTACTGTCCGTCTGAGTGCATAATTAGCATTGTGCTTGGTTAGTTTTCCCTCCTTAGGAAAAAACAAAGCTGCAAAACCCGCCAAACACCACTATTTTAAAACATTTTACACCAATTTAAAATAAAACCTTATACTTTTGTTAGATAGGTGTTAAAATACATTCTCTTGTGATTTAAATATTAACAATGTCTATTAATGTACTTAAGACTTCAGATATCAAGTCTATGAAATAACATCTTGTATTCACAGACATAAAACCCTTTACAAACCATTCAAAGCATTTAAGAGACATTAATTTTTTATATCTTTTCAAGGTAGTTAGTCGAGATTTTCAAAGGAGAAGCACAAAGATGCTAAGCAACCTGACCAAATCCACATGGTGAGTCACAAGCAAAAGATAAACCACTGTCAATTCTAACTTTCACCTTCATCACAATTCTCTATTATCCATATCCACACAATTTTAAGTCTATTGACAGAGATGTCCATATACTTCTTTGTTTAAGGTAGAGAGTACAAAATCTTCCTAGTTGAGGTACTTAATCTTTTCACTTGTTTTCCTGGATGGCAATGAGAAACTAGAGTTAAGCTCTTTGGCTTTTACTGCCTGCGCTGCCAGTGAAAGCATATACAACCCCAGGCAAGTTAATATCTTGTTTTCATTAAGTGAAAAAGGAACTAAGTACAGCTGAGACGTTCCAGAAATAATTATTTTGTACTCAGAGGGTAGGCAATGTGTATACATAGCCCCACATAGGAACCACCACGCTGAATTATTAAGGACAAAGCATATAAACATTACCTAGACATTACCTAAGTCTCTCCTGGCCTGCTGTAAAGGGGTAATTCCTCACTGCGATGGACCCGAGACTCACCAAAGATATTCTTATCTAGCAATCAAAACCTGAGCCAAAACTGCTTCCAGAATAAAAACTAACTTGAGACCACTTCAGCTATTTTCCTCAGTTAGGAAACTACCTATGCTACTTAAAGCAGCCAGGAACAGCTTTCCTTTTCCTGCTGCTGCAGAAAGAGATGCCAAGTATAGCACTCTTCCAGTAAATAGCAAACAGAGAAGAATTTGAGACTTGTCCTTATCGCAATCCTTATTTCTAGTTAAACAAAGCCCCAGCCTGGCTCAGTAACCTGAAGTCTCAGTCTCCTAAATATTTCATAGGATGTTTAGGACAGAATTCTGGCAAAACAAGTCTCAACTACAAGAAAGTGTCTGTGAAGTCACACTGTATAACAGGATATTACTTCATCTGTTAGTTTAAAGACAAGAGTCTTTTTTGGTCTTAAGAAAAAAAAAAAAGTTTATTTCCTGTTGTGTAGCATCTGGTTTCCATAACCAAAAGGAGCCAAAAGCTGGCAGTAAGCCCAAGAAGGTTTTCTAAAAAATTAGTGGGGGGAATGGGAGAATAAATGTCCTTTATTTTTAATTAACACATAAAAGAAAAGGAAACAATATAGTTCTGAAGCCTTATGCACCTGTTCATCTCACCTTACAATAAGGATTTTCATTAAGAGGTTGCCTTTTCTAAATCCTACTGAACTGGTGTAGGCAGCCACTAAAAATATCACAGATTTACTGCAGGCTTGAGAACCGCAACTTTTCAATACCTTCATGTTTAATATTCTTCCACTAATCAGTCTTTGCAAGTGATAATAATCTATTTTAACAGTGTAAACTGTTAGCTTTAAACAGATACTCTACTCAGCCCTATGCTCTAGGCAAAAAATTAGCCCTAGCAGTCAAGTGATTTTTTAAAAAAGATCTTCCTTCCAGAATTCTGAAATCTTTAAATCCCACTGCTATTACATTTTTCTTATTTTACTTCAGTTTTTTAAAAAATACGAGGACGACATATTCCCTATGTTACCTGTAGTGTCTAGCAGTAATTCAATAACATTAAGGCTGAAAGCTTTTCCTATTACTAAACCAAATGCGTGTCATTTGGTGATGCTTCTGTGCAACCCCTGTTGCCAATGTTACTATAATTGGGAAAGCAAAAAACCTGAATATAAACATCAAGAAAAATTACGGTGTCCGTTTTAATGACCATGATTCAGCAAATTAGTTGCTCACATGGAAAATGTACTCCTCTTAAAAAGAAGTAGAAATCTTAGGATTCCTTTAAACTAAGATTTCATTTGCTGAACCATATAGTAGAAACCCGAATCCTTATTCTAAGCTTGCACAGCTCACCAAATGACAATTATAATAGCAGCTGGTCTAAAAGAAAACCCAGTCTCTTAAGTCTTTTCACCTTGTTCTCAGGCGCACATTTCAGAGCTAGCACCATCATTACCTGCACAGGAGGCTCCTGCTGTCCCAGAAAGGATCTCCACCCCAGAGACCACTGTCAGTGTCCTCGCTGTGCCAACTCAGCCCTCTGACAAAAGACAGTCTCTTCATCAAGTGTTTTATAAAAGCAAAGGGTTTTCTCCTTCTGCCTGCACACAGCTTTACGTGTTTCTAACAAGGTATGAATGGTAGTCCAGAGCCTTCCGAGGTTAGAAACTTACAGCAATTTTAATTTTTAAAAAGAATGCCCCAAGCAAACTTTGGTGCAGAGATTCAATCTACTTAAATAATGCTTCTATTGCTAAAGGAAAAAAATCTGTAGTTCTATGACTTTGAGAACAGGATCTTAGTTGTTTTAGCAGCTCTCTCCAAACAAGGCTCTCTCAGTAAAATTAATAGTGAGGATGTTAAAAAATGAACAGACATATGTCTGCACTTGATAAAATCCCACTAGATCTGCTTATCAATCAAAGAGGACAGACCTGCTCCCAAACTGTATTCAGCAGCAAAATTATCTAGTGAGGGCTCGCCCTGTGCCAGGCGCTACATGTAGTAGGCACACACCAGGAGGTGGCGTCTCCTCCAGTCAACAGGTTCCTAGACCGTCAGTGAGTAGGATCCCGCCTATCCTATCTTGCGGACAGACACTGTGGCCCCAGTGCCTGGATGAACAGCTGGCACAGAATAAATAAAATTTTTGAGAAATTAACAAACTAAAAAATTCCTTTAGAAGTTTAGGAGTTCTTTAACATATAATTTAATGAAACTGGGACAAAGATACCCTTCTATTCACACTGTAGCCTTCATTCTTTTACAGGCCATGTTCACAGTTATGATTTTTGGAATTTCACATCTATTCCTACACTACACACTTAAACTAAGTTATGACACACAGGGTTATGTCAAAGTCCATCGCGATAACAGATGTAAAAGTCTTTTGAAAAGCACAGAACAAATTCCAAATGCAAATTGGCATTAAGGAGGTTTGGACCTGTGCTCTTTAAGGTTTCATTAAACTTGAACACCTGATGACTTCATTTCGATCAGAGGTTAAAGAGTTCCACATCTAACCCCAATATGTTGCATTTGCTCCTCAGTAGATTGAAATATTACAATCAGTTGTTCCTAAAATCCACCCGCAGGGGGAAAGTGCAGTGTGGACTAAGGCACCTGATGGAAGAGAGCCATGAAAACAATAATCCTGTGTGAGTGCCTCAGTTCAGTTCAACAAATGTTAAAATCGAGCTTCTATTATGTGCTAAGTAGTGTGCTAGATTAAAAAAAAAAAAGAGCCTATACAGATCTACACTTTCTAAATACAGTAAAGAAAACTATTTAGCTTTGATTATAGGACAAACTGCTTAATTTATTATAGGGAAATGTTGCAAGTGCACAATGGCTGCCTCATAAATCCTGGAGAAAGTTTCAAACTAGGCCATCAGTCCTTAGGGGGAATTCTGAAAACAGGTTAAAATGTAAGACAAATTTGCCTTGTGGACGCTGTGAACATGATGGCAGATACTGCACTGCTGCCACTGAATAGCTTAGACTAGATAAGCGTAATGGTGAACTACTTTGGTTTAAGTGACAGGCCACGACATATTGATTTAAGAAATCACCTTCCCGCAAAAGAATTCCTTATGTTTCTTTTCTAAGTACGAGTCATTCAAGCCTACATTCTTTCTTCCCCCCAAATTCAATGGTTAGCAGGAACAAACACCATGGCCATTTACTATTCAACTAAATGAGATGTTAATTTTTTGTGCAAGTTAGAGCTGAAAAAGTTGATTTACACAGAACAGCTGAAACAAGATGCCTGAAAAAAATTCCTGAGGATTATTCAGGATTCAGTATAGTGGTTGAGAAAGTTTACTCTGGAGTTTGGAGTGGAATCCTAGCTCCCCCAATAACAGTATCTACTTCTACCTCTGAAACTTTGTTGGATTAAATGAGCACCTGTGTGAAGGGCGCGTCAGTGTCTGGCACACAAACGCTGTTTCCCAACCGCAAGTTCCTGCTATTAATAGGCAAAAAGCTGGGTGGCACTGGCTCCAAACTGAGGGCCGCTCTAAGGTTTTCTCTGGAGACAAGAAATCCAAGACAGGAATGCCTGTTTTTAACTAAAAAGCTAGGGTGCAAAGTGAAGGAAGTGGCAGAGGTAGAAGTGCCCTCAAGTCATCTCACTTGGCATCCGGTAAACTACTCTGCATAAGCAGTTTGTTTTTCGCCCCCAACAGTCTAACACCAACTGAAAACGCTGTAAACCAGATGGTGAAGAAGAGACAGGGTTTGGGCAGTGACTATGATGACTCCTCATTCTGAGTGTGTGGGTTCAAAAATACTTTGCTGTACAGCAGAAACTAACACAACATTGTAAATCAACTATACTCCAATAAAAATTAGTTAGAGATTGGAATGACATATACACACTACTATATATAAAATAGATCACTAATGGGTACCTACTGTATAGCACAGGGAACTCTACTCAGTACTCTGTAATGGCCTATATGGGAAAAGAATCTAAAAAGAGTGGATATATGTATATGTATAACTGATTTACTTTTCTGTACACCTGAAACTAACACAACATTGTAAATCAACTATACTCCAATAAAAATTAGTTTAAAAAAATACTTGCTCCCACACTTAACTTGAGGGAAGTCATTTGGCCGCTTTAGCCTCCGCTTTCCCCATCTGGAAAATGGGGATAACGCGAATCACTCTCTCACGGAGTTATTGTGTCTATCAAATGTGTGAAAGGGCTCGGCACGGTTACTGCCACACAGCACTGCCACCCGGGGACTTAACACCTGCAGCAGCTCACACTCGCTGGGAGCCCCGTCTGTGGTTCCTCCCGGAGCGGGGCACGAGCCCGGTAAGGGGCCACCCCTCTCTGCTCCGAGGAACGCCGTGGAGATTAAATCAATTAATCCGGGAAGAGCGCTTCAAACGGTGCCTGGCGCCCGGTTAGCACTGCACACACAGTAGTGGTGGTGATGATACTGATGATGCTGATGCTGATTACCGCGCAGAAGCCTGGGCCCCGCAAAGCGGAGTCCTCCCGGGTGGGACGGGCAGGCGCGACAGTCCCAACGCCAGGTGATAGCCAGACCCACCCCGCCCCTGGCATCGGTGGGCCCCAAGCAAAAGCAACTTTTTAACAGTTTCGCGGCCGGGAGGAGTAGCCTCGAGCCGGCAGCCGCCCAGACCAGGCCCCGCCTGGCGATCGCGCCCTCACCTTGCTGGAGGTCCTGGTGGTCGTACCACGGCTCATCCTCTTTCATCTCAAACTCCTCCACCAGGTTTTCCGCCAGCATCTCGGCCGGCTCTTCCGGGGGCAGCGGCCCCCGCCGCCGCCGGCCCGCCTCAGCCGCTGCCCCGGGCTCTCCGCCGGCCCCTCCGCACTCAGCCAGAGCCGCCCTCTGGCGGGACCCGCCGCCGCCGCCCAAGTTCCGCCGCGCCGCCCGACCACAGCCACCCGCAGCGCACGCCGCGGACCAGCTTCCCGACTCGCCCCGCGCCGCCCAACGACCCCAACGGCCAGCGCCCTGGCGCGAGCGCCCCAGCCGTCGCTCCAAGACGGCTCCTCACGCCGCAGCCGGGCCCAACGTGGCACTTCAGCAGAACCCTCCCAGACCAGGGCTGCGATTCAAACCCCCGGCGGCGCCTCGGCCAATCGTGAGCGGGCCGTCGGCCGAGTGGCGGCGACGTAGTCCAATCGCTTCTCACCGCAGGCCCGCCGTTCGTCCGGGCTCAAGGGCAAGCAGCCAATGGCGACTCCGAAGGAAACAAGGGAGGCGGGAAAAGGCGAAGGGGTGCGGCCGAAGGCCCCGCCCCCTCCTCTGCTTTGAGTAGCTTCTGGGCGTGCCTTCGGGTTGCTGGGGTGTAGAGGTGGCGGCCTCCGCGGCCCCTGTGATGGGTGTCCGGCCGATGGACGGGCTGTGTGGATGTGAGGGACAGGAGTCCGGCCTCCGAGCAGTGGGCGGTTGCGGGCGGGAGGCGCGAGGAGTGCCGGGACACCGAGGTCCGCTGCCCCGCCGGCCTCTACTGGTCTTTTGACTCCCAGATTAGATTTGCTCTGCTTAATGCGGGGAAATTGAGGGTCGGTCGGAAGTTTAGAGCAGTTAGCTCTTTTTTCCTTGATATCTGAGCCTCTAACCCGCTGAGAATTTGTACTCACTCCCCCTGAAATGGTGGGCCTCAGACCTACCTGAGTATCTGGGGGCAGGAAGGGGTGCAGTTGAAGCTAACTGCACAGTTAAGCACCTGAAGTCTTGACGTTACACCTGGAAAGAAGAGAATGCAGCCCGAGCACTTGATAGCCAGCAGGATAGTGAACGCTGTTCTCCACAGACAGTAACAAAATAAATACGGCTCATGGGTTGTGGCTTTTACCATCATCGTGCAGACAAAGCACAGAAATTCTAAAGTAGGGTGACAGACCAGAAGGTCAGTGTTCTCAGCCTTAATGTAATGGTCAAAGGTACAGCTGACAGAAGACAGCTTAGAGTAGAATGCAGCCAATAAACGTGGAAGAGGTAATAAAAGAGGAATGGTAAACTCACAAATCCTTTTCTTCTGAATCCAGGTATACTAAAAGGTAAAATGTAACTGATCTACTTTTTATTGCTAGGTTAAGAAAGAATCTAGGTCCCCTGTGTAGCCTGTACTGCCCTGGTTGTCAATATTCTGGTAGAGATATTATTAGTCCAGAGCCAAAAGAAACTAACTGAAACCAACTATCTTAATTTACAAGTAAGTCACTACAGAGAAAGCTGTTTGGAAAGAGAGATGATTGGAAGGCAGCTATGCTCAGCACTATACCACC
The DNA here is from genome assembly GCF_002837175.3 of Physeter macrocephalus. Classification (NCBI taxonomy): domain Eukaryota; kingdom Metazoa; phylum Chordata; class Mammalia; order Artiodactyla; family Physeteridae; genus Physeter; species Physeter macrocephalus. Next base: position 62,728,587 of record NC_041227.1, read on the forward strand.
AACGTGAAAGAGAGATGATTGGATTTAGGATTTGCTGATGGTGATTTGTGGAAGCTGAAGGGCTGGAATCATGCCTCTGACCTTCAAGAGACTCATCATGCCTCTGACCTTCAAGAGACTCATGCCTCTGACCTTCAGCCACTAATCTGCAAGATTGAAAGTGCTTTTTCTCCATGGCAAAACTCCTTTTGACTCCGGGTCAAATGGGAAACTGTATGGAAATGCTCTTTAACATTCTTCAAAAAACAAACACAAAACAACAACGAAAAAGAACGATCTGGAGAATTAAAGTTATTGATGACTTTAAATGGCAATTCCCCCCCCCCCCCCACAAAACCACACATACCAGACTTTATGCCTTTTAGTATTAGTGTGTTCTTTTTAAGGACACTATTTGGGGAAACTTTTTTCCCCCTGCAAAAGCTTGAACAAAAATTGCACTGAAAAAGACAAGTTAGCTTCCAGTGCTAAAAACCCTGCTTTGGAGGGGTTTCCATCATTCTTTTAGAGTCTATGTAGTCATAGCTGAGGAGCAATCATAAGCAGCCTCTTCAGCAACATTATTATTTGGTTTAGTAATAGGTTAGTGAATAACAACCCAAGCTGATTCTAAAAGGAGGGTTTTGGGTTTCATTTAATAATTCACCAGTATTTTGTGCACCTGCCCACCCTAATCATGACACCATTTTGCTACTTTTAAAATCTTCTGTATAAAACATTTTGTGTTACAGAAGAACCAGTTTCAGAAATCCTTTATTCCTTGTTGTAAAGATACACTATTCTTGTTCTTTGGTGTTTTGTTGCTATAGTAAAATCAGGTAAGGAGAGTTTTTAGATAGTAGTGTTGGCTTTAAAAAGATTGTTAAGTGGTGATTTTCAGTTTGATACCTACTGAAATAAGTGTTTATTACGATGAAAATAATCTAAAGCAAAATATTGATAGTTCCTTTTGCGGATAGAAATAAGGAAGATTTTTACTTCCTCCTCTCAATATGTATAAACAGAAGTTTAGGCTATGGAGTTTTTTGTAATGTTATTAAAACCTTATGTTCACTATATATATATATATATATATATATATATATATATATATATGTCACATAAACCTTATGTTTCAGACAGGATGGGTGCTTAACTCAAAATCTTTTTAAAAAAATTTGAACTCAACTAAGCAAGCTTATGACTCTGCAAAATTCTGAGCTTATAAATACCTGCCTTCCGACTTAATGATAGATCAGTTCAGAGGGTGTGGCATGCTTCTTGTTTTAGCATGCCTGAAATAAAACTAAGAAAGAGTGCCTAGATTTTGGTGGGCTAAATTTGTATCTTGGCTTTTGGTTCTACTGACTCCCTTGTTTTTGGCTCTCTTAGTAACCCTGTGGCCTCAGCTTCAATCTTCATTCTCACTTATGCCAAAAAGTAACTCCCTAGAGTGAGGTTTTCAACAGTAGTTCCCAGCGTTTTCAAACCTGAGAATTACCTTTAAAGCCAAAAATGTTGGCTGACCTCCACATAATAGTACTTGTATTTTTCAAGAGTTTGAGAATGCATAATGCTAACAGTTCAAGTATTTGTACTGTATCATTACGGCAGAATCTACAAAAATTTTAAGAAAGCTAGTACACAAATGGGCAAAATATTCTTTATTCTGTTTACAGACAATGCTTGGTCTGCATATGGGTTTCATAACCCTTTTTGATAATTCTAGGGCTCTGCTTCCCATAGAATTAAAATCATTCTTGTATCTACCCGATGCAAAATGAAACTCAGGCACTTAGGTAATTTGATCATTTGAGCCAGATGCCCACTTCCCCCTTCTCACTTGCTCTCCCCTTCTCTAAGAAATTGGGTAATATAGACAGAGGTTCCTGCTTAATTCCCAAGAATTGTTTAAGCAGGTAACATCTCTCGAATTATCTGAATATTTTTGTTTTGTGCTTCAGTAAGATTTTGGAGACCTGCTCATTATAAAACAGGAAAATCATGGTGTTATCTTTTTTTTTTTAATTTTATTTATTTATTTTTGGCTGCATTGGGTCTTCGTTGCTGCACGTGGGCTTTTTCTAGTTGTGGCGAGTGGGCGCTACACCCGTTGTGGTGCACGGGCTGCTTATTGCGGTGGCTTCTCTTGTTGCGGAGCACGGGCTCTAGGCACGCAGGCTCAGTAGTTGTGGCTCGTGGGCTCCAGAGCGCAGGCTCAGTAGTTGTGGCGCACGGGCTTAGTTGCTCTGTGGCATGTGGGATCTTCCCAGACCAGGACTTGAACACATGTCCCCTGCATTGGCAGGTGGATTCTTAACCACTGCACCACCAGGGAAGCCCCCATGGTGTTACCTTAAAACTATAGTCAAGATTAAAAAAGCAAGATGAGTCTAGACCTACCTCTTGCTTGGTTAACCTTTTCCTGTTTTCCAGTTGTATAAATCGAGTCCCTGAAAGGGTAAGACAATAGGCCAGATTTAAGAGGAACATTTACATCAGACCAAGGACCAAAATGTGTTCTTTCTATATCCATCTTAGCTATGTCCTTTGGGCCAAAGTTACATAGGATGTCAGGAGAAGATCAAAAATAAATCCCCCAGTGCAAGTCTGTACTACTGAATGGACAACTTTATGCTAAGATGAAGGGCTTGCTTCTATTCCTTCTCTTTGACACTTGCTAAAGGATGTCACTTCATTGTTTCTTTTCTGCTGTACCCTCCCAAGTAGGTAGGATAATACTGCCATAAACACATCTCCCTGACCACTAGTTAAACATGTCTAAACTCTTGAATATATTTCACTTTTATAAGTTAGAAGAGATATTAAAAATATATTCAAGTAAAGCCACACTCTATGCAAATTAGGTTTCCTGGCAACATCTCACAAATTGTTGAGTGAGTGGATAAGAAAGTAAAGTATTAAATCTCGTTGCGTATTCACAGCTAGTGGTTTTGGACTTTTATTTAACTTAAATTAACTAGTGTCCAGTGGAATTTTGCCACCCATCAGTTATTGTATGCAAGCAGTGAATTTTAACCATTTCTTTTTGTCCTTAAACTAAAGGAAGAATTCCTCTGTGTGGAAAATGGCATTTTTAAATATCAAAACCATTGCTTGGGCATTTTCTAGGATAACATTAGGGACTGAAATGCTAAATTCTATCTTCAATTTCTACTATGTAAAGGCTTTTTTACACCTGTACAAGATTTCAGAAGTGGCCTTTTACCAAGCGCAGGTGAGATGGAGCCCTTGTTGTCCTTTCTCCTTAGGACAGAATTTCTCCTTCCTCATAGTTGTGACTTGCTGTAATTTTCCAAAGAGCTGATTCCTCATGAGCTGAAAGAGTTATCAAGAAGAGGTTATCCATGTCCAAGATCCTCTGTTTAAGGGCAAAGAGACTTTTGAAAGATTGTCACTTAAAACACAACTGCTTTAGAGTTTAAAGGGTAAGCTTTTGGTTATCTGGAAAATTCCCTTATGTGGAAAAATTAGACTTATTAAGATAATCTATGTTTTGAAATGACCCATGGTATTCACAAATTTTATTGTAACTCATTACCAATTAGATGGTCAGGATGGATAGAGTTCATGGTCTTAAAAACCCGTATGGTTTATAATGTTACTTGTTTATTACCAACAACAACATCCTTGATTTAATAAGTGTTTTTGCCATTTTGAGATGGCAAACACTAATATTTTAACCTTTCCTAATGAAATTATGTAAAACTGTGCCAAGGTCTATAAACAGGCCATCACTCTTTGCAGAGGCATGGCCGTGTGCCTTGTGGGGAGACACTGTAGCCTAATGATTGAAAGCACAGACTCTGGGGTCATCTGCCTTGGCTCAAACCCTGGCTCTGTCATTTATTAGCCAGGCAAGTTGCTTAACAGATCTGGCCCTCAGTTTCCTTGTAAAGCAGGGATAATAATAGTGCCTGCTTTTTTAACCTGCTTCATAGGGTTGTTTTAAGGATTTAATGAAATAATTCATGTAAAAACTTGTTTGCCTAAACACAAAGTGAATGTACACTGTTTTTGAGAGGTAGTATTAGCTGTTATTATTATTATTAATATTTCAGTATGTACATCCCCTACAGATACTGGAAGCAATGAGTTTTTTTTTTTTTTTTTCAACTGATCAACTTTGGTTACTCCACATTAATTAAAAATTCAGTGGTCATTTTCATCAGTATAAACTATACTAAAATAATCCTGTGGTGGTGTTTTTTTTTTTTCTCCTAGATGATTTTAATGATTTGGAATGCTCTTAACAACCTGACTGGGTATTTTCACAACAACTGTTAGGCTGACTGCTGTTGCAATCATCATAGTTGTGTTTTGTGTGGTGGCCCTTTATATGCAATAGCCTTCCTGCTTCCTTGGCTCCCTTGGAAGTACTATCATGAAGGTGACTGGCTTAGTGGGCTTCACCTGGTGGTATCATTATGTGCTTTTGATAGCACGCTTACCTTTGTTCAGCAAGCCCAGTGTGTACTGTTTGCAGGAATTTTCACTAGATATTTCACTAGTCGGCTAATTATTTAAATTATTTTCACTAATTTCACTAGTCGGCTTCAGCTTATTAAAATCAACCAAGTGGCATTACTGGTAGGATCTACCAGTGTCCTTTTCTGTGGTCTCATCTCTGATAACATGGAAATTCTGCTCAGTTTTCATGCCATCACTGTTGTCATACTATTCTTGCTACTGCCAGCCTTTACACTGGCATGCGCCACATGAGTCACTTAGAACCTAAAAGAAGCCCCGAGGAAAACCCTTTCTCAGAAACTGAATAGGATATCCCCTGGACCTCCGTCATCTCATTGATGAGACAAATCTTGATCCAGAAAAACTTTCGCCTTTTTCTGACTATGAATTTCTTCCAAGTCTTCCATTTAACCTTCTTCAGTAACTTCATGATGATCTTTGTTGATAATCTCATTCCTAAGGATGTTCTTCCTTCTTTCATAAGAAGCATCATGTATGGGGCAGGCTTTATCTGCCCACAGGTATGTGATGATTCTTCATGTATCTTCCTACAGGGATTAAAGATATAACTCTTACCTGGCTGAGGAGTTAAAAATCTGATTATATCAGTAGTTGGAAAAAATGATTCACATTTATTAAGAGACCCAAAGATTCAGAGTTCCCAGAAATTATACAAGATTCTGTAGAAATATAATGGAAACAAGAGATGCAAGGAAAAAAAGGAAGGAGAACCCAAGAAAGCTGAGCAATGTAATATTTTAAACATTTAGCTTTTCAATTTTGTTCTCCTGAGCTTCCTCATTTAAACCTCCGCACAACTACGTAGGAAAACACATGGCTTCCTGTGAGCATGTCATTTTTCTTTATCCTGACATTGAAGATTCCTGTGACTCTTACAAGGAAGAAGAGTTACTTGATCATGGATTCCTGAAGCCAGGTTTCAAAAACATTTGGCTAAAAGACTGGAGTCCTAGAATTCCAGAGCGTTAGTAAAATTCCATGGCCATGACCATTATTGTAGAGGGTGTATCCTCCAAAAAATATACCAGCCTGTTGTTTATTACACGATTTGGAGAGTTGATGAATAAAATTGCTTCCCTAAACCTAAATATATCCTCTAAAAATATGACTTAACCTAGCCTATGATATGGGTTTTTCCTCTTTTCACAATTAAAATCTGTTATCTATACTCTTCAGAGAATAAGTTATTCTAGATAGACAAGTTTTTACTGTTTACTAACTTTCCAAAAGATTTAAACCATGTGGGGTAGTAGTTCTGAAATGTTCTAAATGTTGCCACACTCTCTTAAGCAAAGTATGAGGGATAGAATTTGCCTTTCTGCCATTAGCTCAAGGCCTTTATCATTGTTTGGTTACTGTATATACCATAATATTGATAAGTCACATTTTCTGAGTGCTTACCATGTGCAATGGACTATGCCAAGTACATTGTATACATTATCTCGTGTAATCCTGACAACTACCTTTGAGAGAAAGACCCATCCTGCCAAATGAGAAAACGGAGGCTCAGAGGCCTTTAGAGTCGTGCACTTTAAGATTCTCTCTCTAAAGTGTACTGTGTTTATGTGGTCTGTTTAGCAGAGTTTACCAAATAAAGTAGCATTTTTGGCTTATCAGTATAGTCCCAGGTACTATGTGTACACAGTAAAATGATGCTCTCCCTTCATGGCAGTTTGAGGTTTTTCAAGCTGTTTGCTGACCCAGAATGGGGAGCTGTTTGAGTTCTTGTTTCTACTTGTTATTGTCAGATTCTAGGCTATATATACATTCCCACTTTTAATCATGTACTTGCCTGTAGTATCTCCTCCAGGTAAAAAAAGTTTGTTAAACTCTTACATAAATTTAAAAAAAAAAAGTAGATATTTTTATTTTTTTGGCCACACCCAGTGGTATGTGGCATCTTAGTTCCCTGACCAGGGATCGAACCCGGGCCCCCTGGAGTGGAAGCACAGAGTCATAACCACTGGACCACCAGGGAATTCCCAATAGATAGATGTTTTTAAGCAATTTAATTGAGATGTAACTCACATACCATACAATTAATTCACCCATTTAAAGTATACAATTCAGTGGCTTTTAGTATATTCGCAGATATGTGCAACCATCACCACAGTCAATTTTATTTTTGTTTATTTTTAAAAATTTTTGGCTGTGCCACATGGCTTGCAGAATCTCAGTTCCCCGAACAGGGATTGAATCTGGGCCGAAGCAGTGAAAGCTTGGAATCCTAACCACTAGGCCACAAGGGAACTCCCACCACAGTCAATTTTAGAACATTTCATGATCTCAGAAAAACAAAAAATGAGTTGAAATAAGGTAGTTTTTTGGTTACGGTTTTATTGAGGTATGATTGACTCTCAATAAACTACATATATTTAAACTGTACGACTTGGTACATTTTGACCTATGTATGTACCATGAAACCATCACCACAATCAAAATAGTAGACATACTCATCGCTCTCCAAATTGTCCTTGTGATCCCTCCCTCTAATTCTTCCTTAGTTTGCATTTTCTAGATTTTTATATAAATGGAATAATACGATATGTACTATTTTTTGGTCTGGATTCTTCAGCTGTGGTATCAATATTTCATTTCTTTTTATTGCCAAATAATATTCCATTGTGTGGGTATACCACAGTTTGTTTACCTATTCACTTTTTAATGGGCATTTGGTTGTTTCCAGTTTTTGGCTATTACAAATAAAGCTGCTGTGAAAATTTGTGTCTTTTTTTTTTTAGATAAATTTTAATTTAATTTTTATTTATTTTTTTATACAGCAGGTTCTTATTAGTCATCAATTTTATACACATCAGTGTATACATGTCAATCTTTGTATGGACATATGCTTTCCTTTCTCTTGGGTAAACCCCTAGGAGTAGAATGGCTGAACTGCATGGTAGGTATATGTTTAACTTTTAAAGACACTGCCAAACTGTTTTCCAAAGTGGTTGTACCATTTTACATTCCTCCCAATCATGTATAAGTTTTCCAGTTCCTCCACATTCTCATCAATATTATATCAGGCTTTTTAGTTTTGGCTATACTAGTAGGTGTGTAGCAGTATCTTATTGTGGTTTTGATTTGCATTTTCCTAATGACTGCTAATGATGTTGAGCATCTTTTAATGTGCTTACTTGCCACCCATATATCTTTTTGGTGAATTATTTGTTTAAATCTTTAATTATTTTTTAATTGAATTGTATATTGTTGAATTGTAAGAGTACTTTATATAGTCAATATATTATGTATTCTCAGTAGAGGTGCTTTGTTGGATATATGTTCAGCAATATTTTCTCCCAGTCTCTCTTGGCTATTAAATTTTAAGAGAAGTATGGCCAAAAGATTTCAACGATCCTTTTTCTCAAGGCTTCACACTAACATATGAATTTCTGTTGATCTCAATAAAAAAATCATTATAAAGTGGAAATCCAAAGTTGCCTTAAATTTTATTCTTAATTTCTAAAGAAGTGACACATATAAATTATTGGGGTAAAAAAAATGACAGTTTGTTGGAATTCGTTGTTATTTATTTGGCTAAGTCATTTTAACACTCTACCTGTTGGTTTTGGTAACGAAGGCTAAGCACTGTATTTTCATTTTCTCAGGCTGTCTTCCCAGTGGCTTTCTTTTTGAGGAATTGAATAAATGAAAGGAGAAAAGAATGAGCAAGTGCTTTTTCTCTCTAATAACTGTTTTAATCGGTCTGTGACTCTTCCACATCCCACTCCCCTCCAAGAGGCAGAATAGTAAATGGGTTAGGAGCATGGAGTCTGCCAGGGAGAAGTCCGCCTCCCCACTTATTAGCTGTCTGACCCTGGGTAAGTTACTGAAGCTCTCTGTGTCTCAGTTTCCTTCTCTGTAAAATGAGAATAAAAATGGTACCTACGGGGCTTCCCTGGTGGCGCAGTGGTTGGGAGTCCGCCTGCCGATGCAGGGAACACGGGTTCGTGCCCGGGTCTGGGAGGATCCCACATGCCGCGGAGCGGCTGGGCCCGTGGGCCATGGCCGCTGGGCCTGCGCGTCCGGAGCCTGTGCTCCGCAGCGGGAGAGGCCACAGCGGTGAGAGGCCCGCGTACCGCAAAAAAAAAAAAAAGGTACCTACGGATTGGAATTATTATGAGGATTAAATGAATTAAGACATACAAAGTACTTAAAATGGTTCCTGCCACAAAATAAACACTCTAGAAATGTTAGCTTTTATTATTAAATCTCAGTGCAGCAAATATTTATTAAACTTTCACTGTAAACACAGCATTGCCATTATCTCTGTTTTGATTTAGGCTTCTTTGGCATCTGTTTGCCAACACTTGTTCTGGGACACATTATTCACAAGCTTCTACTCAATAAACACATGAATGGAGAGCCAAAACCCTCAGTTTGTAGAAGGCTTTACTTTAGTAAAAGAAAAAGTAGTCTCTTTTTTTGTCGTTATATTACTCATCATTGGCTCATATCTTTTTTTTTAAGACAATGGTTTTTAATTTAATTTAATTTATTTATTTTTGGTTGCATTGGGTCTTTGTTGCTGCGCGCGGGCTTTCTCTAGCTGCCTCGAGCGGGGGCTACTCTTCGTTGCGGTGCACGGGCTTCTCAATGCAGTGGCTTCTCTTGTTGCGGAGCACCGGCTCTAGGCACGCGGGCTTCAGTAGTTGTGGTGCACGGGCTTAGCAGTTGTGGCTTGCAGGCTCTAGAGCGCAGGCCCAGTAGTTGTGGCGCACGGGCTTAGTTGCTCCGTGGCATGTGGCATCTTCCCAGACCAGGGAATCGAACCCATGTCCCCTGCATTGGCAGGCGGATCCTTAACCACTGTACCACCAGGGAAGTCCCTGGCTCATATCTTTTTACATTGGACAGAAAAGTAATAAGGAACAATTATTAAGTACTTTATAAGTTGAGAGAGACAGAGACAGAGAGGGGGAGGGAGTGCTAGTGGGGGGAAATGCCTCTTAGGTAAAGTAACTTGTCTATGAATGAACAGCTGATAAAAGTGGCAAAGCTGGAATTCAAACCTAGGGACATCTGATTTCAAAATCTTTCTCTTTCCACTTTGCCACGTATTTCTTACATCATTACTTTCTTATATTTTGTATAGTATTTATGTATTAGAGATTGAAAACAAGAAGCTTCATTTCAATATGTGGAACTGTGTAAATTTACAATATTATTATTAAATATAAGAATATAAGGGGGCTTGCTGGGGTGTTTTACATACTTTACCTTATAGAACTGTACGAAATGCCTTGGATCCCATCAATCACTGAGCCATTGTTTTAATATAAAAAAAAAGCGCTCTTGTTCCTTGAAAGTACAGAATTAAACCCAAAAAATCAGTCAGGGGGAAAACCCCTTATGTTTATTAAAGAATATTGGTATTATACTTACATCATTAAAAATTCTCTAATTGTAATGTATGCACATTTGGTTAGTGAAAACAGTTCAGGGCTAAATGATATGCATTTAAAAACTGAAAACAAAGAGGATCTTCTAATCTTTGTTAATGTACATATGTATATTTAGCACTAACTTTTTGGTCTAGAACAATGGACTTTTTCATTGGTAGCAAGAAATGCAGTAAAAAAATGTGATTGAGCTCTCAACATGAATCTAGTAGAATTATGAAAATATATAAGATTAGGCAGGAAACACAACCAGAAGAAATGTAGATAGAATCATAAACTATTGTTTATCTCTGGTGCTTGCTTTTAGGATTAAAAAAGTACATTTCAGACATATTACAGCAAGAAGAATATAGTAAGATATTCATTTAACTATTTACTACTGTGTGCTAGGTGAATTCTGGGCTTTAATCCCAAATTTTAAAATCTGAATTTATTTTAGATTTGAGCTGGCCTTTTCACATTACAATAAAGCAATGCTTGTTGTTTCTAAGTGATGGTTCTTTCATAGTTGGTTTTAGTAGAACCTCCTCATGTTAGTGTGAAAATAAAAATGTATGAAACCGTTTCTCACTTTGTTCATTTTATAGGAAATAACAGCTGTTGCCTTGTTATTTATAGAATATTGGTCAACTTTTATGGATATAAATGGATAATAACATTTCTAACCATGATAGATAGTATTAGTTGTGTGTTTCAACTGATGTTATAATTCAGAAGCAAATTTATCTTTGGCTGAGAACATGTATTTCGTCGTCAGGAAGAATAAGCATAATTCATGGGATTCCATCTTAACACGATGCCAATCTGCTTCCATTTCAGTGCCTTGTACTTATCAGCCAGTCCCGGCTGAGGAAGTTTGGTTACTATATATCTTATTTTCATTCTACCTAGAAGGAACTGCCTCCATTGTCATGTTACTTCTTGGACAGCAATACTATTATTTTTTGGCTCTTTATCTCACTTTTATCATGTAAGTAAATGCCAGTGCCAATCCCAAAATTACAGTAGGTCCTGCCATTTCCTTTCAAGCAGTGAAACATCTTTGATCTGAAATGTGTTTAGCATTCATTTCTAGGCAGAGTCATTATACCTTTCTGTCAAATTGAATGTGAACTCCTTCTTTTTTGCAGAGACTTCTAATGCTAAATTTTGTGGTAAAGTTAAGTGTCTCTTTGTAAACTATTAAAGTGCATCATTTAGAAAATGCTGCTGCCAAGTAATAATCTTGCTCCCAAAAGATGTTCTTTGCCTTTGCCATCCTGGGAAATGGCTCTACCATCTTTCTAGTTGCCCACGTCAGAGACTGAGAAGTTGTCTTTGCCATCTCTTTCTTGTCTCCGCCATCTCTTTCTTGTCTCCTACATCCAATAAGCTACCAATTATTAGTAGTTTTAGCTCCCTAATATGTCCTGAATCCACCCCTTCTCTGTTTCCACTGCCATTCCTTTAGCTCAGGTCCTCATCATCTCTTACCTGGATTTCCATATAGCCTCCCACATGGTCCCCTTGCCTCTAGTCCCCAGTCCCTCCAACCCCTTCTTCCATATTGCTTCTAGAGTAACGTGTCATTCCTTTGCTTAACAATCTTAAGTGGCTTCTCATTGCTTGCAGGATATAACGCAAATGATGACCTATGAGGTCCTTTGTTATGCAGGCCCTGTTTACCTCTTTATCCTCATTTCTTGTTACTCCTCCACATAGAATGAACTCCCTGCCATAGAGAAACATTTTGCAGTGTCTGATTCAACACCTCCATGTCTAACATGCAGCACTCTGTTCCTGCAAAGCTTTCACTCTTTCTTATATGGCTCTCTCCTAGTGTTTCTTTAGGCTGCAGCTCAGGGATGTGTTTTCTGGAACGCCTTCCTCTATTTCCTCATCTGGATTGGCTGTCCCTCCTACATGACCCCAATGCCCTGTGCTTATCTCTGCTGTAGCATGTATCCCCCTGTCTGTGATTGTCTGTGGCTCCCACTGGACTGAGCTTATTATGAATAAGGTCTAGATTCTTATTACTGTGGCCCCATTATCTACTATAGTTCCTGCAAATAGTTGGTCCTTAGAAAATGTGTTTTGGGTGAATGAATTAATAAATCCTACTCCAGGTCCCTGCTGGAACAATTTGAGAAAATTTTCATGGAGACTTACTTGCATTTTGAATACATTGGTAACGGAGAGTATACTGATTAACCCAAAGGATTGAATCTCTGTGAACCTTCAAGATATTAGAACCCCACATAGATAGCTATTCTATAAATCTACAGTGGTGGCCTTGGCTATATCATATTTAAAAGGATATCTTGATAGAGATTTTTAGAATAAAAAATTTTGTTTGCTATTTTTTTTTACTTAAACCATCCCTCCATTTTTATTCTTCTAACATAACTAAAATGTTATATGTCCTTTTATAGTTCTCAACTTTCCTATCTTGATATCAAGAGATTTCTGTATTGGATGTGATATTGAACTAGAAGATTTCTAAATGCTTTTCCAGTTAAAATATATTGGAATTTATATTATTAAATACTACTTACATATAATATTTTACTTAGCTCATTATTTTTGCATGGGATAAGGATTGTGCAAAAGAAATATAAGAAGATAATCTGGGGCCCGCGCACCGCGATGAAGAGTGGCCCCCGCTCCCCGCAACTAGAGAAAGCCCTCGCACAGAAACGAAGAACCAACACAGCCAAATATAAATAAATAAATTTAAAAAGAAAAAAAGAGTTATCAGAAAAAAAAAAAAAAAAGAAGATAATCTGGGCTTCCCTGGTGGCGCAGTGGTTGAGAGTCCGCCTGCCGATGCAAGGGACACGGGTTCGTGCCCTGGTCCGGGAAGATCCCACATGCTGTGGAGCGGCTAGGCCCATGAGCCATGGCCGCTGAGCCTGTGCTCCGCAACAGGAGAGGCCACAACACTGAGAGGCCCGCGTACCGCCCAAAAAAAAAAAAAAAGAAGATAATCTGGGCTTCCCTGGTGGCGCAGTGGTTGAGAGTCCGCCTGCCGATGCAAGGGACACGGGTTCGTGCCCTGGTCCGGGAAGATCCCACATGCTGTGGAGCGGCTAGGCCCATGAGCCATGGCCGCTGAGCCTGTGCTCCGCAACAGGAGAGGCCACAACACTGAGAGGCCCGCGTACCGCCCAAAAAAAAAAAAAAAGAAGATAATCTACCTTCCCTTAGCTTATGGTAAAGAATTAGCAAACGTAAGTTGTAGATTATAAATTTAAACTGAAAAAAATTTAAAATATCTGCTATACTTGCCTTCTGTTATCAAAGATAATTTAAAAACTTATGTTTATGTGAATGAGAGATAATGGATTCTCATTTCTTCTGTTCTATTGTGCAGTTTACAAAATATTTATGCTGTTTAAAATATAAACCCAAAAAACACCATGTCATTAGTACCATTCTCATAAAGCTAGAAAGTTCATTTTAATTAAGGCAGTGATCAACTATAGGAAATAAAAGGGAAAAAAAGGAAAAATAAAGAGAAAAAATGTCTGATGAATTTCCATGGCATGTTTTGTTCTTTAGAACCTATCTGTAATTTAAGCAGATTTAGTGAGCAGTCATCTGGGAATGAGGAAAAAGCATAGTAAATTTTTCAGAATGTAGTTTTTGTATTTTTAAAAGAGAATTATATATTCATAGATATATTTTGGGAGTATAGAAGTGTGGGCCTAATATATCTCTACTTTTATAGTATATTATTTCATTTTTCCTTTTTGCAAATCGAATGTCTACTTTTATTTGATGTTTGGTTTTTAAACAAATCTGTGCCTCCTAGTTATAGAATTTTCATTTGTGTATTTAAAATTGTTTCTAGGGTGATTGTGCAAGCTTCCTTTTGCTCATTTAATCTGCCACTAGCTGACATGGTCAATGCAGATTTACTGAAGTTCAACTGGCAGTAAGTAATATTTTTTCAAATATTAGCTATAAAAATATCACATGGAGGCAGGACCTATCAGAGTCTCCATATCTCAGTTACATTGCCATTACAAATCACATAACTGAAAGATAATCATGAGAGGCATCACTGGGAATCAGAGAGCAGAACATAATAGGATATTCATAATTGTTCACCCTGGGCAAGTTTTCTCTGCTTTTGAAAGGACATCATAATTTTTTATCCCTCAGCTTCACACAGCCAATGCTACAACAAGGTTAAATCTCAGAAACCAGAGTGAAACCTCAGATAGCTTTATGTTACAATATTGCAATATGCATTATTACACTGGAAGGCAAAATGACCTTCGCCCTGTGACATCACAAGAATTAAAATTGAAAATCAAAGTCCATCTTATCCTCTTTTACTTGAAAAAGTGTAAGCTGATGATGAGAGGTTTTGTTCCTTGGTATGGTTATTATAAACGCTTTAGATCAGCTATAAAATTCACTTGATGGGCAAATATTTTGTGATATGTGCCCTATTTTATGGATTAGAGAGGACTGTATTATTTTAAGACTGGCACAGTCTTTATTAGCTTTGCAGAAACTGCATGGCTTTTTTTTTTTTTTAATGCAACTTAAATTGAAGGAAGCTTTGCCAATCCAGTTTGGTGATTTCTTCCTTATATAATTTCTTTCCTGTTTCAGGGTTTGTTGCTAAGTCATATTTAGAGGGATGAGCAAGGTGGTGAGCTCCTTAAGGTTCAGGACCGTGTCCCTAGTGCCTAGAAAAATGACGGGCTCAAATCACTTTTAAAAAAATGAATAAGTTAACAAGAAGAAACATCAGTAAACATCTTATAACCCTCAAATTCTTTTTGAATGAGACTGGGTACAAATGAATAAAATGCCTCAAACAGTTGGAAAGGGAAGGGCACTGACATTTATCAAATGCCAATGTGTGTAAGCACTGTATGGCTTTTGCTCATTCAAGTCACGCACCAGCCATATGTGGTAGAATTATTGACTCAACAAATATTTATTTATTGCCTCCTATATGTCAGGCACTGTGGTCAATGCTGGGGATACAATACAGCAGGTCTTGTAACAGATCCTTTCTAAAACGTACTCTCCTATGCACATGCTGTATGCTTCTGACTGAATGGCTACTCTTGAAGACACATGTGCTTTTCTGCTCCCATAAGTTATATCCTTACCAAGAGTCAGTACTTTTTGTTTCAAATTGGTTAATGTCAGATGCAATTGTTATTATAATTGCAACACTTAATTACACTTATATTTTATAAACTTAGCAAATATAAGTATGAAATGAAAGTTATTTCTATGAAAACTAAGTTGAATGCTTTAGAAAGACTTGATAAAGATTAAGTGTAAAAAAATTACTATCAAATCTGATGTGATGAGAACTGTAAACGTTTTGGGGAAAAGTCATAAAAATCTAAAGGTATTCTGTTCTTAGATTGCCTTGTGAACAACTTTAGGTTCTCTCTATAACTGATAGTAGAAACCATAGATCATGTCCTATGGATACTATACATGCCAGAAAGATGGCACAACACTTTCATCAGTGGACCTGTACTTAAAGAAAAGATTGGTGAATGAGTATAATTAAGTTGAAATAGAATGGTCAATGTCTTGTCTTCTGAAAATGATTTTTTGGCTTCAGTCAACTGTCGTCCTGATCATGTCAGATAAGAACTTAATGCAGGGAGCCAAAGCAGATGTAACCCTTGCCTTTATGGCACTGACGTTCTAGTGGAGGATACAGACAGCAGTTGTATTATTATATTATCATGAAATCATAATTATCCCCATTTTCAGGAAACTAAAACTCTTGAGGGGTTAACTTTCCCAAGGTAATGTAACCAGCAGATTGAAGAACTGGGAATGAATCTCAAGCTCTTACCATCAAAGCAATCTTCTTCCAATTCTCTGGCCTCATCTTTTCCCTTCTTTCCTTTCCTTTTCTTTTTTTCTTTCCTTTCTTCACCTCCCCTTTTTCTTCTCTTTTTCCTTAGTTGCAAGGTTTCCATCATTAGTTGAAATATGACAAAATTTCAGATTACTCAGTCAATGCACTTGTTTATTTTATGTGGTGTAACTAAATTATCAAAAAATGATATGGCAGGATTCCTACAGAGAACATGTTAAAGTAATCCTTTATAAAATTTGTGCAGAAAGGCTTAAGTATGAATCCCAGTTCTACTAGTTGCTAGCTCTGTGACTATGGACAAGTTAGTCTGTCCTCCCATCCCTAAAATAGGAGTGGTAATATCTTCCTCATGGGATTGTTGCAGAGCTTAAATGAAATAATACACACTGGTACTGGAGATATTGTGTGTTCAGTTCCAGACCACTGCAATAAAGCAAATATTGCAATAAAGCAAATATTGCAATAAAGCAAGTCACAGATTTCTTGGTTTTCCAGTGCATATAAAAGTTATGTTCATACAATAGTGTAGTATGTTAAGTGTGCAATAGCATTATGTCTAAAAAATGTGCATACATTAGGGCTTCCCTGGTGGCACAGTGGTTGAGAGTCCGCCTGCCGATGCAGGGGATGCGGGTTCGTGCCCCGGTCCGGGAAGATCCCACATGCCGCGGAGCGGCTGGGCCCGTGAGCCATGGCCGCTGAGCCTGCGCGTCCGGAGCCTGTGCTCCGCAATGGGAGAGGCCACAACAGTGAGAGGCCCGCGTACCGCAAAGAAAAAACAAAACAAACAAACAAAAAATGTACATACATTAATTTAAAAATACTTTTTGCTAAAAAATGAAATGTCCAAACAACTGCAATAGTAACATCAAAGATCACTGATCACAGATCACCATAACAAATATACAGTAAGTCCCCTACAAATGAACCTTCAAGTTGTGAACTTTCAAAGATGCGAACGTGCATTCGCATGTCCAATCACATAAGTTAGTTCACGTGCCTGGCATACGTTATCATGTGCGTACATCCGCTACAAGTGGTTGTGCTTTTGTGTACTTTACTGTACAGTACTCTATAGAGTACAGTAGTACAGTATCTTTATTTCAAGCCCAGGACGTCCAGAAGCAAGCGTAAAGGCAGCGGTATATAGCCGATCGTGTTAGTTGGGTGCCTAGACTAACTTTGTTGGACTTATGAACAAATTAGACTTACGAACGCGCTCTTGGAACAGAACTCGTTTGTATGTAGGGGACTTACTGTAATAATAATGATAACATTTGATATATTGCAAGAATTACCAAAATGTGACACAGAGACACAAAGTGAGCAAATTCCATTGGAAAAATGGCGCCAATAGACTTGCTCGATGTATGTTTGTGGCAACCCTGCATTATCAGATGATGGTTAGCATTTTTTAAACTATTTCTATTATTGTCTAGTTAGGCTCAAGGAGGACTTAATAGCCAAAAGGTCCTTGATACTTGTATACATATATATGTATATACACGTACATATATACACACATGTAATTTCTGTGTGATGTAGACACATGCTACTTTTTTCTGTTCCAGGTCACCCCTTTCCTCAATGGTCTTTGGCATCAATGCTTTATTTACCAAACCTGCTCAGTCTTTAGCTCCCATGATGATACTCTCTAGGCTAAACCAGTATGGATATGGAAACCCAAACAAAAGGTAGAGAAAAAAAAACGCTTTGAAATAATGTAATAGAAATATGAAAGCAAACTCAGCCTTTTACATTGATTACTAGGCAGTATCTTAGACTTTAGGCATTATTAGTCATTAATTTATAGATCTTGAGTAAACTACAATAAAAAGTATTCATGTCAAAGGAACTTCAATAGGAATATCTTTAAGGGTATTATTTAAATTATGTATGCTACAAATGTCTATGTAATTCACACTAAGCTACATACTGATTGCTTTTCTAAGTCATTCACTCATTTATTATTTCATTCCACAAATGTTTCTGAGGGCCTGCTATTATCTGCTAGGTTCAAAGGTTCTGAGCATACAAGATGAATAAGGAGACTCCAAAGCCCCACAGATTGTGAAGCACTGTGTAAGCCCCCACCAGCCTTTGGGCACTGTGGTAATGCAGGGAAGAGGTTCCTGCCTCTGTCTGACTAAAGTCAGGGAGCCCGCTGCAAAAGAAGGGTTTCTTGAGCTGAATTTTGGAGGCTGAGTGGGATTTTTCTCTCTGAACACAGAGGAATGTCATTCCAGGCAGAGAATACAGCATGGCAGATATCCAGAAGCATGAGAGAACTCTCACTAAGGTATTCATTTATTCACTCAACAAACGTTGTTGAGAGCCTACCACATCCTAGGCTCAGTGATAAGGCAATGAACAACAGGGAACAAAACCACAGAAGCCTCTGCCCTCACACAGCTTACATTCTAGTGGGAGGGAGGCAGGCAGACAAGAAATTAGCTAAGTAAAATACATAGTATGTTAGTTGGTGAGAAGTCCTCTGGAGAAAAATAAAACAAGAAGAACAGGAAGGCTTGGGGAAAGCTGCATTTTTAAATAAGGTGATGGGAAGGCCTCACTGCCAAGGAGATGACATTTGAATAAAGACCTGAGGAAAGGTGGGAGGGAACCAGGGTGCTCTTCGGGAAGAGTGTTCCTGGCAGAAAGCACAATGAGTGCAGAAGCACTGAGTGCAGCATGCCTGGCACTAGGTCTGCCGAGGAGGCTGCCAGCATGACTGGAGACCAAATCCCATAGATCCTTGCAGCCCTCCTTTGTTACCTTGGTTTCACTATGAGGTAAATGGTGATGGTGAGGCAGTGGAGGATTTATTCATTTGTTTATTTGACATTATTTTTTAAAGCAGTCATAGGGTCACAACAACACTGAGCAGAAAGTACACAGAGTTCCTGTAAATTCTCTGCCTTCCCACACGAACTGCTTCCTCCACTATCAGCATCCCACACCAGAGTGGTACAAATGTTATAATCCATGAGCCTACATCCTTATCACCCAAGTCCATGGTTTACACTAGGGTTCGTGCTTGGTGTTACACATTCTGTGGGTTTTCACAAATGTATAATGACGTGTGTCTTCACTGCCCTAAAAATCCTCTGTGTTCTGCCTATCCATCCCTCCTTCCCACCAACCCTGACAACTACTGATTTTTTTTTTACTGTCTCCATAGTTTTGCCTTTTCCAGAATGTCATATAGTTGGAATCATACCTTTTCAGATGGCTTCTTTCACTTAGTAATATGCGTTTAAGATCCCTCCATTTCTTTTCATGGCTTGATAGCTCATTTCTTTTTAGCACTGAATAATATTCCATTGTCTGGATGTGCTACAGTTTGTTTATTCATTCACCTACTGAAGGACATCTTGGTTGCTTCCAAGTTTTGACAGTTATGAATAAAGCTGCTATAAACATCATGTGCAGGTTTTTGTGTGAACATAAGTTTTCAACCCCTTTGGGTAAACACCAAGGAACACAATTGCTGGATCATATTATAAAAGTATGTTTCATTTTCTAAGAAACTGCCAACCTGTCTTCCAAAGTGACTATACCATTTTGAAATCTCACCGGAAAAGAAATGGGAGTTCTTGTTTCTCCACTTCGTCATCAGCATTTGGTGTTGTCATTGTTCTGGATTTTGGCCATTCCAATAGGTGTATAGTGGTATCTTGTTTTAATTTGGAATTTCCTAATGGCATACGATCTGGAACATCTTTTCATATGCTTATGTGCCATCTGTATGTCTTTGGTGAGGTGTCTCTTCAGGTCTTTTGCCCATATTTAAATCAGGTCCTTAGTTCTCTTATTCTTGAGTTTTAAGATCTCTTTGTGTATTTTGGATATCAGTCCTTTGTTAGATATACTTTTTGCAAATATTTTCTCCCAGTTGGTGATTTGTCATTCTCCTGACAGTGTCTTTGGCAGAGCAGAAGTTTTAAATTTTAATGTAGTCTAGCTTATCAATGATTTCTTTCATGTATTGTGCCTTTCATGTTATATCTAAAAAGTCACTGACACCTAGAATTTCTCCAAGTCTATCTTCTAGGAATTTTATAGTTTTGCATTTTACATTTAGTTCTGTGATCCATTCTGAGTTAATTTTTGTAAAGGATACAAGGTCTGTGTCTAGATTCATTTTCTGGCACGTAGATGTCTAGTTGTTCTAACATCATTTGTTGAAAAGACATTTTATTGCCTTTACTCCTTGGTCAAAGATCAGTTGACTGTATTTATGTGGGACTATTTCTGGCCTCTCCATTGTGCTCCATTGATCTAATTGTCTATTCTTTTGCCAAAATCACAATGTATTTTTTCTCTTTCAGTTTTTAAAAAAAAAATATTTATTTATTTATTTGGCTGCGCCGGGTCTTAGTTGAGCATGCAGGATCTTCGTTGTGGCACGTGGGATCTTTTAGTTGTGGCACGTGGGCTCTTAGTTGCGTCATATGAACTCTTAGTTGTGACATGTAAGATCTAGTTCCCTGACCAGGGATCTAACCTGGGCCCCCTGCATTGGGAGCGCAGTCTTAGCCACCGGACCACGAGGGAAGTCCCTCTCTTCCAGTTTTATTGTGATATAATTGACATACAGTGCTGTATAAGTTTAAGGTGCAGAGCATAATGAGTTGACTTACATACCGCATGAAATGATTATCACAGTAAGTTTCATGAACATCCATCATCTCATATAGATACAACACAGTGTCTTATTACCGTAGCTTTATAGTAAGTCTCGATGTCAGGTAATATCAGTCCATTGACTTTGGTTTTTTTCAGTGTTGTATTGGCTGTTTTTGATCTTTTTCCTTTCCATGTAAAATTTAGGATCAGTTTTTTGATAGCCACAAAATAGCCTTCTGGGATTTTGTTAGGGCTTGTGTTGAATCTATAGATCAAGTTAGGAAGAACTAAAATCTTGACAATATTGAGTCTTCCTATCCATGAACTTGGAATCTCTCCATTTATTTAGTTCATCTTTGATTTCTTTCATATTTTGTTAGATTTATGCCTAACTATTTCATTTTGGGGGGGTCCTAATGTAAATGGTATAAAGCTTTTAGTTTCAAGTTCCATTGCTGACATATAGGAAAGCAATTAATTTTTGTATATTAACCTTGTATCCTGTAACCTTGCCATAAATGCTTGTTAGTTCTAGGAATTGTTTTGTTGCTTTTCTGTTGTTGGTTCTTTTGGATTTTCTACATAGACAAGAATTTATTTTTTAAAGTTTTTCTCACAACTCCCTGCATATTTCTATTGTAAATATTTTCAAATATACAAAAAATTTGGATAAGTTATACAGCGAAGACATACATTCACCACCTATATTCAACTATTTATCTTACTATATTGGTTTTAGCACATATTGGTCAAGGTATTCATCCCTCTATCTATATATCAAGTCATTTTGTTTTTCCTCACAACTTCTTTTTATTATGAAAAATTTTAAACACAAAAGATATTGAAGAGATTAGTGGTAGGGCGGGAATAAAACACAGACCTACTAAAGCATGGACTTGAGGACATGGGGAGGGGGAAGGGTAAGCTGTGGTGGGAGGGAGGGTGATGCAAGAGGGAAGAGATATGGGAACATATGTATATGTATAACTGATTCACTTTGTTGTAAAGGAGAAACTAACACACTATTGTAAAACAGTTATACTCCAATAAAGATGTTAAAAAAAACAAAAACAAAAGATATTGAAAAAAAAATACAGAGAAAATCCATGCACCCATTTCTTAGATTTAACAGTTTTAACATTGTGCCATATTAGCTTTATCTGTATTTATGTGTATGTATGTATTCTGTCCTCTGAACCATTTTAAGGTTAAGTTGCAGATATAGTAGCATGTCATACATCTTATAGCTTATGTACACCTTATAGTTTAGCTTACATCTCCTAGAAATAAAGGCATTCTGACTGAAGAGTTCTGAGCACAGTAATGACATGATTTGACTTATCTTTTAACAGCATCCCTCTGGCTGCTGTGAGAGAATAAATGAATGAGGGGAGTTAAGACATGGGAAACCTGTAGTTTAGTAACATATGGTATATTGTGCTTGATGGTAGCTGGAAGGAGGTGAAGCTGGAAAGGTCAGGGGCTGATGCTGCATTTAAATTTTCTTAATCCTATACATCAGGGTGTCCCAAATGTGATGACTTTTAAACTTTTGTTATATGAGTTCTCTCTGTACTATTATTTACTTTTCTTCTTTAAATTTATTTTAAATCACAAACTTAAAAAAATCATAAGCAAAAGTATCCATGATATATATGTATAACTGAATCACTTTGCTGCACACCTGAAACTAACACTACATTGTAAATCAACTATACTTCAATAAAAGTTAAATTGGGACTTCCCTGGCGGTCCAGTGGTAAGACTTCGTACTTCCACTGCAGAGGGCATGGGTTTGACCCCTGGTCAGGGAACTAAGATCCCTGCATGCTGCCCAGCGCAGCCAAAAAAAGAAATAAAATAAAATAATTTAAAAAGTAGGGCTTCCCTGTTGGTGCAGTGGTTAAGCATCCGCCTGCCAATGTAGGGGACACGGGTTCGAGCCCTGGTCTGGGAAGCTCCCACATGCCGCAGAGCAACTAAACCCGTGCACCACAACTACTGAGCCCGCATGCCACAACTACTGAAGCCCGGCCAACAAGAGAAGCCACCGCAATGAGAAGCCTGTGCACCGCAATGAAGAACAGCCCCCGCTCATCGCAACTAGAGAAAGCCGGTGCACAGCAACGAAGACACAATGCAGCCAAAAATAAATAAATTTTTTAAAAACTAAAAAATAATAAAAAGTATACATGAAAACATTCATTTGGTGGGTTTCACTTTTTCTAACACAATTAAAATAGTTAACCATTAAAATACAAGAACTATTGTGTATCATCTGAAAATCATCACATGTACTACCAGGAGTACAGACGCTGTACTTTGGGTAAGACTACTGTAGGTAAAGGAAGTCATTGAAGATTTTTTTTTTATTGGAGTATAATTGCTTTAAAATGTTGTGTTAGTTTCTGCTGTATGATGAAGTGAATCAGCGATATGTATACCTATATCCCCTCCCTCTTGGACCTCCCTCACACCCACCCCATCTCACCCATCTAGGTCATCACAGAACACCGAGCTAAGCCTCCTATGCTTTATAGCATGTTCCCACAAGTTATCTATTTTATGCATGGTAGTGTATATATGGCAATCCTAATCTCCCAATTTGTCCCACCCTCTCCTTACCCCGTCTGTGTCCAAATGTTCATTCTCTACGTCTACATCTCTATTCCTGCCCTGCAAATAGGTACATCTGTACCATTTTTCTAGATTCCACATATATGCATTAATATACGATATTTCTTTTTCTCTTTCTGGCTTACTTCACTCTGTATGACAGACTCTAGGTCCATCCACATCTCTACAAATGACCCAATTTTGTTCCTTTTTATGGCTGAGTAATACTCCATTGTATATATGTACATGTACCACATCTTCTTTATCCATTCATCTGTCTTTGGACATTTACATTGTTTCCATGTCCTGGCTATTGTAAATAGTGCTGCAGTGAACATCGGAGTACATGTGTCCTTTTGAATTATGGTTTTCTCAGGGTATATGCCCAGTAGTGGGATTGCTGCGTCAGACAGTGGTTCTATTCTTAGTTTTTTAAGGAACCTCCATACTGTTCTCCACAGTGGCTGTGTCAGTTTACATTCCCACCAACAGTGCAAGAGGGTTCCCTTTTCTCCACACTCTCTCCAGCATTTATTGTTTGTAGATTTTTTTGATGATGGCCATTCTGACCGTTGTGAGGTGATACCTCATTGTACTTTTGATTTGCATTTCTCTAATAATTAGTGATATTGAGCAGCTTTTCATGTGCCCCTTGGCCATCTGTATGTCTTCTTTGGAGAAATGTCTGTTTAGGTCTTCTGCCCATTTTTTGGTTGGGTTGTTTGTTTTTTGATATTGAGTTCCATGAGCTGTTTGTATATTCTGGAGATTAATCCTTTGTCTATTGCTTTGTTTGCAAATATTTTCTCCCATTCTGAGGATTGTGTCTTTTCATCTTGTTTATGGTTTCCTTTGCTGTGCAAAAGCTTTTCTTTAGGTCCCATTTGTTTATTTTTGTTTTCATTTTCATTACTCTAGGAGGTGGGTCAAAAAAGATCTTGCTGTGGTTTTGTTTTCATTTTCATTACTCTAGGAGGTGGGTCAAAAAAGATCTTGCTGTGGTTTATGTCAAAGAATGTTTTTCCTATGCTTTCCTCGAAGAGTTTTATAGTGTCCAGCCTTACATTTAGGTCTTTAATCCATTTTGAGTTTATTTTTGTGTATGGTGTTAGGGAGTGTTCTAATTTCATTCTTTTACATGTAGCTGTCAAGTTTTCCCAGCACCACTTATTCAAGAGGCTTTCTTTTCTGCATTGTATGTTCTTGCCTCCTCTGTCATAAATTAGGTGACCATATATGCGTGGGTTTATCTCTGGGCTTTCTATCCTGTACCATTGATCTATATTTCTGTTTTTGTGCCAGTACCATACTGTCTTGATTACTGTAGCTTTGTAGTATAGTCTGAAGTCAGGGAGCCTGATTCCTCCAGCTCCATTTTTCTTTCTCAAGATTCCTTTGACTATTCAGGGTCTTTTGTGTTTCCATACAAATTGCAAAATATTTTGTTCTAATTCTGTGAAGAATGCCTTTGGTAGTTTGATAGGGATTGCATTGAATCTGTAGATTGCTTTGGGTGTATACTCATTTTCACAATATTGATTCTTCCAATCCAAGAACATGGTATATTTCTCCATCTGTTTATGTCATCTTTGACTTCTTTCATCAGTGTCTTATAGTTTTCTGAGTACAGGTCTTTTGCCTCCTTAGGTAGGTTTATTCCTTGGTATTTTATTCTTTATATTGCAATGGTAAATGGGATTGTTTCTTTAATTTCTCTTTCTGATCTTTTGTTGTTAGTGTATAGGAATGCAAGAGATTTCTGTGCATTAATTTTGTATCCCGCAAGCTTACCAAATCCCTTAATTAGTTCTAGTGGTTTTCTGGTGGCATCTTTAGGATTTTCTATGTATAGCATCAGGTCATCTGCAAACAGTGACAGTTTTACTTCTTCCTTTCCAATTTGTATTCCTTTTATTTCTCTTTCTTCTCTGATTGCTGTGGCTAGGACTTCCAAAACTATGTTGAATAAGAGTGGTGAAAGTGGACATCCTTGTCTTGTTCCTGATCTTAGTGGAAATGCTTTCAGTTTTTCACCATTGAGAATGATGTTTGCTGTGGATCTGTCATATATGGCCTTTATTATGTTGAGGTAGGTCCACTTTTTGCTCATTTTCTGGAGAGTTTTTATCATAAATCGGTGTTGAATTTTGTCAAAATCTTTTTCTGCATCTATTGAGATGATCATAGACTTTTTGTTCCTTAATTTGTTAATATGGTGTATCACATTGATTGATTTGCGTATATTGAAGTACCTTTGCATTCCTGGGACAAATCCCACTTGATTATGGTGTATGATCCTTTTAATGTGTTGTTGGATTCTGTTTGCTAGTATATGGGTGAGGATTTTTGCATCTATGTTCATCAGTGATCTTGGTCTGTAATTTTCTTTTTTTGTGATATCTTTGTCTGGTTTTGGTATCAGGGTGATGGTGGCCTCATAGAATGAATTTGGGAGTGTTACTCCCTCTGCAACTTTTTGGAAGAGTTTGAGAAGATAGATGTTAGCTCTTCTCTAAATGTTTGATAGAATTCCCCCATGAAGCCATCTGGTCCTGGACTTTTTGTTTGTTAGAAGATTTTTAGGATTAGGGTTAGGATTTATTCTTTTTTCCACTATTCTGTCTTCCAGTTCACTTATTTGTTCTTCTACCTCAGTTATTCTGCTATTGATTCCTTCTAGTGTGTTTTTCACTTCAGTTATTGTGTTGTTCATCTCTGTTTGTTCTTTAGTTCTTCTAGTTCTTTGTTAAACATTTCTTGTATTTTCTTGATCTGTGCCTCCATTCTATTTCCAAGATTTTGGATCACCTTTACTATCATTACTCTGAATTTTTAAAAAATTATGTATTTATTTGTTTGTTGGTTTATTTATTTATTTTTGGCTGTGTTGGGTCTTCATTGCTGTGTGCGGGCTTTCTCTAGTTGCAGCAAGTGGGGGCTACTATTTCGTTGCAGTGCGCAGGCTTCTCATTGTGGTGGCTTCTCTTGTCGCAGAGCATGGGCTCTAGGCACACGGGCTTCAGTAGTTGTGGCACATGGACTCAGTAGTTGTGGATCACGGGCTCTAGAGCACAGGCTTAGTAGTTGTGGCGCATGGGCTTAGTTGCTCTGCATGTGGGATCTTCCCAGACCCAGGCTTGAACCCGTGTCCCCTGCACTGGCAGGTGGATTCTTAACCACTGCACCACCCAGGAAGCCCCACTCTGAATTCTTTTTCTGGTAGGTTGCCTATTTCCTCTTCATTTATTTGGTCTTGTAGGTTTTAACCTTGCTCCTTCATCTGTAACATTTTTTTTTTGGCATCTCTTTTTTTTTTTGATGTGTGGGACTGTGTTCCTGTCTTAGTGGTTGTTTGTCCTGAGGCTTCCAGCACTGGAGTTTGTAGGCTGTTGGGTAGAGCTGGGTCCTGGTGCTGAGATGAGGACGTCCGGGAGACCTCACTCTGATTAATATTCCCTGGGGTCTGAGGTTCTCCGTTAGTCCAGTTGTTTGGACTTGGAGCTCCCACCACAGGAGCTCAGGCTTGACCCCCGGCCCATGAACCAAGATCTTGCAAGCCACGTGGGGTGGCCAAAAAGAAAGAAAAGAAAAGAAAAAAACGGAGAAGAGCAAGAACAAAAGGTAAAAAATAAAATAAGATTAGAAAACTAACAGATATGTTAGAAAAAATAAAATTATAGATGAAACAACAACTGGAAGGTAAAACAGAACCACAATAGCAAAAAAGGGGAAAAAAAAAGGCCGGCAGAGGCCTTGGCTGTGGGGGGCGTGGCTTAGGCAGGGGCGTGGCTTAGGCAGGGGCGGGGTTTAGGCAGAGGTGGTGTCCAGGCTCAGCACGGCCGGAGGGGCCCTGGAGTGCCTCTGGCCTTGGAGTGTGGATGATTAGGCCCAGGACCTCAGCAGGCTCCCTGGGCCCAAGTGGGTGGGGGAAACGCTAGCCACGCTTCCCCCCCAATCCTCTGATCCCAGAGGGTCCCTCCCCGTTCGCCTCTACTCTTCTTGCCCCCACCACGCCCCTAGGACCCACGTGACTGGATGGGGCCTCTGAGGGCGCAAGACCAGGCCTGGGACCCCAGCAGGCTCACCAGACCCAAGTGGGTAGGGGAAACCCTAGGTACATTACCCGTGATCCTCTGATCCTGGAGGGTCCCTCCCTGTCTGCCTCTCCTCTTCTTCCCCCTACCCCTACACCCCTAGGACCCATGTGGCCAGAGGGGACCTCAGAAGCTGGAGGACTAGGCCCGGGAGCCCAGCAGGCTTCCTGGGGCCTGTGTTTGCAGGGGAAATGCAAGCTGCATTCCCTCCCCGGTCCCGAGGGCCCCTCCCAGTTCGCCTCTCCTCTTCTTCCCTCCCCTCCCCTCCCCTTCCTCCCACCTCCCTCGCACACCCTCAGGATCCACACGGCCAGAGGGAGCCCCGGAGGGCGGAGGACCCGGCCTGGTACACCAGCAGGCTTCCCGGGGCCTGATTGGGCAGGGGAAACCCTAGCCGCATTCCCCCGCTGATCCTCCAAACCCCCGAGGGTCCCTCCAGGCGTGGGAACCCCTCCCCTCCCCCAGCCACCCCTCAGGGGTGGCAGTGCCATCTGGCCTCCACTTCTCCACACCCTCAGTCCCCCGACATCCTACCTGGTCACTCGGGGGTTCCTCCCATCCCCTTGGGTGTCAAGGTCCCCCACCAGCATCTGGTAGGTGCCCTAGTTGTGGGGAGACCTGAACTCTGTGTCCTCCCACTCTGCCATCTTGACTCCACCCCCCACTGAAGATTTTTAAACTTGGGAAAGACATAACCTGCATTTTGTTTTAGAGTATTCTGGCAGTGGTATAAAATAAGGATTGGGGTCAGGGGGCGGAATTAAAGCCTAGTTGCTAGTCACCTACTGCAGAAAAAGTGCTCAGAATACAAAGATAGATAAAATAGTTTGCTGCCAGTAAGGAGCCTACAGTCTAGTAAGGGTGACAGACATTAGGACAGGTAATTGCAGCACAAAATGGTAGGTGCTATGACTAGAAGTATATGCAATATGTAACAGAGGCTAAAAGGTGGGCATGATAGACACTGCCTCAGAAACCAAGTGCAGGAAGGTTGTACACAGGAAAAGATGCTTTAGTCATTTCAGTGGAGGCATTAATACTATGAATGAAGATTGGAGGTATCCGGGGAAGAGGAACAGTATCGCAAAGCATGGACATGTGAAATGATGGGGCATTCATTCAACAAATATTTACCGAACACTTAACTATATACCAGCTCCTGTGCTGAGTCCAGAGAACAAAGAGACAAGAGATGCAGTCCCAACTCTGAATAAGCTCACAGTCAATTATAGTGAAAATCATAGTGCTATGTGTTAGGTGTTATTGATGTAAGTGTGGGATGCTATGGAAGTATATACTGTCTGAGCATATAATTCAGACTCAGTAGCAAAGAAATGATCTCTCAGATGAATTGTGAAAATGCAGTAGGAGTCTGTGCAAGTACAGAGAGGCATGAGATCATGTGACATGCTTGGAGGAACTGTGCATGGTTTAGCAGAGTTTGAGAAGTGTGGATTTGATCCTGAAAGGAATGGAATATTATTGTTGTTAAACCAAGGGCTAATAATATCATACTCAACTTTGAATACATCACCCTGCAGTGTAGAGAATGGTTTGAAGGGAGGTTAGCCAAATCACAGAGAAAGAACAGTTTGAAGACCAGAGTTGGTTTTATATGAGAAACGCTGGTGGGGGCCTGAGCTAAAGCAGTGTAACATGGAAGGTCAAGAGGAGATTGACACAAGAGAGATTAGGGCATTAGAATCATTAGAATTTAGTGATACTTGGATTTGGAAGCATGACTTACAATTGGGCAACTGTGTGTTGAATAGTGAGTTGAATGCGTGAGAGAAGTGAATGTGGACTGTTTTGGAACACATTTTTCTGTAGAACTTTAAGAAACTCTTTCTCAGTCTTAGCTTCTCCATCCACAAAGTGAACGTTTTCCACCTGCGTTAGGGAAGTTGCTCGAAATCCAAGTAGCGTTAAATGCCTCAAGCAATGTTGTAGAAGAAAACCATGGTGACAGACGGGGGAGAGGAAGAGACTCTGGAGTAGAACTGACTCGAAGTTCATTTGCTGGTAGATGTGAGAGCAATGGAGGAAGAAACGGTGTGCTTAGCTTGTGCCCCTCCACGTTTTCTTTGAGAAACAGAAGCTCTAAAGTAATGGTTCTCAACCATGTTGCACATTGGAATCACCTGGGGCTTGAAAAAGTCCTGATATTCAGGCCACACCCTCGGCCAGTTAAATCAGAATCTCTCAGGTGAGATCCAGGCATCAGTATTTTTTAAAGTTCCCTAGCTTATTCTAGTGTGCAGCTGATGTGGAGACCCTGGAGATTTACTTCCTTGGAAATAAGAGGCTCTGGAGACTAATTCTTGTTGACTCAGGCATAGATATGTTGACAATAACCAGACACGTTGGCTGTGTCATCTCGTGCTGCTGTAAGCATTTTTAGAGTTATAAACTTATTCAGGGCACTCAAGTATCATTTATCTTTGATAATTTAACGTTTGGCATCTTGTGGCCTCACATAGCTATTGCCAATCTGAAAGTGTCTGACTGAAGTCCAGAGGCTAACTGTACACTTAGCAGGATATGGTTTGACGATCAGAGAGTGCTTTGAGAGTCAGCAGTATGACAAATTTAGCAAAAATATCTATTTGAAATAAATTTCATACTTGCAAGTGAGTTTTCTAATATCTGATTAATATTTTGCTATTACAATATACAGAACTGTATGGTTCAGGGGTATTATTCTCCCCCCTGTGATTTTTGAAAGATGGTCTGTGGTTCCTTGATATAGTTAGAGAAATGTTTGTTCTTCAGGGTAGATTATTTTTCTAAGTTTAATAGATCTATTCGGCAGCCTGTAAATGTAATTGTTAAACTTATTGCTAATGGAGATTCATAACGGAGGTACTTGGGCAAGAAAACCAACATGTAATCTCTTCTAATTATAGGGGATAAGGCATTTCATGTCGTAATATGAGAAACTGATTACCTAATTAGTTTATACATGTAGCTTCTATCAAAAATTGCAACAAAGTCCATACTTTTCACACAAAACAAACAATGACGATGAAATTCTAGTATATTATAGATAAAGGGCTACTCTGTCCATTTGGTCAATTAAGCATGCTTGCATGCTTTTTTTTTTTTTTTTTTGTGCAGTACGCGGGCCTCTCACTGTTGTGGCCTCTCCCGTTGCAGAGCACGCAGACACGCTCCAGACACGCAGGCCCAGTGGCCATGGCTAACGGGCCCAGCCGCTCCACGGAATGTGGGATCTTCCCGGACCGGGGCACGAACCTGTGTCCCCAGAAGCTCTAAAGTAATGGTTCTCAACCATGTTGCACATTGGAATCACCTGGGGCTTGAAAAAGTCCTGATATTCAGGCCACACCCTCGGCCAGTTAAATCAGAATCTCTCAGGTGAGATCCAGGCATCAGTATTTTTTAAAGTTCCCTAGCTTATTCTAGTGTGCAGCTGATGTGGAGACCCTGGAGATTTACTTCCTTGGAAATAAGAGGCTCTGGAGACTAATTCTTGTTGACTCAGGCATAGATATG
Source organism: Physeter macrocephalus (assembly GCF_002837175.3). Taxonomy (NCBI): domain Eukaryota; kingdom Metazoa; phylum Chordata; class Mammalia; order Artiodactyla; family Physeteridae; genus Physeter; species Physeter macrocephalus. The sequence goes on from NC_041227.1 coordinate 62,759,186, forward strand.
TTGACAATAACCAGACACGTTGGCTGTGTCATCTCGTGCTGCTGTAAGCATTTTTAGAGTTATAAACTTATTCAGGGCACTCAAGTATCATTTATCTTTGATAATTTAACGTTTGGCATCTTGTGGCCTCACATAGCTATTGCCAATCTGAAAGTGTCTGACTGAAGTCCAGAGGCTAACTGTACACTTAGCAGGATATGGTTTGACGATCAGAGAGTGCTTTGAGAGTCAGCAGTATGACAAATTTAGCAAAAATATCTATTTGAAATAAATTTCATACTTGCAAGTGAGTTTTCTAATATCTGATTAATATTTTGCTATTACAATATACAGAACTGTATGGTTCAGGGGTATTATTCTCCCCCCTGTGATTTTTGAAAGATGGTCTGTGGTTCCTTGATATAGTTAGAGAAATGTTTGTTCTTCAGGGTAGATTATTTTTCTAAGTTTAATAGATCTATTCGGCAGCCTGTAAATGTAATTGTTAAACTTATTGCTAATGGAGATTCATAACGGAGGTACTTGGGCAAGAAAACCAACATGTAATCTCTTCTAATTATAGGGGATAAGGCATTTCATGTCGTAATATGAGAAACTGATTACCTAATTAGTTTATACATGTAGCTTCTATCAAAAATTGCAACAAAGTCCATACTTTTCACACAAAACAAACAATGACGATGAAATTCTAGTATATTATAGATAAAGGGCTACTCTGTCCATTTGGTCAATTAAGCATGCTTGCATGCTTTTTTTTTTTTTTTTTTGTGCAGTACGCGGGCCTCTCACTGTTGTGGCCTCTCCCGTTGCAGAGCACGCAGACACGCTCCAGACACGCAGGCCCAGTGGCCATGGCTAACGGGCCCAGCCGCTCCACGGAATGTGGGATCTTCCCGGACCGGGGCACGAACCTGTGTCCCCTGCATCGGCAGGCAGACTCTCAACCACTGCGCCACCAGGGAAGCCCGCTTGCATGCTTTTATCAGCAAACATTTGTTGAGTACCTACTGGGTGTGAGCACTGTGCTGAGAGCTGAGGTAAAACAGTCGTAAGACATGCTGCCTTTTTGCCTTTGGGAGCTCACGTGGCGCTAGTGGTTGAGGAAGACGGCAAAGTCCAGTGCAGTGAGCCAAGTGCAGGGTTGTGATAAGCACATAGTGCAGGAGGAGCACAGACTTGACCCTCGGTGGCTTGGCACTGCACTGACGTGGTAGTACTGTCTTTTAGCCCTGGCCAAATCCCTGCTGCTTGCTGCACATTCTGCAATAGAGAGATACATTTTCCCAATTGTCAAAGTCTGCCAATTTATTTGTTGAATTACAGCGTCATCTGTAAGGACTTTGCAGGAAACCCAAATAAAATCCATCACACACACACACAATAGTCTTCTAGATCAATCTGCTATATATATAAGTGTGTTGTTAAATACTGTATATGCAGCTTTCCTTTTTCTTGTCTTTTGTCTGGAATCCTCACAATAGATACTTTCCAAATTATACTTGCAACGAAAGTTTAGGAAATGACTTTTCTCTTAATAGCAGAGTAAACAATACTGTCTTTAACTCCAGCAAAGAAGCAGATCCAAAGTGAGTTGCTTCAGGGTGAATAATTGACAAAAAATAACCTCAGGCCTTTGTCTTTTAAATAATCAAATAAGAAAACAATCTTGGTATTTAACTACATGTAGTTAATCATTAAAATTAATTTTAAAACTGTTTTTTTGAAAACAAGTACTTTCCATAGAGATTTACTATAACAACAGCCTGGAAATCCTTAGGCAAGCATCTCTCCTGCTTTTTTTAATGACTTCTGTTTCATATTAGGATGAAATCAGTGGTTTTATTCATTGTTAAAGATTAAGTTACCTAGACTAGAAACGAGCTAGTCTTATGTATTATACTTGGTGCTGGTGGATTTTGTTCTTTCAAAGTATCCATTCTATGTCATACTGTTGATTCTGCTGTAGTTATGAAATGCTTATTGTGAATTTCTTTATTAATGTTTTACATATTCTTGCTTTATGAGGTGACTGATGAAGCATAGAGGCTTGAAAAGGAAAAAAAAAAAAAAAGCCCTTCCTCTGAGGAGCTCATGTATCCTACTATAGGATCACTAGGAGAGCTAGAGATAGTCAGCAGTTAGAGCACGCCACATATTCAGAGCCTCAAATTTTGTACTTTGGTGAGACATGACTTTCCCCTTCTCCATCGCTGTGTATTTGGGAACGAAGGATTAAAAACAAATTTAAAATCTTACAGCTGTGTATATGAACTGTGTACATATAAGCATATACATTCATTGGGGTTGCTAGAATGAATATTGGGATAATCAGTTAATCCCTGATTCAAGATTCTTATAATAAGTCCATTTGCCAACTATGATGAACATGAGCACTTGTAGCATTCTAAATTATTAAGAATATTTAGCCCCAAATATTCTGCCTGAAGCTAAATCAGTTTACTAATAGTGTCAGAAATGGAGCTGTGATGTGAAATTTTGTGTAGGAAATTCTATCTGGAATTTCATAGGACTGCAATAATATAGACCCTGTGTTTTGCCACAGAATTATCAATGATGTGTTGATTTCTTCCCTATAGCTCACTTCTCTTCCTCTGTAAATAAGGGTCATAATGTTTCATTGCAAAGGGACCGCCTGAGGACAAGACTATGTCCAAAGAAGGAGATAATCAACATTAGGGATTTTGTTTTTGGAGAAATATTATGATCTTACTTTTTTCCATTTAGTCTTTATAGTTGGTAACATTAACAATAGCTCCCAACCTCTGGCAAAGAAAAACAGGTATATCAGGAGTTAATCCTTACATTTTGACGTCAGCAATGTGATCTGTCAAGCTCTTCTTGTTCTTGATATTTGTTGTAGACAATTGCCTTTCCTTGAGAGTTTCTGAATTCATTTCTGCAGAGAGCATATGACTTCTCCTTTGAAAATGAGGGTTTTTTTCCTTCTGATAAATTTATATTATAAATACCATTTTTTTCTTGCAGAGATTTTTAGTTTAGATCTAGGTAAAAATCTCAGCTCCATACTTACTAGCTGTGGAATGCTGGGTGATTTAATTAACCTGGCTAAGGCTTAGTGTCTTCTTCAGGGTTATTGTGAAAATCAGTAGCAATGATGGCCACAGAAACCATATTTGGGTCTCTTTGGCCTTTTCCATCCTGCGCTCCTCTTTCTCTGCAGGAGTTCTCACTGATACCGATTTTGGCAGCAACTTCTTTGACAGGATTTGTCTATTTTTATACTAATGACTGTAAACATATTTCACCAATCCCATCAGGAAGCAACTTTATTAATTTTATATGTTTTTGAGCTTATTTTGATAGCAGAAAAGGAGAGTGGAAAGGAGGCAGACTTTGCTTTAGTGTTGAGATGTGGAAGAGCCCCAGTATGATAGGATTGGAGGTGAGAGGATAGTGATTTATATGGCCCCCTTTACCTCACGGAGCTGAATTTACAGATGGTTTAGCAAGGAAAGCTAAGCTAAGACAAGTAAGTAAGCTAAACTAAGAAAATGAGGGAAAAGATACCAGACAGTAATATTTCAGAACGTAGTAACCTGCAGGTAGATATTTTTCTTTTAAAAGTAGAGCATTGTGAGAGAAAATTGGGTGCAAATTTTTTCCATAAGCAGAGGTTCTTTACATTTATTTATTTATTCATTCATTCAATTATTTATTTATTTTTGGCTGTGTTCCGTCTTCATTGCTGTGCATGGACTTTCTCTAGTTGCGGCAAGCCGGGGGCTACTCTCTGTTGCGGTGCGTGGGCTTCTCATTGTCATGGTTTCTCTTGTCGCAGAGCACAGGCTCTAGGCGTGCGGGCTTCAGTAGTTGTGGCACGCGGGCTCAGTAGTTGTGGCGCATGGGCTTAGTTGCTCTGCGGCATGTGGGATCTTCCTGGACCAGGGCTCGAACCTGTGTCCCCTGCATTGGCAGGCAGATTCTTAACCACTGCACCACCAGGGAAGCCCAGAGGTTCTATTTATAAGATAAAATTAAATATATTTATTGTCTCTTTGCCTCCACTAGAATATAAACTTTGTTGAGGGTAAGGATCATTGTTGATTTATTTACTCTGTATTGTAAGCACCTAAAAACAGTAAGTGTGCAATAAATATTTGAGTGAACTAAATTATAAGCAGAGCTTAGGTATTATTTTTCTACCAGAGATTCATTTAAAAATGTTGTTAAGGATGAAATTGACATTCTGAAAGCATAAAAGGCCACCTGGTCACTAGGTTCATCCACATCCCAGTAGAGGGGATGTAATGTGAGAGAGGAAAAGAAATTCTCTAAATCATGGGCATATCTCTCAGATTAGAATAACATCTTAAAAGAAAGAGGAAATCTTAAGAAAGGAGCAGAAAGATCAAGGAAATTTTTGAAGAGCACCAAGTGATTCAGTGAAGTAGTAGGGTAATGAAAATTGTTGCAGCTTCGGTAATAATGGTGTCAGCCTGAGAGCATTGGGGGTTAGACCACAACATGATAGTTATCAAACTGCCTTAATCATTTAAACGTTCATTCCCCTGCCTTCCCTTGAACTTCCAGCCTAAGGCCCTCTCCCTGTAGTGTTGTCAGCACGCTCACATGAGGCTTTGCCTCTGCAGATAATCACAGGTGTTCCGCATGCCTCCTCTCACCATGAAAAAAAGAGAAAAAGACAATTCTGTCTTAGAGATAGAAAATCTCCCAGAGAGAACCCCTGGCAGCTGGAATCCAATTTCTTGTTGTTTCTGAAATTGGAATCTGCTATAACTAGAGAATGCCAAAGGATAATGGGCTCCTGCTGTTAAACACTCAGATAAAAAGCACACAGGTGCCTAGCCAAGCAGAAACCAGTCTTTTCATAAAACACTGGGCTTTGAGTACATACTGTCCTAATTCCTTGACTAGCAGCTCATGGTCATGGCTCTGTGGTTTTTTTCCCCTTTAAAGGTCTTGATTAGGCTGCTTCCTTTCTTTTATTGTGTTTAAGAAATGTGTGGGGCTTCCCTGGTGGCGCACTGGTTGAGAATCCGCCTGCCGATGCAGGGGACACGGGTTCGTGCCCCCGTCGGGGAAGATCCCACATGCCGAGGATGAGAATCCGCCTGCCGATGCAGGGGACACGGGTTCGTGCCCCCGTCCGGGAAGATCCCACATGCCGAGGAGCGGCTGGGCCCGTGAGCCATGGCCGCTGAGCCTGCGCTCCACAACGGGAGAGGCCACAACAGTGAGAGGCCCACATCAGAGAAAAAACAAACAAACAAACAAAAAAGAAATGTGTGATTTAGGCTGCTGCAAAGTGGGATTTGGGTTTCCCTTACCTTGTTGGCGTCTTGCACCCATTATTGGTCCAGTCCTCCCATGTGGTCTGTCTTGTGGTTCCAATCAGTGAACAGTCAAAGGTGGGGAGAGAAGCATCATGCTTATGCACACCTACAACATCAAGTTCAAAAGTATAGTCATGACCTTGTCTTCTCATTCTTGAAATCTGTGCTCAGCTGTTTCAAACCTCCTGTGTCCTTGTTAGTAATGGTCAATTAGAAATCACTGAATCCTTTCCCTAGTGGTCAGAGGCAGCCAAGTTATGCTAATATGGACATGAGTGCCAGTGGTAAAGTTACACCATTCAGGCCACTTCGGCTGCAAGTGACAGAAACCCAACGCAGGCTAGCTCAAATAAAAAAGGAACTTACCAGCTCATAAAACTGAAAAGTCAGGCAGAGCTGGATCTATGTAGCTAGTACTCAGATGATGTCAGGAACCTGTGTATCTCTGACTTTCCCTCTGCGTTGAGTGCAAACTTTTACCACATGGTAGCAAGATAACTCCAGGTTTACATGGGCCTAGCAGCCTCAGATCCTAGAGGAAACATGTACATTTGTCCCAGTAGCACAGCAAAAGTTCACAGGTGGACCTTGAAAGGCTTTGCATGAGTCACGTGTCCATTCCTGGGGCAGTAGCTGTAGCCTGAGGCTGGAGTCCTCTGACCAGGTCTGGGGGTGTGCCTGACCTTGGGGGTGTGAGCAGGTAGTCAGCCTCCACTGCATCTTCAGAACTAAGACAGGGTTACTGTGGAAGAGGGCAGAGGATTTTTCTTAAGGGAAGGAATGCTAGGAAGACAAAACACTATGTGCACCGAGAAATGAAGCTCTCCATAGATAGTTTGGGTGGGGCAGAAGTGTAACCAGATCCTGACAGCATTCTTGCTCCTCTGTTACTTCTAGAGGCTACAGTCAGCATGTGTTGGGTAGTCCAATTGATGACCCAAGCCTTTGTGGTTGTCTCAGAGCATAGAAAGGAGCAACAAGGGAGCAAAGCCTGGGTTGGTCATAATCAGCAATTCTTGGATTGAGCAGGACTCAGGGTGAAGGGTGGTTTTGTGGAGCAGTAGTTGGAAGGGGTGGTCATACCTAAGCAAATGCAATCCAGCCCAGAGCACCAAGGACTTTCCCACCTGTGGCCTTTAGAGGAGGAGGTAGTGATGGTTGGATGTTCTGCCCATGATTCTAGGCAGAGGCCTTCTAGTAAATATCTACTTATCCTTCAGGACTCAGCTCGAATCCCCTGGGGGAGTCTTCTCTGGGCTCCACCTGCCAAGAGTAGACCAGATGCCCTGGTTATGCGCTCCTATCTAATGCTTTGTTTTTTCCACCTCAGCACTTTTTCTTCTTACGTAGTCATGTGTAAGTTGATCTGATTTACGATTACTTGATTAAGGTCTATCTCCAGCACTGGGAGGTAACCTCCATGAGAGTAGGAATTCTGTCAGTTTGGCCACCATTGGATAACCAGTCCTCAACCCAGGACCTCGCACGTTAATCATCACACAGTGCCTATTTTTTAGATGAGTGAATCATACATGGGTTCTGGTTATTGCAACTGGTTTTAGTATGAAGATGTAACAAACTGCCTCCTTTTCTTGCATCATATAGTTTGATCTTTCCACTTATCTCCACAATTGGCTGAATTAACGAGGTGCTGTTTTAAATAGCCCAAGTAACCCAAAAGAAGCTGCAGGCTAGATAACCAGCCCTCAGATAATTAGGAGGCCTCTTTTACTGTGTATGATTTAAATGCAAAAATATGATCTATCAAATATAATGGAGAACCGTAGGCATCTTTGGGCTTAATTGAAGTTCTTGGCAGTAAATAAGGTTGTGTCATTTCTGAATATTGTTATTAACCCTGGTTTCCTCTTGTAGCCTCAAATTTTGTAGAATGGAAGTAAGTTTAGTAATAAAAATGAATGCCCAGCTCCTGCCACTTTGTTTGAAACCCATTGGATGGTAATTTCAAGACTAAAATGTTATGAGTATATAGATGCATATGCCTATTCATTGCACCCACCTCCACCTCTGTCCTCCTGTGCCCGGTGTGTGGTCCTTCGCTGTGGCCTCAGCATTTCTCCCCAGGCATTGTGATCAAGGGTTTACATGTCAGCTCCTCTGGTATAACCAACTGGGAGGTAGGGTTTACTGACTTAGTCAGTTATTTGAAAGAATCAAAGTTATCTGATAAAATTTCAGTTACCTTTTAAATGGGTTCAATATATACCAAAACTTTTCTGAAACTTTTTGTTGTATAGCTTTGAATTCATAAGAAAAGAAGCCACTGGAGAAACTAAACGTGTTTTAAATCTTTTTTTCCTCCCAGTACAATCTTAGATCTTCATGACGCCATGTTTAATTTGATTTGCTTGGTCCTACTGGGCATCGCAGGAATTCAGATTCTGGTTTGGAGCCCATTCTTCATCAGGACCAAGACAGACTACACAGGGGCTCTCTAAGGGCAACATCAGCCATCATGGGAGTCAAATGAAACTTCAGTTGTTTGTTCTTATAGAGTTTACATTATGCCAGAGGGTAAAACTGTTCTCTATAACCTCTAATTTGTTCAGAAAACAAACAAACAAAAATCCAGCACAATTTAGGGGTTTTTGACTCCATAATAAGAAAATTAAATATGAATTAAGTGTGCTGTTTCCAAGTGGTCTCATAGCCTGGACACAACCTGTCACTCCTCACCCTTGAACTGCTATGTGAGTTGCTTTGTGTTGCCCAGAGCCCCCCTGACTGTGTGTGCCACTTCCTTTTATTTTTTTAAAGCCTCATATTGCTTCTTTGACTGATTTTATTAGTGATACATCCTTTTTCCCCTCTTTTCATTAAGTAATACTTCATCACCATCATCTGTACATTGCCTGTGATTAACGGTTGTCAGACTTGGGAATTCAGGGACCTTGATAAGAGGACTCATATAGTCCAGATTTCTGAGGTTCACTGTCTTGGTTGCAGAGCTTTTGGTTGTAAAGAAACAGGAATTCATCTTCAGCTCTCTTAAATAAAGAGAGGTTTCTTGTAAGGATGCAGTAGGCAAATTCATAGGCATCAGGGACAGGAAATAGGACTAGAGTGGGAGAGGCAGGGTGGCTGAGGCAGCTTTCTCTGTTTCTGTCACCTTCATTGTTTTCTCTCTCATCCTCTCTCTCTCTCGCTCAAATGGCTAAGAACCGGACCTTTCAGTTCAGTCGCCCACCTTCATCTGACTCAGGTTCTGTGTGCTTGTCCAGATTCTCTTACCCAGGAGTGATCAGTGGCCCAGCATGAGACACTGGTACACACTGGTGTGATAGAAATGCTTAATGATTGGCTCTCTGAAAAAAAAATGTATGCAATATATACATATGTAATTTTATTATAAATTTTACTGATAAGAAAGGTGTATAGCATATGACTTACAAATCATAATAAAATATACCTCCTTTTTTTTTGAAATTCCATATACCTATAATTTCAGCGTGACTTGCTATTTCTTTTTCTTTTTTCTTTTTTGGCTGCATGGTGCGGCATGTGGGATCTCAGTTCCCTGACCAGGGATTGAACTCGCACCCCTGCAGCGGAAGCACTGAGTCTTAACCACTGCACCGCCAGGGAAGTCCCATGACTTGCTATTTCTTACAAATTCCATATTCCATTAGAAGTTTTTATAATTGGCAACAATAGCCATGAAATCAAGACTATGAATGAATGCTTGACTACTATTCAGTTCCACAAAGAAGTCACTCATGTCATGACCAAGGAGTGTAGGTCCAACCTAAATATTGTTTTATATTTTCGTTTATGTTAACGAGTAAGACAAAACGGAAACAATGAAGACACACTTCAGAACGGCACTCAGTCAGCCATGATGTGAGCAACCTCTTTGATTAATTGAATGATAGGGTTTGGATACTGGAAAGTATATGTTCTGAATTTCTTGTGTTTTTCATAGTGTAACAGCTATAGACATGAAATTTTTGAGTTTAATCTGCATTATTATTATTATTTTGCGGTACGCGGGCCTCTCACTGTTGTGGTCTCTCCCGTTGCGGAGCACAGGCTCCGGACGCGCAGGCTCAGCGGCCATGGCCCACGGGCCCAGCCGCTCCGCGGCATGTGGGATCTTCCCGGACCGGGGCACGAACCCACGTCTCCTGCATCGGCGGACTCTCAACCACTGCGCCACCAGGGAAGCCCTAATCTGCATTATTAACATTTTATTACTTTCTTAAGTCTAGTCCACAGGTTAGCAAACTATCACTGCTGGGCTAAATCCTACCTGTGGCCTATTTTTTACAGTATGAGATCTAAGCATAATTTTTACATTTTTAAAGGCTTATAACACAAACAAAACTATGCAACAAAAACTGCATGTGGTTTACAAAGCCTAAAATATTATATGGCTCTTTACTGAAAAAATTTGCTAACCCCTGGACTAGACAATCAACAAAACGAAGCAGCAATTTCTACTGATTTCCATGGTGTAAATACATCCAACATGGCTAATTTCAAGCTACAAATGTGATAGCAGTGAACACAGATTTGGGAAGAAGTGCTCAGTAGCATACCATTATGAAATTGGAAGATGAAATAAATAATCATAACTCCATATACACATGTCGTATCACCATACAGGTAGAATAGACATTAATAACATTAAAGAATAAAAATGGTAAAATGTAGTAAAGTAGTTAGAAAGTAATGTCTTGAGTATTTATCACCTTTGTTTTTAATATAATTTATTTGATTATATATATATAAATTTTATATATGGAATATAAAATTTTAAAATAATGGTCATGTTTAAAAACCAGTTTGAGAAGTTCCTAAAAAGTTAGCAATGGCTCTCACCAGCCAGCTTACCACTGGGTATACTTCACAAGCATACTCTGTGTCTCTGCTACTTGGTTGGTGGGTAGGCATGTTCAATAAGAAGTGTAAGGAGTGTAGGTGAAGTAGACCTGATTCATATTCTGAGTTCTCTGATTCAAGCCAGGATACTGAAGTAAGAGACTGCAAAATGGTATAGTTCCTGAATTTGTTTTCTTTTTGCCTTCCCTGAAATCAGCGAAGTTCTATCAGGTCCTGGAGATGGGGAAGGCCAGGGATGGAGATATTGACTGCATTATCTTCCAATGAGGTCTATTTATCATAAATGCACACTTAATCTTGAAAGGGAAGCTAAAGATTGTGAAGAAGTTTGGTTTTGTGCAAACTGTAATGTGCAGAGTGTCCCGTGAGGAATCAGTGAACTTTAAGATAGGTCAATAGAAATTACAGGCATACCTCATTCTACAGTGCTTCACTTTATTGCATTTCACAGATATTGCTGTTTTTACAAATTGAAGGTTTGTGACAACCCTGTGTCAAGCAAGTCTATTAGCATCATTTTCCCAACAGCATTTGCTCACTTCATATCTCTGTGTTATATTTTGGTAACTCCTGCAATATTTCTAACTTTTTATTGTTGTATTTGTTATAGTGATCTGTGATCAGTGATCTTTGATGTTACTATTGCAAAAAGATTACAACTCTCTGAAGGCTCAGATGATGATTAGCATATTTTAGTAATAAAGTATTTTAAAATTATGTGCATTGAATTTAAAAAAAATTTATTGGAGTATAGCTGATTTACAATGTTGTGTCAGTTTCAGGTGTGCAGCAAAATGAATCAGCTATACATATACATATATCCACTCTTTTTTAGATTCTTTTCCCATTAGGTCATTACAGAGTATTGAATACAGTTCTCTGTGCTGTAGAGTAGGTCCTTATTGGTTATCTATTTTATACATAGTAGTGTGTACATCGGGGTTTTTTTGACATAATGTTATTGCATACTTAATAGACTACAGTATAGTGTAAACATAACTTTTATATTCACTGGGGAACCAAAAAATTCATGTGACTCACTTTATTGTGATATTCACATTATCATGGTGGTCTGGAACCAAACCCACAAGATCTCCAAGGTGTACCTGTATTCAAGCTGAAACACACACACACACACACACACACACACACACACACACACACAGACTGAGAGAGAGAGAGAGAGGGAGAGAGAGAAGAGAGCACCCACGAGATTTGGGACAATATGGAACAAACACACATTTTAATGAAATGCCAAAAAAATAATAAGAAGAAAAAGAGAACAGGATGCAAGAAATATTTAAAGAGACAATAGCCAAGAGTTTTTTTTAAAAAATGAAAGACATCAAACCAAGACTCTCAAGATTTAAGTAGCTCAGAGAACCAGGATAAATACCAGGATAAATATCAAAACAAACAAACATACAAAACAAAACCATATCATATGATGGGCACATTAATATGAGGGACACATCCTATTCAAACTGATAAAAGCCAAAGATAAGGATAAATTATTGAAGGCAGCCAGAGAAAGAAGACACATTACACAGAGAGAAACAAAAATCAGAATTAATAACAGCAGACTCTGTCAGGAACTATGCAAGACATAACACAATGGAATGACATCTTGAAAATTTTGAAAGAAAAAACCTGTCAACCTAGAATGTTATACACAGTGCAAATGTCTTTAAAAGTTAAGGTAAATAAAGACCTTTCAGACAAACAAAAGCTGAGAGTACCAACAGAACTGCATTACGTGAAGCGTTCAAGAAAGTTACCAGATAGAAACTTGGATCTCTACCAAGAAATGAAGATCTCTGACAATGATTAAAATGAAGATAAATATAAAAGACTTATTTTTTCTTATTTTCAATAACTTCAAAAGATAATTGAGGATCCCTCACACATTTCTGGTAGGAATGTAAAGTGGTACTGCCAGTCTGGAATACAGTTTTGCAGTTTCTTATAAAACTAAACATGCAATTACCATGTACACCAGCAATTGCACTCTTGGGCATTTATCCCAGAGAAACAAAAACCTTACGTTTGGACAAAAACCTGTAAATGACTATTCATAGCAGCTTTATTCATAATAGCCCCAAACTGAACAGCTGTGATGTTCTCCAACAGGTAAATGGTTAAATAAACAGTGATACATATAAACCATGGAATACTATTCAGCAGTAAAAATGAACAAACTATTGATACACACAACAACTTGTATGACCAGGGAATTATGCGGAGTGAAAAAATCCAGTCACAAAAGGTTGCATACTGTGTGACTTAATTTATATGAAAGTCTTTGAAATAACAAAATTTTAGAAATGAAGAACAGATTTATGGTTGCCAGGGGTTAGGGATGGGGATGGGAAGGTATAGGAATAGGTGTGGTTATAAAATGAGCAATCCTTGTGGTGATGGAACTGCTCTGCATCTTGACTGTGGTAGCAAACACATGAACCTACATGTAACAAAATTGTATAGAACTAAACACAGACACACAGACATACAAATAAAACTGGAAATCTGAATAAGACCAGTAGATTGTAGCAGTTTCGATTCTGGTTGTGATATTGCACTATAGTTTGCAAGATGTTACAGTTAGTGTAAACTGGATTAAAATTACATGAATCTCTCTGTATTACTTCTTACCACAGCATGTGAATCTACAATTATCTCAATAAAATTTTCAATAAAAGATGATTGATCATCTAAAGTAAAAATAGCAGCAACCTATTGTAGAATTACAGAATATGCAAAAATAAAATGTAGAACAACAATAGCCTAAAAGTTCGGAGGGAGGAATTGGGTGTATACTGTTGTAAGATTCTTATGTTAGGTAAGAGGAAGTATAATATTTTAAGGTAAAATGTGATTAATTAAAGATTAAATTTTAGGGACTTCCCTGGTGGCCCAGTGGTAAAGAATCTACCTCTCAATTCAGGGGAAGCAGGTTCGATCCCTGGTCAGGGAACTAAGATCCCACATGCTGTGGGGCAACTAAGCCCGCGTGCCACAACTACTGAGCCCGCGCACCTCAACCAGAGAGGCTGCATGCCACAAACTACAGAGCCCATGCGTTCTGAAGCCCATGTGCCACAACTACAGAGCCCACACACTCTGGAGCCCGTGAGCCACAACTAGAATGAGAAAACCTGCATGCCACAACTAGAGAGAAGCCCATGTGCTGCAACAAAGAGACCGCACACCACACAACAAAAGATCCTGCATGCTACAGCTAAGACGCAGCCAAAAAAAAAAAGATTAAGTTTTAAACTCTAGGGCAACCATCAAATATGTCTTTAAAATGAGGCACAAATAATAAGCCAATAGTTAAGATAAAATAAAATAATAAGAATTATTCAATCCAAAAGCAGGCAGAAAAAGAGGAAAATGCACCCAAAATGGAACAGATAGAAAGCAACTAGCCAGATGGTAGATTTAAATTCAATTATATAAATATTACATTAAATACAAATGGTCTAAACACACTAATTAAAAGACAGAAATTGTTATATTGGATAAAAAAGCAAGATCCAACTACATGATATATACCAAAACCCCATTTTAAATATAAAGGCATAAACATATTAAAAGAAAAAGGATAAAAAAGAGTAACATTCAAACATTAGTTGAAGGAAAGTTGGAGTGGCTATATTAATATCAAAGGTGGCTTCAAAAGAAGGGATATTATGAGGAATAAAGAGGGAGATCAAACAATGATAAATGAGTCATTTTACCAACAAGATGTAACAGTCCTAAATGTGTATGCACCTAACAACAGAGCTTCAAAATGCATGAAGCAAAAACTGATAGGAGTGAATGGAGAAACAGACAAATCCAGAATTATAGGTGAAGACTTAACTTCTCTCTTAGATCAATAGGACAAGTAGAAAATCAAGAAGGCTATAGAAAAAGTGAGCAATACTATCAAGATACTTGACCCAGTTGACACTTATAGAACACTGCCCAACAACAGCAGAATACACATTCATTTCAAGTGCACATGGAACATTTGTCAAGAAAGAAACAAAAGATATGTAAAAGAATAGAAATCATATAAAGTATCTTCTGATCACAATGGTATTAAATTAGACACCAATAGCATACATACCTGTGAAATCCCAAATATCTAGAAGTTAAGAACACACTTTTAAATAACTCATGGGACAAAGAGGAAGTCACAAGGGAAATTAGAAAATATTTTGAATTGAACAAAGATGAAAACACAACATTAAATTTTGTGGAGTGCAACAAAAGCAGTGCATAGAAGGAAATCTATGGCATTAAATGCTTATATTGTAAAAGAAGAAGGGTCTAAAATCAATAATCTATGCTTCCACCTTAAGAAACTAGAAAAAGAAGAGCAAATTAAATCCAAATTCAATATAAGAAGGAAACAATAAAGATCAGAAACTGATAAAATTGAAAACAGATGTCTGTTAGAATGGACATCATCAAAAAGATAAGAGATAACAAATGCTGGCGAGGATGTGGAGAGGAAACCCCAGTTCACCGCTGGTGGGAATGTAAAGTGGTACAGCCACTATGGAAAACATTATGGAGTTTCCACAAGAAACTCAAAAAAAGATTACCATATGATCCACCAATTCCACTTCTGGGCAATAAAAGAAACAACAACACATGTAAAAGCATCTTTTCCAACCACAATGCTATAAGACTAGAAATCAACTCCAAGAAAAAAAACTGCAAAAAACACAAACATGTGGAGGCTCTGCAATATGCTCCTAAACAACCAATGGGTCACTGAAGAAATCAAAGAGGAAATTAAAAATACCTGAAATGAAAACAAAATCACAATGATCCAAAATCTATGGGTACAACAAAAGCAGTTCTAAGAAGAAAGCTTACAGTGATACAAGCCTATGTAGGAAACAAGAAAAATGTCAAATAAACAACCTAACACTACACCTAAAGGAACTGGAAAAAGAAGAACAAACAAAACTCAAAGTTAGTAGAAGGAAAGACATCTTAAAGATCAGAGCAGAAATAAATGAAATAGAGATAAAAACAATAGAAAACATCAATGAAACTAAGAGCTGGTTCTTTGAAAAGATAAACCTTTAGCCAGACTCATCAAGAAAAAAAGAGGAGGACCCAAATCAATAAAATCAGAAATGAAAATGGAAAAATTAAAACTGACAGCACAGAAATACAAAGGATCATAAGATTTACTATGAGCAACTATATGCCAATATAATGGACAACAGAAAAAAATGAACAAAATCCTAGAAATGTACAATCTCCCAAGACTGAATCATGAAGAAATAAAAAATGTGAATAGACCAATTACCAGTAATGAAATTGAATCAGAAATTTAAAAAACTCCCAGCAAACAAAAGAGTGCAGGACCAGACAGCTTCACAGGTGAATTCTATCAAACATTTAGAGAAGAGTTTACACTTACCCTTCTCAAACTATTCCAAAAAATTGCAGAGGAAGGAACACTTTTGAACTCATTCTAAGAGGCCAGCATCACCCTGATACCAAAACCAAAGATATCACACAAAAAAAGAAAAATAGGCCAATATCACTTGATGAACATAGACGCAAATATCCTCAATAACATATTAGCAAACCGAATTCAGTAATATATTAAAAAGATTGTTTTGTGTGTGTGTGTGTGTGTGTGTGTGTGTGTGTG
>NC_041227.1:62775292-62805938 GCF_002837175.3 Physeter macrocephalus
CCCCTGCATCGGCAGGCGGACTCGCAACCACTGCGCCACCAGGGAAGCCCATATTAAAAAGATTGTACACCCATGATCAAGTAGGATTTATCCCAGAAATGCAAGGATAGTTCAATATCTGCAAATCAATGTGATACACCACATTAACAAATTGAAGAATAAAAATCATATGATTACCT
Source organism: Physeter macrocephalus (assembly GCF_002837175.3). Taxonomy (NCBI): domain Eukaryota; kingdom Metazoa; phylum Chordata; class Mammalia; order Artiodactyla; family Physeteridae; genus Physeter; species Physeter macrocephalus. Next base: position 62,775,472 of record NC_041227.1, read on the forward strand.
CAGTAGATGCAGAGAATGCTTTTTGACAAAATTCAACATCCATTTATGATCAAAACTCTCAACAAAGCAGGTATAGAGGGAACATACCTCAACATAATAAAGGTCATAAATGAAAAGTCCAGAGCTAACATCATACTCAACAGTGAAAAGCTGAAATTATCTTCATTTCCTCTACTATCAGGAACAAGACAAAGATGTCCACTCCCACCACTTTTATTCAACATAGGATTGGAAGTCCTGGCCACAGCAATCAGGTAAGAAAAAGAAATAAAAGGAATCCAAATTGGAAAGGAAGAAGTAAAACTGTCACTATAGATGACATGATACTATACATAGAAAATCCTAAAGACTCCACCAAAAAATTGCTAAAACTTATCAATGAATTTGGTAAAGTTGCAAGATACAAAAGTAATATACAAAAATATGTTGAGTTTCTATATACTAACAATGAGCTATCAGAAAGAGAAATTGAGAAAACAATCCCATTTACCATTGCATCAAAAAGAATAAAATACCTGGGAATAAATCTAAGGAGTAGGGGCTTCCCTGGTGGCGCAGTGGTTGAGAGTCCGCCTGCTGATGCAGGGGATACGGGTTCGTGTCCCGCTCTGGGAGGATCCCATATGCCGTGGAGCGGCTGGGCCCGTGAGCCATGGCCGCTGAGCCTGCGCGTCCGGAGCCTGTGCTCCGCAACGGGAGAGGCCACAGCGGTGACAGGCCCGTGTACCGCAAAAAAAAAAAAAAAAAAATCTAAGGAGTAAAACTATACTGTACTAGGAAAACTATAAAACACTGATGAAAGAAATTGAAGATGACACAAACAGATGGAAAGATATACCCTTCTCATAGATTAGAAGAATTAATATTGTTAAAGTGACCATACTACCCAAGGCAATTTACAGATCAATTCAATCCCTATCAAAATGCCAATGGTATTTTTCACAGAATTAGAACAAATAATTCTAAAATATTTATGGAAACACAAAAGACCCCGAATAGTCAAAACAATCTTAAGAAAGAAGAACAAAACTGGAGGTATCATGCTCCCTGACTTCAGACTATACTACAAAGTTACAGTAATCAAACAGTATGGTACTGGCACAAAAGCAGACACATAGATCAATGGAACAGAATAGAGAGTCCAGAAATGAACCACACTTATATGGGCAATTAATCTTTGACAAAGGTGTAAAGAATATACAATGGGGAAAAAAAACAGCTTCTTCAATAAACGGTGTTGGGAAAACCAGGCAGCTACATGCAAAAGCCTCAAACTGGACTACTATCTCACGCCAGATGCAAAAATAAACAAATTGGATTAAAGACTTAAATGTAAGACGTGAAACCATAAAAATTCCAGAAGAAAACATAGGCAGAAGGCTCTTTGTCATCAGTCTTAGCAATATATATTTTTGGATATATATTGCTATAATATATATAGCAATATATATATAACTATTATATATTATATATATAATATATATAACTATTATATATTTATATATAAAATATATATATATAAATATATATATTTTGTTTCCTTTCCCTAGGCAAGGGAAACAAAAGCAAAAATAAACAAATGGAATTACAACAAACTAAAAAGCTTTTGCACAGTGAAGGAAACTATCAACAAATGAAAAGGCTGCCTACTGAATGGGAGAAAATACTTGCAAACGATATATCCAATAAGGGGTTAAAATCTAAAATATACAAAGAACTCATACAACTCAACATCAAAAAAACAAACAACCCAGTTAAAAAATAGGCAGAGGAACTGAATGGACATTTTTTCAGAGAAGACATGCAGATGGCCAACAGGCACATGAAGAGAGGCTCAACATCACTAATCATCAGGGAAATGTGAATCAAAGCCACATCACATATCACCTCACACCTTTTAGAATGGCTATTATCAAAAAAGACAACAAATAGGCCCTGCCCTGCCAGGAACTGATCCCTAGGGCTGGGTGAAGGAGTTTCCTGATCTGATGAGTCTGTTGCAGCCAGCCACACTTCTGGATGAGTCACCGTGGCAACTGAAGAGTCCATCATGCACATCCAGCCATACCACTACATCCATGATGTGCTGGACCAGAACAGCCATGTGTCCTGTGTGGAAATTGGGCCAAAAACTTACATCTGGCAGGAAAATGAGAGGGTCCTGTTTGCCCACATGCACACAGTGACTGTTCCTCCATGCCATTACTGCACAGTGGCAACCCAGTGTTCCGGGATGCCCAGGGCTCCATGCTCTTCAATGTCACGGGACAAGTACGGCTCCGCCACACTGACTTAGCGATCTGGCTGACCCAGGACCCCATCCCCCTGTACCCAGGGGAGGTGCTGGAAAGTGCCAGACATTGATGGGCAGTGACAGCAGTGGTGGACCAGGTGAGGCCCAGGCTCAGATGCCCACGGTCATTCTACAGGAAGTCACTGCAGACCTGCAGTGCCAGCCAGGCGCTCGTGCATGTTGCCCTTAGACCCTGGGCCTGAGTGAGGGGGCACCCCACCTTCATTTCTGTAACATTTCTTTACCCTCACCTCCTTGCCATTTTATACTGTTCACTCCGGGTTCCTCTACTAAGCAGTGCTTCTTGATCCTGGAAGCATAAGCGCATGACCGGGAGGTTTGAGGCATTCCCGTCCACTTAAATGCAGACACTTTGGGGAAAATGTGTGTGGAGATAGTAAAGTAATGAAGAGTGATTCGGATGTTAACCCTTAAGGAATCTGAGAGAAGGGTGTAGGGGAATTCTTTGTACTACTTTTGCAAATTTTATGGAAGTCTCAAATTGTCACAAGTTAAAAATCACCCATATCCAGGTTCTACCTTAGACAAACTAAATCCCTCTCTTGGGGGGAGCTGCGGTGGGTGGTCGGGCACCAGCATTTAAACACTCCCTAGAGGGGCTTCCCTGGTGGCGCAGTGGTTGAGAGTCCGCCTGCCGATGCAGGAGACACGGGTTCGTGCCCCGGTCCGGGAAGATCCCACATGTCGTGGAGCGGCTGGGCCCGTGAGCCATGGCCGCTGAGCCTGTGCGTCCGGAGCCTGTGCCCCGCAAAGGGAGAGGCCACAACAGTGAGAGGCCCGCGTATCACACACACAAAAAAATAAATAAATAAATAAACACTCCCTAGGGTGGAGAGAGAGCTTTCCTCTTCGCTGCCTCTTTAACCTCTGCTTCCCCGGCAGCCCCAGCTCACAGCAGCTCATTCTCAGACCTCATGTGCTCCAGGCCAGGAGGGCCGGGCCTTCCCTTCCTCAGAGCCCAATGCCACCAAGATGGTCCTTTTCTACCGGAAAGTCGGCACTCACCCTCCTTCAAGGCACTGGCTTCTACGTGCATCAGTTCCTTTCCCTTCACTGGGGTGGCACCTGGCTCGGGCCTGCCTTCCCCCACCCTCCTGCTCTCCTGAGAGGCTCACTAATGTCCACGCGATGACCGGGTCAACATCTTAGCCTTCTTAACCTCAACTCTGACCCTTGCCTCTTTTGCTCTGCTTCAGCCCCGCCCAGTGCCATGTCCACTCTGGACTTGGTTGGTTATTCCCCCACCTGCCCACCTCTGAAAGAAATTTTTTTTTTAGCTAAAATGTGCTCCGGACGCGCAGGCTCCGGACGCGGAGGCTCAGCGGCCATGGCTCACGGGCCCAGCCGCTCCGCGGCACGTGGGATCTTCCCGGACCGGGGCACGAACCCGTGTCCCCTGCATCGGCAGGCGGACTCTCAACCACTGCGCCACCAGGGAAGCCCTATATTTTCTTTTTAATTGAAGTATAGTTGATTTACAATGTTGTGTAAGTTTCAGGTGTACAGCACAGTGATTCAGTTGTACATACATATATATCTACTCTTTTACAGATTCTTCTCCCTTATAGGTTATTACGAAATGTTGAGTATAGTTCCCTGTGCTATGCAGTAGGTCCTTGTTGCCCCGCCTCTGAAATTAAACCCAGCTCCTCCTTAACCATCAGTCTCCCCTTCCTAGTCCTCCTCTGTTGTCATGTTGCCTCCAGGCTTTTGAATCCCATCTTCTCTCCTATCCCTCAGATTCTCTTCCTGGTCTCTCCCTACCCCAGCTGAACCTCGTCATTTTAACACACTCTGCATGTGCTGGACCTGCACCCAAACCCGGTCCTGGATTGGTGTTACCCCCACCTGACCTTTCTGTCCTCACACCCAGGGCAGATCCACCCCAACAGTGTTATAACTAGCTAGTGGGGTAAGTGGTTCATTCCAACCCAAGCCCTGCTCATTAGTTCTATTCCTTCCCAACCAGCTTTCTCTACTTTTTTTTTTTTTCCTGAATGCCTCTAAATATTTATCATATTTAGTGACAACTTGGTCACCTACTTAGTTAGAAATTGAAGCCATCTGGAGGGATCTGGGTCTGTGTCCCCTTCCCTTACTTTACACCTACCCTTATCTCCTTTCTACCTGTTGGAGCCTCTAGGAGTTTCCCCTCCATCCGTGGACCCAGGAAGATGCATCCTTCTGTCTCTGAGATCTTATCCCTACCTAGAGCTTCTCTCTCCTGTCTTTAATTTCTCGATTACTGGTGACTTTCTCTTGGCCAGTAAACATGTTCTGCCTCTTCCATCCTTTTCTGGCCTTGAAGGCTTACTTGTGTACACTTTTCATTCTAAAGAATGCATTCATAAGGCTGTAAAGTCCTCTCTGACTTCCACCAATATCCACTCTCCTTCCCCAGAGGTATCTACCATCATCCATTCAGGGTATACACTTCCAGATACATCTATGCATCCACATAAGTATGTATCCATTAAAAGTATTGATTATAACTTATTTGCATAATGACTATCACATTGTCACTTGCCCGTGTATTTTGAATGAACCTCTCATCTTGGTGCATAAATCATTTCTTGTTTAATTGTTGTATGTAATGCCATATGATGTATAGAGTTTCGGCCCTTCTCCTACTGAATATCATTTAGGATGTTTCCAATTTATAAGGAAAAACAGTGCTGTGGTGAATATCCTTGTCTGTGTGTCCTTGTGCATTCTCGTTTTTTCCTTTTAAGAGTAGAAACTGATAAGAAACTACATTACCTAACTGATAATGTAGAAACACTACATTCATATGGACTCCTAAGAATGGCCCTGTGAGTCTAATTTTTAGCTATTTATTGCTTTCTCTTTCCTATTTACTCTTTGATGACAACTTGTACCTGATGTTCTCTGCTCTATTCCCTCACAAGCCCCTGCATCTGGCCCCTACGCCCACCTCCACTGAACCCACTTTGGCAAAACCCCAAGACATCCCAACTGCAGACCCAGGGAACAGTCATTTTGTGTCCTCTCAGCCACATCCACTGTTGATCTGCCCCGTTATTAAAACTTGTCTTTATGTTTTATTCTGTGGATGTCTTTTTCGTCTTCTCCCTGTCCCCTCTGCCTTCAGGTTCTGTCCTGACTATCCTGTGTGCCCTCTTCTTTTTCGTGGCCTTGATCACTTCATCTCTGTTGAAGACACCCAACTCTGTAGCTCCCAGCTAACGTATAGACTGTGAGTCCCCTAGCTGCCTATAGGAAGTCCTCTCCTGGATGTCCCACAATCGCTTCATACTGGACATCCAAACCTAATACTTCCCCTTACCCCCAAATCTGTTCTTCTCTCATATTTCCAGACTTTGTTTAATGGCTAAAGTATTATTATTTTGCCTTGCTTGACTGTTTCTCATTTTTTTTCTCATTTCTCTGATTAAATTTATTCTTTGACTAAAGTTTTTCTGCAGACAAAAGGCAGGCAGAGGACATGGGTGGGGGGGTCTATTCTGGGCAGACACCATAGGGTCCTCCTCAGTTACATGCCCAGTTTTCCACAGGCATTTCTAGTTCAAAACAAGTTCTGAGCACTTCTGCAGAGGACGGTGTGTCCTTGGTGTGGTGTCCTCTTGCTCTGTCAACTCCACCTTAGCTCTTCAGACCAGATGGCTTTGGGGCCACCTTCACCTTGTACATTCCACTTGGAATCTTGTTTGGGGACAAGAAAAAAAGAAGATAAATAACAAGTGTCGGCAAGGATGTGGAGAAAAGGGAACACTTGTGCACTGTTGGAGGGAATGTAAACTGGTGCAGCCACTATGGAAAATGGTATGGAGATTCCTCAAAAAATTAAAAATGAACTACCATATGATCCAGCGAGTTCACTCCTGGGTATTTATCTAAAGAAAACTAAAACACGAATTAGAAAAGATATATGCACCCCAATGTTCATTGCAGCATTATTTACAATAGCTATGATATGGAAGCACCCTAAGAGCCCATAAATAGTTTAATGGATAAAGAAGATGTGGTGTGTGCATGTGTATGTGTGTGTGTCTAATGGAATATTAATCAGCCATAGAAAGAATGAAATCTTGCCATTTGTGACAACATGAATGGAACTAGAGGGTATTAAGCTAAGTGAAATAAGTCAGACAGAGAAAGACAAATACTGTATGACTTAACTTAGATGTGGAATCTAAAAAAAACAAGTAAACAAAATAACTAAACAAAAACAGTCATAGATACAGAGAATACACAGTTTGTGGGGGTGGGAGAGGAGAGAAATAGGTGAAAGAGATTAAAAGGTATAAACTTTCAGTTACAAAATAAATGAGTCATGAGTGGGAAATGTACATCAATAATTATGTAACATCTTTGTATAGTGACAGATGGTAACTAGACTTATCATGGTGATCATTTTGAAATGTACAGAAATATCAAATCACTATGTAATGTACCAGGAACTAACATAGTGTTGCATATCAAGTATACTTCAAAAACAACAAACAACCTCAGAGAAAATGTGATCAAATTTGTGGTTATCAGAGGTGGGGTGTGGGGGGAGGAGGAATTGGATGAAGGTGGTCAAAAGGTACAAACTTCTAGTTGTAAGATAAATAAATACAAGGGATGTAATGTATAACATGATAAATGTAACACTCCTGTACATTATATATGAAAGTTGAGAGTAAACTGTAAGAGTTCTCATCACAAGAAAACATTTTTTCCATTTCTTTAATTTTGTATCTATATGAGGTGATGGATGTTCACTAAACTTACTGTGGTCATCATTTCATGATATATGTAAGTCAAATCATTATGCTGTATACCTTAAACTTATACAATGCTGTATGTCAATTATATCACAATAAAATGGGAAGAAAAAAAGTAAATGTGATTTTACATGCATGCACACACACACAGAGGAATATTATTCAGCTATAAAAAAGAAGGAAATCCTGCCATTTGTGACAACACAGATGAGCCTGGAGGACATTATACTAAGTGAAGTAAGCCAGAAACGGAAAGGCAAACACTCTATGATCTCACCTGTATGTGGAATCTAAAAAAGCTGAACTCATAGAACCAGAGGTTGGAACAGTGGTTGCCAGGGGATAGGGGTGGGGAGGGTTGATTACAAACTTTCAATTATAAGATGAATAAGTTCTGGGGATCTAATGTACAGCATGGTGACTGTAGTTAATAATACTGTATTGGTAACAATGTGAGGTGATGTGTTATTTAACTTGATTATGGTAATTATTTCACAATGTACGTGTATATTAAATCATCTCATTGTATACTTTTAAAAATCACATTGTACAACCCAAAATATATACAATTTTTACTTGTTCATCACACCTCAACAAATCTGAAAAAAAAATTAAAACCTCTTATCATTGAAAGACAATGTTAAGAAAACGAAAAGGTAAGGCCACAGGCTGGGAAAAAATTATTTGCAAAATTCAACTTTGATAAAAGACTTGCATGTAGAACAATAAAGAACTCACAACTAATGAAAAGATAACAAGCAACCTAATTTAAAAAATGGACAAATACTTGGACATTCCACCAAAGAAGATATACAGATGGTATAAAAGTACATGAAAAGGGCTTCCCTGGTGGCGCAGTGGTTGAGAGTCCGCCTGCCGATGCAGGGGACACGGGTTCGTGCCCCGGTCCGGGAAGATCCCATATGCCGCGGAGCGGCTGGGTCCATGAGCCACGGCCGCTGAGCCTGTGCGTCTGGAGCCTGTGCTCCGCAACGGGAGAGGCCACAACAGTGAGAGGCCCACGTACCACAAAAAAATAAAATTAAATTAAATTAAATTAAAAGTACATGAAAAGATGTTTAACATTTTTGGTCATTAGGAAAATCCAAATTAAAAACCAATGAGATAGGGACTTCCCTGGTGGCCCAGTGGTAAAGAATCCGCCTTCCAATTCAGGGGATGCGGGTTTGATCCCTGGTCAGGGAACTAAGATCCCACATGCCGCGGGGCAACTAAGCCCATGCGCCACAACTACTGAGCTCACGTGTCTCAACTAGAGAGCCCGCGTACCACAAACTACAGAACCCACGTGCCCTGGAGCCTATGTGCCACAACTAGAGAGAGAAAACCCACACGCCAAAACTAGAGAGAAGCCCGTGCACCACAACAAAGATCCCGTGTGCTGCAACTAAGACCTGAGGCAGCCAAAAATAAAGAAAATAAAGAAAAAAATAAATCTTAAAAAAAAAAAACCAAAGAGATATCACTACATAACCATTAGAATGGCTAAAATAAAACCTAATAATACAGGAATTCCCTGGCAGTCCAGTGGTTAGGACTCCACCCTTTCATTGTTGTGGGCCCAGCATTCCAAGGAACTAAGATCCTGCAAGCTGTGTGGTGTGGCCAAAAAAACCCGCCAATGAATAGAATTTTTTTAAAAAAGTGAATAATACTACACACATGCTGACAGGGTTGTGGAGCACCCAGAACTCTCATGTCTTTCTGGTAAGAATTAAAATGGTACAGCTGCTTTGGAAAACAGTTTTAGCAGCTTCCTATAAAGTTAAATATACACTTGACATAAAATGCAGAATTCCCACTGCTAGCTGTTTGCCCAGGAGAAACAAAAACTATGTTCACCCCAAATAGGTACACATTTGATTGTGGCTTTATTCATAATTACCCCACCCCCAACTGGAAACAACTCAAATGTCCTTCAGTTGGTTAACTGGTAAGCAAAGTGTGGTACATCTACACTGTGGAATGCTACACGTCAATAAAAAAGAGATACTACTAATACCAACAACAGCATGAATGAATGTCCAATGCATTATGCTAAGTGAAAGAAGCCAGACAAAGATTATCTACTGTATGATTCCATTTATCTGATATTCTGGAAAAGGCAAAACTATCAGGGCAGCAAACACATTAGTGGTTGCTAGGGCCTGAAGGTTGGGGAGACGGGTTGACTTACAAAGGGACACAGGGATTTTTAAAAAAAATTTAATTAAATTAATTAATTTATTTTTATACAGCAGGTTCTTATTAGTTATCTATGTTATACATAGTAGTGTATACATGTCAATCCCAATCTCCCAGTTCATCCCACCACCACCACACCCACCCTGCTTTCCCCTCTTTGTGTCCATACGTTTGTTCTCTACATCTGTGTCTCTATTTCCACCTTGCAAACCAGTTCATTGGTACCATTTTTCTAGATTCCACATATATGCATTAATATATGATATTTGTTTTTCTCTTCTGACCTACTTCACTCTGTAGGACAGTCTCTAGGTCCATCCACGTCTTTACAAATGACCCAATTTCATTCCTTTTTATGGCTGAGTAATATTCCATTGTATATATGTACCACATCTTCTTTATCCATTCGTCTGTTGATGGACACTTAGGTTGCTTCCATGACCTGGCTATTGTAAATAATGTTGCAATGAACATTGGGGTGCGTGTGTTTTTTTGAATTATGGTTTTCTCTGGGTATATGCCCAGTCTTAGGATTGCTGGGTCATATGGCAATTCTATTTTTAGTTTTTTAAGGAACCTCCATACTGTTCTCTATAGTGGCTGTATCAATTTACATTCCCACCAACAGTGTAAGAGGGTTCCCTTTTCTCCACACCCTCTCCAGCATTTATTGTTTGTAGATTTTTTTGATGATGGGCATTCTAACCAGTGTGAGGTGATACCTCATTGTAGTTTTGATTTGCATTTCTCTAATAATTAGTGATGTTGAGCAACTTTTCATGTGCCTCTTTGGCATCTGTATGTCTTCTTTGGAGAAATGTCTATTTAGGTCTTCTGCCCATTTTTTGATTGTGTTGCTTGTCTTTTTAATATTGAGCTGCATGAAATGTTTACATATTTTGGAGATTACTCCTTTGTCCTTTGATTCGTTTGTAAATATTTTCTCCCATTCTGAGGGTTGTCTTTTCGTCTTGTTTATAGTTTCCTTTGCTGTGCAAAAGCTTTTAAGTTTTATTAGGTCCCATTTATTTATTTTTGTTTTTATTTCTATTACTCTAGGAGGTGGGGCAAAAAAGATCTTGCTGTGACTTATGTCAAAGGGTGTTCTTCCTATGTTTTCCTCTAAGAGTTTTATAGTGTCTGGTCTTACATCTAGGTCTTTAATCCATTTTGAGTTTATTTTTGCGTATGGTGTTAGGGAGTGCTCTAATTTCATTCTTTTACATGTAGCTGTCCAGTTTTCCCAGCACCACTTATTGAAGAGACTGTCTTTCTCCATTGTATCTCCTTGTCTCCTTTGTCATAGATTAGTGGACCATAGGTGCGTGGGTTTATATCTGGGCTTTCCTCCTGTTCCATTGATCTATATTTCTGTTTTTGTGCCAGTACCATATTGTCTTGATTACTGTAGCTTTGTAGTATAGTCTGAAGTCAGGGAGTCTGATTCTTCCAGCTCCGTTTTCTCCCCTCAAGATTGGTTTGGCTATTTGGGGTCTTTTGTATCTCCATACAAATTTTAAGATTTTTTTTGTTCTAGTTCTGTAAAAAATGCCATTGGTAATTTGATAGGGATTGCATTGAATTTGTAGATTGCTTTGGGTAGTATAGTCATTTTCACAGTATTGATTCTTCAATCCACGAACACGGTATATCTCTCCATCTGTTTGTGTTATCTTTGATTTCTTTCAACAGTGTCTTATAGTTTTCTGAGTACAGGTCTTTTACCTCCTTAGATAGGTTTATTCCTAGGTATTTTATACTTTTTGTTGCAGTGGTGAATGGGATTGTTTCCTTAATTTCTCCTTCTGTTCTTTTGTTGTTAGTGTATAGGAATGCAAGAGATTTCTGTGCATTAATTTTGCATCCTGCAACTTTACCAAATTCATTGATTAGCTGTAGTAGTTTCTGGTGGCATCTTTAGGATTATCTATGTATAGTATGTCATCTGTAAACAGTGACAGTTTCACTTCTTCTTTTCCAATTTGTATTACTTTTATTTCTTTTTCTTCTCTGATTGCCATGGTTAGGACTTCCAAAACTATGTTGAATAAGAGTGGCAAGAGTGGACATCCTTGTCTTGTTCCTGATCTTAGTGGAAATGCTTTAAGTTTTTCACCATTGAGAATGATGTTTGCTGTGGGTTTGTTGCATATGGCTTTTATTATGTTTAGGTAGGTTCCCTCTATGCCCACTTTCTGAGAGTTTTTATCATAAATTGGTGTTGAATTTTGTCAAAAGCTTTTTCTGCATCTATTGAGATGATCATATGGTTTTTATTCCTTAAATTGTTAATATGGTGTATCACATTGATTGGTTTGCATATATTGACGAATCCTTGCATCCCTGGGATAAATCCCACTTGATCATGGTGTATGATCCTTTTAATGTGCTGTTGGATTCTGTTTGCTAGTATTTTGTTGAGGATTTTTGCATCTATGTTCATCAGTTTTCTTTTTTTGTATTATCTCTGTCTGGTTTTGGTATCAGGGTGATGGTGGCCTCATAGAATGTGTTTGGGAGTGTTCCTTCCTCTGCATTTTTTTGGAAGAGTTCGAGAAGGATGGCTGTTAGCTCTTCTCTAAATGTTTGATAGAATTCACCTGTGAAGCCATCTGGTCCTGGACTTTTGTTTGTTGGAAGATTTTTAATCAGTTTCAATTTCATTACTTTTGATTGGTCTGTTCATATTTTCTATTTCTTCCTGGTTCAGTCTTGGAAGGTTACACCTTTCTAAGAATTTGTCCCTTTCTTCCAGGTTGTCCATTTTATTGGCATAGCATTGCTTGTAGTAGTCTCTTAGGATGCTTTGTATTTCTGCGGTGTCTGTTGTAACTTCTCCTTTTTCATTTCTAATTTTATTGAGTCTCTCCCTCTTTTTGTTGATAACTCTGGCTAAAGGTTATCAATTTTTTTAATCTTCTCAAAGAACCACCTTTTAGTTTTATTGATCTTTGCTATTGTTTTCTTTGTTTCTATTTCATTTACTTCTGCTCTGATCTTTATGATTTCTTTCCTTCTACTAACTTTGGGTTTTGTTTGTTCTTCTTTCTCTAGTTCCTTTAGGTGTAAGGTTAGATTGTTTATTTGGGATTTTTCTTGTGTCTTGAGGTAGGATTGTATTGCTATAAACTTCCCTCTTAGACCTGCTTTTGCTGCATCCCATAGGTTTTGGATCGTGGTGTTTTTGTTGTCATTTGTCTCTAGGTATTTTTTGATTTCCTCTTTGCTTTTTTTCAGTGATCTCTTGGTTATTTAGTAATGCATTGTTTAGCCTCCATGTGTTTGTGCTTTTTATGTTTTTTTCCCCTGTAATTGATTTCTAACCTCATAGTGTTGTGGTTGGAAAAGATGCTTGATATGATTTCAATTTTCGTAAATTTACTGAGGCTGGATTTGTGACCCAAGATGGGATCTATCCTGGAGAATGTTCTGTGTGCACTTGAGAAGAAAGTGTAATCTGCTGTTTTTGGATGGAATGTCCTATAAATATCAATTAAATCTATCTGGTCTATTGTGTCATTTAAAGCTTGTGCTTCCTTATTTTCTGTCTGGATGGTCTGTCCATTGGTGTAAAAGAGGTGTTAAAGACCCCCACTATTATTGCGTTACTGTCAATTTCCTCTTTTATAGCTGTTAGCATCTGCCTTATGTATTGAGGTGCTCCTATGTTGGGTGCATATATATTTATAATTGTTATATCTTCTTCTTGGATTGATCCCTTGATCATTATGTAGTGTCCTTCCTTGTCTCTTGTAACATTCTTTATTTTAAAGTCTATTTTATCTGATATGAGTATTGCTACTCCAGCTTTCTTTTGATTTCCATTTGCATGGAATATCTTTTTCCATCCCCTCACTTTCAGTCTGTATGGGGACACAGGGATTTTTTTTAGTTAATGGAAATATGCTGTATTTTAATTGTAGTGGTGGTTACACAGTTGTATGCATTTGTCAAAACTCATAAATTGTACACTACATAGGGTGAATTACCTGACTTGAAAAAATTTACAGACCATAGAATTTGCTTTCATTTTATTTTTGGAAGGCTGTCCTGAAGTGATTATACAAATGCCATTTGACTTACTATTTAGAAATGTCATTTTCTTCTTTTAGGTTATCTGCACACTTAAAAATTAATTGCTTCATTAAAAAATAATTTCATGACTTTTGAATGCTTTTAATTAAAGTACATATTGCTTCTGCTGAGGACCTTGTCTCTGTCTTCTCCCTGGTGAGCCATGTTGAAAACTCCCTATTTACAGCAGGATTCTGAATCAGCCCACATGGGATGGCCCAAGGAACTGCATTTAACCAACATCACTGGGGATTCTGTGGTCCAAGGACTGTTAATAAACACCAGGAGGCAGTAGAGCTTTGTGTGAAGAATGTGGGTTCTGAAATCAGACTGCCTGGTCTAAAGTCATGCTTCAACCACTCATCTGCTGTGCAGTGGAAGCTTTCTGTGCCTTAGACTCTTTCTCTGTAAAAAAATAAAAAAATAAAAAAAAATTGATGGCATTATTATCAGCCTTGTTAGATTGTACTGAGGATTAACAGTGTTAGCACTATGTCTGGCACCTAGTACATGCTGGCCTTGTTGTTAGTGGCATGTGTGATACTCTTGCAGTGCTGTTGTAGGAAGCTCTTTTTCTTTCTTTTTTTCTTTTTTCTTTTTTGGTTTTATCCTTTGAACTTTATTATCATGTTTCAGAAATATCTTCATTTGGTTGACATACTGATAATTCTTCCCTTATGGAAGGCTCTTTTTCTTAAAGAGTGAAGCTGTGGTCCAGGTTGAGAACTTCATGTGGTAGAAATACACCTATTTTCATTTTTAGAGTACTTTTCCTCCAGATATTTCTCAGGGGACTAGGCAAGCCTCACACAATGAAATAGCAAGGGAAGGTAAAGGAGATGGTGATGAATATGGGCCGGGGGAGTAAGAAATGCAAGGATTTTGGTTTCAGGAGCTGACAATTTGTCAAGCACATAACTCTCAAAACAATGTCTCCACTTATACACTTTGTTGCAGGTATGTACTATTTTGCAGTAAATGGTTTCCCATTTATCTTATGGAGTGTTATGAACTCTGAATTTATGAGATGTTTTTAAAGTGTGTGGGAAAACACAGAAAATTATACCACTTATCTTCTATACTATGTAAGTACAGATATGTTTATATTAGCCTTTGGGAAAAATCCACAGAATTTATAATTCACAAAAGAAAGTAAGCAGGTAAAGGAACAGACCCTGTAACTGGAAGAGACTTTGAGTCTCTGAACCAGGTCCATGACTTTATGTACAGGTGGTCTTTATTAATTTCCATTTTTGCAGACAAAATGATTAAGGTTATGTGATTTTCCAAGGTCACATGGAAAATATCAGGATTGTAACTAGAATTTGAGTTTCCTGCCTCCGGGTGTAAATGTTCACCGTTTTTAATGATAAAGATGAGGGCTGGATAAACTGATATGGGGACCAGGGACTGGGAGTGTGTGGTGGGACAGAAGAGACCTTGAATAAGAACCACAGGCATATGAGAAAGCCTCATTCCTATACACTGCATGTTTCAGGTAAGTGAGGCCTGACACCTGTTGGATGAGGGAAGACTGGTTGGTCATCACCATTCCCATAAGGAGTATAATGTAGGTAAATTAATCACAGTCTGAGGTTTTTTTGGTATAGAAACAATATGTTGGTACATTGAGAATGGAATCATCTCTCACAGGCACAGTAGCATGGATCAAACTCACAGACCAATGCAAAAAAAAAAAAAAAAGCGCCAAACCTATCTTAATCTATACTGAGACACTAAACTATCCATGGGACAAATGGTTGTGTTCCCCCCTATCCCTTATCCTATATAAGGGATATGGTGGGCATAGAATGAGGGACATGGCGATTCAGGATAACGTTAATGGATGATGTCATGGCACTTGATAAAATGGATGCACCCGTCTCCATCCACACAGAGAGGCACCTGCTGCATTGAGCAAAATGGGCCAGGCTTTGGTCTCCTGGGCTCGTGGTGGAGATCCACTGTGAAATCAGTCTGCCTTTCCGTTTACTATGGCTGACCCAATCCTCCCCACCCTCCACTCACAACGAGCTGTTAATTCTAAAATATGTTATTACCTTCCTTCAGTCAATTTGTGGTCAAGTCTTGGCTTGGGGACCTGCCTTATTTTAAAGTTGACTTTTCATCTCTTTGCTCTAATCCATTATGTGCATGCTTCAAAAAGTGTGGTTCTCAGCAATTTTATTTCCCTAGTTTCAGAAGTTTTTTGAAGGCAATTTTATGATTGACTCCATGTTACCACTTACCATGTCAAGAAAACCTGACAAAGTTTTTTTCTTGAAACATCCTTAAACATATATGTCAAAAATATAATTTATTCCTGATGCTTGTGTCCAAACAGACATATGTTCCAAACTGGATAAAAGAGCTAACACATATTAGATGTCCTCAAATATGATGTGTTACCAGATGAAAATATGCCCATGTATTTATAGACATGGGCTTCTATTTATAGACAATAGTGGAGAAATTCCAGTCCATGAATCAAACAGGGGGTTGAAGGTTCTAAAAATGAATCCATTGTACTATCAAACCCTACAGGAGCAACTTAGATTTATTTTCCTGAGACTTATTCTATTGAATAATCATGATGAGCACTGTAGATGTGGTGAAAATGATCTGTAAATATGTCTCCTTATGAAAGCAAAAAAAGTGCATATAACTAACCTAAGACAATTTGTTTAAATTGTAAGATATCTGAAAAGCATCAAATTTGGCTCCAATATCATTTATAGTTCTGATTATAAAACGGACCATTCCTGGAGGGAGAACAGCCTGTTCTACATTCACAAATACCATACTTCACTTTAGTGAGGTTCCTGAGCAAAGTTGGCTTCCCTGACCCATGTCCCCAGGGCTGGAGTGGGAGGCATGAGGGGATGGTGGGATCTGAGTTCTGTTGGCTAAGAACAAAAGTCTCTGTGGTGGAGGAAAGGCTTCTGGCCTCTGGTGCCTGCCCCGTCATATCTAAAACTTTTTTGGAAAGACCTGAGCATAGAAATCTAATGAAATGGAAATAAAGCTTCTATTGTAAAAGGACTTAATAGCTGGTTTCAGTATTTACTTTGTCAATTTTAGGAAACTGTATGGAACAACTGCAGGGTTCTCACAATCTAAGGTTTTGGTTATCCAATAACCAAATGCATTTCCCCTGGATTTAATGATTCATGCACACAGTAAGCTTAAGGAAGATCCCAGGCTAAGTTGCAAAACAAACTCACATTAGTTGTGGCTATTAAAAAATCGATCAGTTTTCAGCAGAGAAGGGAGTTAATTCTGTCTGATTTTCAGGGTGATTGATTGCTCAAGTATTCTCTTTCATAAAAGTATTCTTCCTCATTTTCAGACCAGTTTGTGGTTGTGCAAAGATAAAATAGTGGTCTTCTCTCATGCCAGCAGAGATGTGGTTCTCTGCTATGTTATACAAACTATTTAAGATACTTACGTTTATGTACACACATACATGCTTTGTCTACCATAAAATATTTAGATTTTAAGTGTTAAAAGCTTTCTCGGGGCTTCCCTCGTGGCTCAGTGGTTGAGACTCTGCCTGCCAAAGCAGGGGACACGGGTTCGAGCCCTGGTCTGCGAAGATTCCACATGCCGCGGAGCAACTAGGCCCGTGAGCCACAACTAGTGAGTCTGCGCGTCGGGAGCCTGTGCTCCGTAACAAGAGAGGCCGCGATAGCGAAGAGGCCCGCGCACCACCATGAAGAGTGGCCCCCACTTGCTGCAACTAGAGAAAGCCCTCGCACAGAAACGAAGACCCAACACAGCCAAAAATAAATAAATAAATAAAAGCTGAGCTAGAAAAAAAAAATAAAAAGCTTTCTCATCATATCATGCAATTTTTTTTCATGTACTTCATATAAACCATACGTTTGAAAGTTGTAGAGTCACAAAATAAGAAGGCTTTATAGTTTCAAAATAAGTATATGAAAACACAGTGCCATGAACTTACATAGTGAGCTGGGGTGGAGAGGAAGCAGCCATTCACAGAACCAAACCCACGTACATGCAGGAGACAGCAATTAAGAGGCCAAGGATAGGGATGTTTTGAAAATATACTTGAAACAAGATGAAAGATCTTGGACCTTTGAAAATGCCCTAGAAAGTGAATGAAAACAACAGCCTTCTCTTTTATCAGAGCTCTGACTCAGACCTGCTACTAGGAAGACCTTGAAATATAGAATATATGTATAGAGATATACATTAAAAAACCATATATTCCTTTACGTGGATCAAACTATTATATGTGCAAATTTCTTTTAGAGATCCTAGAAGCAGCTGCGTACATGGACAACATAAGTACATAGGTGGCCCACCGTGATTCCTCACAGCCCAGAAGGCTCTCAGGGGTACCCCATATTTTCTCCCATAATCACTAGGTGCACCTGTAGTCCAGAGGAACTTGGGCAACTTGGAAGCTCTCAAGCTTAGCAAGGAGATGTCAAAATGAGACCCACAAAGCAACACTTCCTCAGGACAGCTTTTCCTGAACCGCCCTCCTGCCCCCGCCCTCCACTGAGGTCAGGTCTCTGCTGTAAGTTCTCCTAACAATGTACACTTCTTTTCTAGCACTCAGCAAACTGTAATTAACTATTCATTTTGTGATTACTTGGACAGGTCTGCCTCCCTACTAAACAGTAAGCTCTATGAGGGTAAGTCATTCTGTAAGTCATTGTGCTTTCCTCTCCATTTAGTCCAGTGCCTGATGTCTTGCATGTACTCAATAAATCTTTATTGCCTATGTGAAAGTGGTAGTTCTTTGTCTTTCCAATATTATTTCTGACAAAAATTGAAACAGGTATGAGATTGCCATGGGAGGGAAGCTGTGGGGTTCAGAAGGTTCTAAGCAGGTGAAATGCAGGGGCTGGCCCAGAGGTATGCTGATGAGCCAGCCAGGAAGAGTTTCATACATCAGAGATGGAAAGGTTTTCCTACTAAGAAGACAGGTATCTCTGACAAGTACATAAACTTGAATTTGCTGCCTGATTTTGTGATTCTAGGCTTGAATGTTACGTAAATAGTTTTGTGTTTCATGTTCCTTTTAGCCACTTTCATTCTCACTTCCTAGTTCAAAGTCTCAGGAAGGGGTGTGGGAATAGACAGACACATTATGAGGAGGAGCTATAATCGTGGGCTCGAAGGGAATGTTTTATGGAGGTTAGCTTTGCAGAGACCAGTCGCATTAGGAATGAGCATCGTTATGATAATCTTGGTTTTTACAGTTTATGAAGCTTTCAGATCATCTGATTCTCACAGACATATTGTGAACTAAGCGACTCAGAATCATGGCCCACAGTTTATAGATGAGAAAAGGGAGGTTCAGAAGAGGTTGAGTTATCCAAGTTACAGTGAAAGCAAGAGCAAATTAACATTTTTTGAGAACTTACTATGTGTTGAGGCACTATGCTAAGCCCTCTATATTTAGAATATACAATTTAATCCTCACCACATCCCCATGATGTGATAGGTAACCATTATTATTACCTCTCTTTTACAGATGAGGAGACCAAGACCTAGAGAGGTCAAGTTGTTTGCCTTAAAGTGCAAAATCAAGAAATGTAGAGCCAGGCTTCAAACCCAGGTGGTCTCTTTCAGAGCTCAGAGGATAAACCACTATGCTAATGAGTAGTATTAGGAGATTTCCAGTAGAGTACATTGTGTTACTTGTATTTGCTAACCAGGTCTTCAGACTCTTGGTTCAATTCTGCTACTTTATACTTTATTTTTTTTTCAATTCTGCTACTTTATACTTTTTTTTTTTTTAAACCTGTTTGCAGTTTCACCTTAGCTTAGACTTTATCAGTGACCACAGTGATGTCATCGCATGTGCGGGAGATTGTATCAACCAAGTTCAGATAAAAATCCCTTACATTTATTAATTAAAAATAATTGTTGAATATATTTACTAATTTTATTTTTTAGAGGTGCTCATTGCTTAATAACCACAAGGAACATCTATTGAATACATTGGGGAAAACGTGCACCTTTCTCTGACACTCTACAAAATATTAAGAAGCATAAAAAGAATCTAAGTCCGTGAAAATATGTGATTATATGAGTTCTTTTTAGTCCATTACCTCTTCAAAGAGATGACAATGAACAACAGTGATGGCACATTCTGTGTCCTCTACAGATTCAGCTCTCTCTATATAGATTCTCTTTGTAACTGAAAAGAGAACATGACAGTGTCGTAATTTGTAGCTCATAAGAACAATTACAACAAAAAGTGCCCTGCCTAGAGTTCTAGATAGGAAAATGATCCATCCAGTCAAGATTTTGGGCCTGTGCACAGAGCTGTGACCCAAGCTACACACCTGAGCCTGGGTCAGAAGGGCACTGAGCAGAGCCCAGCTTTTGAATATCACTGCATTTCAAAGCCACATTAGAAAGACTATTGGCTGCTATTTGGCTTTTTGTGTTAGCTGTGCCTCTTCCCCTCTCCGTGATGGATAACTGAGGTTTTAATATACAGTAGTGACATTCTAGTAGATGAAGGAAGGGGGCAGTCCCCAAGGGCAATCTGAACTTCTGCTTAGTATATTTACTCTTGCTGTTTTCCTTCCTCCTCATTTGTAATTCAGGAGGCTCTCTGAGAAGAGAGAGACAGCAAGGCTTCTTAGATGGATCAAAGGACGACAAGCTGGGATACTGGGTTCTATGAAAAGGTCTGCTATTGAATTTGTTCTGCTACCTTTAGGCACATCATTTGTTCACGCTGTGCTTTGGTTTCTTCCTGTGCTTGCTAAGAGTAAATAACATGTACTTGAATATTTTGTGATGATTATGGAGTATTTTAAATGCATGAGTGATTTATTTTTCCAGGCCGCCTGCTCAGGTCTAAAGTGAAAATCTGCTCCTTTGAGATGCTAGGCTTCGTGGTGGTCAACGGACCCCAAATCCTTTAGACGACAGCAGCCACCTAGTTGCTTCTTCTCAGCTCATCAGGCTTACTCTATAGTTGCCGGGCTTATCTTTTGGTCTCCTTTCTTTGCAGAAATGAAATATGTAATTTTATATGTTCATGCTGCTTTTACACTCCCCCACCCCACTCACCCCCTCTAAAAACATGAAGGCTTTCTTTGGCACAGAGCTGCTTTATCTGTGACACTGATCCCAAGAGACAGTGGAGAGAGGTGACATGGCAAACAAACTGAATTATCTGAGCTTGTTACTATAGTTCCTTTTTGATGATTTGGGTCAGGACCACTAGAGGTTTGAACTAGATTTAGTAAGATGCAGGCTCTTTGCGGTTTGGCAGGAAACAGGGAATATACTGGAAAGAGAATACAAAGTACCCTTCCCCTTTCCCCTCCCTTCCTTGTTTGTTTGTTATAGCCTGTGTTACATTTGGCAACAAGATGGCCCTGTTAGCGAAAGGTGCCAAGCTGAGAGTCTTAGAAGCTAATAAAAATGTTTGTGGATAAGCAACAGTTCCTCAGCAGTGGATCACAACACTATTAAATAACAGTCTCTGAAGTGCACTAATGGAGTTAACGGAAAGGTTTCTTTTGTTTTGAACTAAAATACAATGTATTACATTATTTCTAGTGAAGTTAAAAGCATTTTCTAAACAAGCCTAGGAAGGTGTGAAGGTAGAGGACCCATGAAATATGTTACTCCTTAGTTGTAGCTTTGGTGGCAGCAGGAAGAACTTCAGACACAGGAACACAGTGTAACCTTTCAGTTTTGAAACGCTGCTAGGTCTTCCCGTTCTATAAATGATCAAAGAAACATTTGGGTAAATACTGCTCCCAAACCTTAGCTGGCTTTAAGAGTGCTGGGTCCAACTTCCGTTTGTTAGTTCAAGGAAACAAGCAGCCAGGGACTCTAATTTGGGGTCTTCATTCTTGGACAGGGTCATCAACACACCAAAACATTACTTTGCAGATGCCCCAGCTGCAGCAACTTCCAACAAAGGCAGAGCTTTCACCGATGCCTCTTAGAAACAGGGAGCCAGCAACCGGCCAGGCTTGGGGAACTGGGCGGGCAGGTGAGGAGGGGTTGGTGGTATCTCTTCCCCCCTAGATTCCTGTCCGCTTTGCAGCTCCTGTGAAGCAGGGTGGAGGTCCTTGGGGTGGGGGTCTGGCTGGTCGGCTCTAAATGTAAATAGGAAGCCACGCAGCTCAGCAAGTAACAGTTAAGAAATGGCAGTCTCCATCTCTGGCAAGGACTTGGTCCAAGTGTCCGAAGGTACGAAAGGGATGAGGGTCACCCGCGGGTCAATCTGCACAACCTGGTGAAAGTCCCTCCGGGAGGGTGAATGAGGGGCCCAGAGGCAAAGACTAAGGCGAGGAAAGACCAGAAGAACAGCGGACACTACCTTGGAGGGACGGGGAGGCTTCAGGTACCGCCTTGGAAATTATCTCCACTGGCCCAAAAGTCTTAAAATCGTTTCCGCCATTATAAGGAGCCGCGACCAAACGGGAGGCGGGGACGCGCGCCACGCGGATGCGCGCTCGCTTTGTCCCACCTCCTGGCCGGCCCGCTCATTGGGAGGAGGGAGCGCGCTTCGGAGAGAACGCGCCGCAGCCGTGCGTATGTGCTCCGGGTGGAAACTGGAGCCGGCGGCGGCGGCGTTCCGGGGGCGGAGAGGACGGGGGAGGCGGGAAGGCTGTGCGCCGCCCGCTCCTCCCCACCCCCCGCCTCGGCCCTGAAGGGGCTGGATGGGCGAGTTGGGCGCGATGGCTCGATCCTGGGCGGCGGCGGCGGCGGCGGCGGCGGCTGGAGGCGGTGGCGCGTCCTCCTCCTTGCCCCGGCGCCGGCGGTGATCCGAGCGAGTGGCCGCGGCCCCCAATGAGACTGCTCGCGGGCTGGCTGTGTCTGAGCCTGGCGTCCGTGTGGCTGGCGCGGAGGATGTGGACCCTGCGGAGCCCGCTCACCCGCTCCCTGTACGTGAACATGACGAGCGGCCCCGGCGGGCCGGCGGCGGCCGCCGCGGGCGGCAGGAAGGAGAACCACCAGGTACTGGGCCGAACCCGGGCCCGGCGGGGCGGGGCCGTGGCGGCCCGACCTTCCCGCGCTCAGCCTGTCTATTGTGCGGGGCGTCGCGGCGAGAGGACCCCCCCGGGCCTCGCCCCGCCGCCCCGGCCCCTCACAAAGTTTCCCCCCGTCTTCCCGGCCGGGCGCTCGGTCCCGGCCCGGCGACTCCTTTTGTTCCGCGGCGCGGGCGGCGGACGGCCTCCCCTATCCCTCCCCGGCCCCGGCGTGGGCGGCCTGGAGCCCCGCATTGTTCCTGGGTCCCCGGCGGTGATTGCAGGCGCTCGGCCACCTCGGCGTCCGCTCCCGGCGGCGGGACGGAGGAACTTTGGGGTCGGCGTGTGGCGACGGGGACCCATCTGACACCGGGGCCTGAGAGCTAGATGACCGAACCAAACCCATTACCCCGGACAACCTTCATCAGCTCCGAGAATCACACCGAAAAGCCGGTGCCTCTTTTTGCCTGGTTGAATTTCTGAACGTACAAAAGGTCCTAAAGAAATTTAACCGTGCTTCGTGAGCCATTTAACTCTCTGGGCTCGTTCCGGTGACATATTCCCTAAGCACTTAAAAATGTGTTTGACAGGTCGTCACTCCCATCCTATCGAACCTTCCCCTGCTACTAAAGAGAGATCGCCTTTAAACTTTGATTTTGGTATCTGACCGCAGAGATGTGATAATAAGAAAGATGATGCAAGCTTCTACTGGAAGGGTTATTAGAACTGGGCAGGAGTGAATTCTTTAAAAAGTTGTAGTTGTGCACTGTGAACGATGGTGGTGTGGCTCGTTGGGTAGGCTTTTCATTAGCTTAGTTTTATGGCACTTAAATATGTGCATTTGTAGAATTAAGAGTGAGATATTTCATATTTGACCATAATGTAGTTGGCGGTTAACATGACGTTGATTGCAAGGAGGCTTTTGAGCTCTGCCAGAGTGTTCGTTTATAATAGCTAGCATTTATAGTACATTTTGCCTTCCCAGAGAGCAGTAGCTAATTCCTCCCCATCTTGTGTCTCATAATTTTCATAGTTTTCTCATTTTCCTATGTTATTTTTCTTGTTATGCCAGGTGTTCAGAGTTTACACCGAAGTTGATTTCATGTGTTCTAATGAAACTAAAGAATTATCTAAGGAGATAAAGCTATTCATTCAGAGAAGTAGTATTTAGTTTTTATTTAAAAAATATTTATAGTGGCTTTTTCTATTTTTAAAAGAAATCATAAATTTCCATAAAAAATTTTAAATTTATCATCCCACAGCTATTGTACTTTGTTAGGTAATCACTCCTATGATATTGTTAGGCGTGCACATAAAGTTAGTAGGTGATCTTAACTTGTAAAACCACATTGTTTGCTACGAATTGATCAGTCATTTTTAGAGTTGTACTGTAGTGATAATGTAGTTACCAAAATGTCATATATCCGTAAGGAACATGGAAAATGGTGTAAAACAATGAATAGAAATGTCATTTTTAACAGTTGGTAGAAATAAGTTTCTGGGTAGGATAAAAAGGAGGCTTATTTCCATTGACATGGAATTATGGTAGAGTCTCTTGGCTGTAGGTGTTTATTACAACACTTGTGATTACCTCTACTGCAGTACACTTGATGTTTTCAGTGCTCATAAAAGAAATAGACATATTATAAAACTGAAAAACTGTTTAAGTAACTTGATTTTTATGGGGCCTAGGTAGAATTATAGCTGTAGACATAGCCTCAGAATATGTCCTAACAAGATATCTCTGAATGTCTTCTAATTGTGTACCTTTATCAGGTTGATTCTGCCAGGTTCTAAGGAAAAGTAATACCTCATTAGGCTTCTGAGATACTAAAGTATGTGTGTACATGTGTACATGTCTGTGTTCTAAACAGTTGCACCTGACAGCTTGGCAGCTAATTTCTCTGAAGTGAAGACTAATCTGGTGGTTTCTGAATATTAGGTGGACAGGGGAAGATTGGCTCTTTTCCTTAGAACAATCAATCCAGACATTATTTTGAGTTGATACATTCACATTATGAAAATATTGTCCATGAATAAAGATTAAAATGAACAAAAGAAACATGTATAGAAACCACAGTGAAATAGGAGACTGTTCTCTCTGCAACGTGGCTGAGTTGATGATTTGTTATCTGCTTTATATTCCAGGATCCTGGGTTTGCCTTATAAACTTAGTTGTTGTGAAGTAACTTAACCCTAAACGCTTTTTCTCCCTTCAAATTAATAGTTCATACTGGGTCTTCTGGTGTTCATTTGAGTATGTGGCTTCCATAGCCAGCCACATCTGGTTCTTTTGCAGTTGCATGAAAGTGGGGTTATGGATTTGATTGAGCCATACTTAGCACAAGTTTTCCTTATGGTTATTTTGATTAAGAAGTTATGGTGGTAGATTCTGTGTTTAAGAGAGACCTTGGGCAATGTTTGTTCTTTAAAAATAGGTATTTGGTTACTATAGCCTTGAGAGGCAAGGCTCCTTTGAGCTAAAGCAGCTCTAAAACTATAGTCGCAGCACTATTTTAATAACTCGGTTTGGTGTGCTAGCTTCAAAACTGGGATTTATGTTTCACTTTGGGAAATCGAGAAGCAAGGGAGGGCTTCTCTCAGAGCAGGGATGGATATGGCTTGCATGCCAAATTGGGCTCACTGACTTTTTTGTACAGACTGTGAAGTAAGAGTAGTTTTATACTTTTAAATGGTTGCAAAAAATATATAATCTTTTGTAATATGTGAAAATCTTCTTACATGAAATTCAAATTTCAGTATCCACAAATAAAGTTGTGTTAGAACAGAGCCACCAAATTTGTTTACCTATCATCTGTGAGAGCTTCCAGATACATTGGCACAGTTGCATGGTTGCTACTTTATGACCTGCAAGCCTAGAATATTTACTGTCTGGCCCTTTACAGAAAAAAGAGTTTCCTCCAGAGAAAATTTCCAGCTTCCTTAATCAGCAGCACATTCTTTTTTTTTTTTTTTTTTTTTTTTTTTTTAAGCAGCACATTGTTAATCACAGATTGCAAGGTGGGTAGTTTGACTTACTGGGAAGAAATTGAGGCAGACAGTGAGAAACTAGATATGTGACTTTTCAATATTGGCCGACCCGGAACTTACAAAGAAGATAACAACAAAAACTTTGGATCTAGTCTTTTTGAGGCATTGCACCTAGTACTTAAAGTTAATGCAACTATTAAAGAGCTACTGAAACTCTTAAAGGACTCTCAGGCCCCACTAACTAGGTTCTTGATAATAACAGTTATTCAGCAGCTTCTCAATTGATGGAGTGAAAAAAGAATTTTTATCGAACTCCCTGGAACGAGGCCAGGACTATTTCTGCAGATGACATACTGCAAGGTCTTTTTAAAAGCACAGATAACATTTTCTGGAGTTAATAAGGTGTAACTTAAAATTGCAAATATGTATATCTGACATTTTATTTTTTCATCTTCTTATATAAACTTGAACTGTGCTTTGCCATAAGCAGTGGTGGATTTAAGATAGAATTGAAATGATTTGGATTTTTTTCCAAATGAAAAAACACTTGGACATCACAGCCAAAGATCAAAGGTTATGCTAAAGGACAGATTCTGTCTGCTGCCCCTCACTCCCCAGTTACCTTATGGAGGTGGACCCAAGTCAGGCATGAGTTATCAGTGCTAAGAGGGGTCAGTCAGCTAGCCAGACAGACACTGATGGATAGGTTCGTGTCCTCCTTTGAACTGCCTTTGAAAGTCTGGAGGCCTTTGCAGCCGAATACCAAAGAGATTTTGAAAAGGGTTTCTTTCCTTCCTTATAACCTGTGTTGAAACCCTAAACAAGTGTTTGCTTCAGTTTTACAGAACACGGGGATGCTCTGTTCTTCTGGATGTACCAGAGGCCTTTATGTTCCCCTCTGAAGGTGCCCTAGGGGACCCTGGTACTTCCAGTAAAAGAGTTTTTTAGACCCTCTGAAGCATTGTTAAAATCTTAGGATTGTACAATACAAACAGTGAGTGAGTATTTGAAATAAAGATTGCCAGTAATATATTCATTAAATCAGAGCTGAAGCAATTTAATCTAATCTGTATAAGTTGTTTCCCTCCATGGACGTGAAGGTGCCTTGTTACTCTGCACTTTGAAATCTCGCATAAAGAGGTTGCTGGTTTAGGTTTGTGTCATTTGTAGAAAAAGAATGAATGATTTGAATATCTCCTCCTAAGTTGTACTTATACACAAGATGTCAATGATTAAATGCCTGGACTGACATGATTGCATTGTAGAACTGAGAATGTGATTTTTGAATCCTTAGCTGTCAAGGTCAATGTCATCAGGCTTGGTCTTACCACCTGCTGTAGTAGAAAAGATTCTGCTGGACCCTGTCAGTGGAGCCTTTCTGGTTGTTTTTAGTGGTACTGAATATCTCAGGTCTTTGGTTACTCATTTCTTTTGAGAATGGCTGGGTGCCCAGACCTACAGTGTGGTTTTGGGGCATTCGCTTGAACTTCAGTTCTCTGACTGGCTTTTGCGGACCTTGGACAGGAAGGGAAAGAAAATCAAGTTATTGTGCTTCTATTAAGTGTCAGGTACTTTAAATATATTATCCTCTCTAATCCTCATAACAACTCTTGGATGTGGTATATCCCCATTTTACAGACAGAAGATTGAGGCTGAGCAATGAAACTTGCCCCAGAGCACAGTTAATAGATGGCAGAGTTGGATTTTGAAACCCCGCTCTGTCTGGTTTCAAGGCCCAGGCTTTTCCCACTGTTTCATGGTGTCTCTCCTAGGAATCCTTGCTGTCTGAGGGGCTGTGAAAGTAGACTGCCTTCTTAATGGCAGACTGTCCCCATTCTAGTGGACGTCTGTGTAGACATTGAAATTATGTAGCTGTGTGCAAAAACACAAGTTGTTCTTGCAGTTTGTGGGTTAGATAAAGATGGGACAAGTGCTTGAAGTTCTGGCTTTCATCCGGTTTGTGCATGCTTAGGTCAAGTTCAACATTGAAAAAAAAATAATCTTACCTGTGGTGTCCTTCTTGTGACACCAACCAATTCTCTGACACTAACTAGGTGTTCTACAATTCACTTCTGTTTGACACTACCCGGAGTTAACAGCCCAGAGACTTAAGGGCTCCTTCCTGCAAGACTGCCCTCACTTCACATGCCAGCTACAAGTTGAGGGTCCACAGTCTACCCATGCTTCTGTCTGACTTGTTTATAAATTCCGTGGTTTCCACAACCCCCATCAGGTTAGATAACTTGCTGGAATGACTCACAGAGCTTAGGAAAACACTTTACTTCTGCTTATGGTTTATTATAGAGGATACAACTCAGGAACAGCCAAGTGGAACAGATGCATAGGGCAAGGGGTTAGGGGGTTGGAGAGGGTGGCACAGAGCCTCCCGTGCCCTGTCCAGGTAAGCCACCCTCCCAGCATATCAATGTGGTCAGCCACCTGGAAGCACCCAGAACCCTGTCTTTTAGGAGTTTTATGGAGGTTTCATTACCAAGGCATGACTGATGAAATCTTTGGCCTTTGGTGATTGAACTCCATCTCTAGCTTCTCTCCTCTCCCTGGATGTTAGTGGTGGGGCTGCAAGTTCCACCCTGCCCTCCTGGTCATCTCATGAGCATACAAAAGGTGTTTTATCACTCCTGAGTTTCTCTAAGGTTTTTAGGAGCTCTGTGCTGGGAACTGGCGATAAAGACCAAATATTTATTTTTTATTAAAATCAGGAAGTTTGTTTTTAAAAATAACTTTCTAATTCTAATTTTACTAATGTGCTCAAGTCCTTTGTATTTTGGAAGAAAAGACTATTATATAGCACGTGTTTGACTAGTTGAGGAACTCAAAAAAATAATTTCAGAAAAACTTTTAACTGTATCCCTCAGTCTGATAAGCAGATATAATTCTATAGGAAAATTGCATTTCTACTTTAAAGGAATGATTCCTCAAACAAGATTATATAAAGATGAGGAGATTTCCATGGCCTTAATGAAATCTTTAAGACATGACTTAATACTTCATTATGTTGATTAGCTGATACTGTGTCATGTCTACCTGATTTGGGTATTTATTGTTTGGCTAATTATTAGTATCTCTACAGTCTTGTTGCTAGTAGGGAGAACATTGCTATTTACTGTAACCTCTTTTAGAAGACGTTATGTTTAGTTATCACATCCTATTTCACACTTGGCATCAGCAGATGACTGCATGGCATAACTCTGGCTTGATTAGACTTTGTTATTTCAAAGATTTCCTTACTTATTTCCATTGAACAAAATTCAAGCAAACTTTACAGGAAGATGCTAGCTCATAAGATGCTTTGTCAGACTCTGTGGTCTCCAACTGAGGAGTACAGCCCTACAGTAGGGCTGGCACACAGTCCTTCCAATGTGAACCTTTAACGGGCATGATACTTTGTTCTTGCCTGTGCACATTTGTCTCTGTAGTCTTTGAGGAGCACACGTTCAAAGAACTCACCTGCTTGAACATGTGCAGAAGCCTACAGACAGGCCACTTAGTGAGAGCTCATTACAGCTTTTCGTTTATGCTGGGTTGTCTGGAGAGAGGTAACTCCAGGGGGACTGCCACATGGTTGCATGGGCTCCTGCACTGACTTTCTGTCAACATCTTAAGGGCAAGGTGACTACGTATTTAAGGCCTGAAGGTCCTGGCCAAGATCACGATGACATTACTTGTTTCTCTGGGTTTCCGATTTTTTCTCTCCTCTGGAATGTAAGTTCCTGGAGGCCAGTGAGTCCATCTTTAATTTTCCCTAGACCACTTTTGAGCTGGGATGGTTAGGAAATGCTAATGAAATTTTCTGGGTAAGCCCATTTAGGGGTTCTTAAGCAGTGGTGATTTTGTACCTTCAGGGACACTTGGCAATGTCTAGGACATTTTGGGTTGTCATGACTGGAGGGTGCTACTGGCATCTAAAGGGTACTGGCTAAGGATGCTGCTAAACATCCTACAGTGCACAAGGCAGCCCCCATAGCAAGGATTGTCTAGCTCCAAATGTCAGTAGTGCTGAGGTTGAGAAACCCTGGCCTAGTGTGATTTAGTTGCTATCTAGATCAGATTATCTTTAGACACATTTAGTCAGTCTAACTGGGCAGAATAGTTCTGCTTTCTCAGACAGATACACTGGGTAGACTGAAGCAAAGAGAAGCTTCTTTGAAAGAAACTCATAAAAAAACCACATGCACCTAGAACAGGAGCTTGAATCAGCTGGGAGTGCTCAGAAACCCCAGGCTTCCTATTTATTCAGGAGCTATAAGGTGGGAAATGAAATGTGAAGTGCTTTGCCAGGTGCCTGGCACAAGATAGGCACTCAGTGTGTTCCTTCATTGCTTGCTCTGCTAAGGCAGTTTTGTGGTGGGTGGGTAGCTTAACCACTATTTACAGAATTGAGTGTTTAAGCAAGGCCTTGCAAAAACCTTGAAGTTTCAGAAATTGATGAAACCCAGTGACACCTGTCTCCATGGTTATCCTTGTGTTGTCTCCAGGATTTTACTAGAAACTCTAAATTTTATCTGTTAGACTACCTGTGATTTTTAACAATAATTGTTAAACAGATGAACATTTATTGTTCATCTGTATCTGTGGCAGTCACTGAAGTCAGTCATTGTCCCTGACCTTTTATGGAGCTTTCTGTCTACCTGGGAAGATAGACACTGGACATGCAATTATATACAGGTATTCAGTTCAGTGGTTATAAATGTTACTGAGGAGACTTGGGAGATGTGAGAGAGTATTAGAACAGGGGATCCATCCTAGTCTGGAAGTTCAAGGGAAACTTACTTGAAGAAATATTTAGGCTTAGGTCAGTTGGGGTGGTGGGAAATGTAGGAGACAGCAAATACCATGCGAAACAGCCTTGGGAAAGGAGCCTTCCAGAAAAAGAAAGAAGGGTACAGTGTTGTGACATAATGAGTGGCTGGGTGTTATGGATTGGTAGGGAGTGTCGTGAGGTGAGGCTGTGGACACAGAATGGACAAATCCTGTAGGGCCTTGTAAGCCATATTAAGTATTTTGGATATTATCTTAAGACTTCACTGAAGCAGGGTATTGACATGATTAGATTTGCATTTGAAATTTGCTTTTTTTTTTTTTTTTGCGGTACGCGGGCCTCTCACTGTTGTGGCCTCTCCCGTTGCG
>NC_041227.1:62806092-62816126 GCF_002837175.3 Physeter macrocephalus
CCCAGCCGCTCCGCGGCATGTGGGATCTTCCCAGACCAGGGCACGAACCATCCCCACTCTCTAATTTTAAAACATTTCATCACTCGATAAAGAAACCCCATATTCATTAGCAGACACTCCCCATTGCCTCCTCTCTCCAAACCCTTGGTAACCGTGATCTACTTTCTACTTTCTGTCTCTGGACCTGCCTATTCTGGACAATTCATGTAAATGAAATCATGTAATTTGTGGCCTTTTGTGACTGGCTTATTTCACTTAGCATAATATTCATAGTTCATGTCGTCTAATGAATCAGTACCTCATTCCTTTTTATGGCTGAAATAATATTCTGTTGTATGGATCAATCACATGTTGTTTATCCATTCATCAGTTGATGGACATTGGGGTTGTTTCCACTTTTGGGTAGTTATGAATAATGCAGCTATGGAGTTGACATTAGTATCATACAAATGGTCAGGAGGAACATGGAATTCAACCTTCATCTTTTTTTTTTTTTTTTGCGGTACGCGGGCCTCTCACTGTTGTGGCCTCTCCCGTTGCGGAGCACAGGCTCCGGACGTGCAGGCTCAGCGGCCATAGCTCACGGGCCCAGCCGCTCCGCGGCATGTGGGATCCTCCCGGACCGGGGCACGAACCCGTGTCCCCTGCATCGGCAGGCGGACTCTCAACCACTGCGCCACCAGGGAAGCCCCAACCTTCATCTTTAAAGAGAAGGACATTACTCCTTTTTATTCTGTAGCACATTCTTCTCAGTAAGCATTTTCTTTTCTGAAATATTTGTATGGCAGTAAAGGTTCAACCACATGTGTTAATGTGTTAATGTTGATGAATTGAGAGAAGTGCTATTAAAAACTTGAGTTTTGGGGGGCACTTGAAAGCATTATTTGCAGTTAATGGTGCCAATTCTTGCTTAGTTCTGGAAGTCAGAGTCTGTTATTGTTCTGGTTGTCCATTTACAAGTGGATGCCAAAGAATTCTTAGCTCCTCTGTTCCACTTGAATGACTTCTTGTACATTAATAGAATGTACCTGATTGCCTATTACCAAGGTGATGGCTTTCATCTTGATTAGTCATTTCAGAGAATTAAGAGAAAATAAAAGTTAGAATGGCCTCAGTATTAGAGAGTTCAGAATGTGAACCAGGAGGTCAGGCATATAATAAAAAATGGTTTATGACCTGCACTGGGGCATAACTTCAGACACAATGAGTATTAAGAATTAGTTAATGATTAAGCATGAACATTTTCAGACCAGGGATAAAAGTGTAGGCAGTGAATGTAAGAAGCTTCATAGCTTGTCATGTAGAGTGGGAAAAATAAAAATAGTATCAAGCTGAAGCAATT
Organism: Physeter macrocephalus; assembly: GCF_002837175.3. Taxonomy (NCBI): domain Eukaryota; kingdom Metazoa; phylum Chordata; class Mammalia; order Artiodactyla; family Physeteridae; genus Physeter; species Physeter macrocephalus. The sequence continues at coordinate 62,807,435 of NC_041227.1, forward strand.
TTGGTAAAAGTGTTTAGTGGTAAATTAACACAAATCAGTCAACAATTCGAAAGATTTGGTTTATCAAGTCAGGGCACAGAGTTTGTAAAAAGATTAGTTAATCTTTGAAATCTTGATGTGCCTGTCTGCTTCTTTGTATCGGTTTATAACTGGTTCCTTTCAATGTTAGTGTTGGGAATATTACCCAAGATTTCATTCAATATTTAGCAAGCTTAGGATGACTGTAAAATTGGTCCATCAATTGTGCAAGCATTTACAGGACACCTACTGCTGATGAATGGTCGTATTTGTCAGGGGGAAGCAGGTTACTTTTGGCTACTCATTGGGAGAAATTGATTGTTTCTTAGTGGATAACGGATTAGTAGTAACTGATCTACTCTGCAGTTTCATCATGGTACTTAATGGACTTTTATTTATCAGGCCATGTCAGAGGACTTTATCTCATTGCTATTATTATTACAGTAGTCTCATGTGTCTGGTCCTATATTGAGGATTGGCCTGCATTAACTTGCTTAATCCTCTAAATAACCTACCAGGATAGATAGAAACCAGTGACATCTCTAGTCTACAGATGAATTTACAGAGGCTCAGAGATTAAGTGACTTGTGTGAGCTCATACACAGGAATGGCTGAGCCAGGACTTGATGATGGGCTCACTCTAAAGCTGCTGCGCCCTACAGGCTGCTTACACCCTTCTCTGGTATACTAACTCTAAATGAAAATGGGACACATTTATTACGGAAGATTACATTTCATCCACAGTTGAGGTTCTTGAATTTTGTTCTAAAAGTGTGTTCTGGTTAGAGCCTATTCCTAGAAATCTGGTTGTTAGCATGGTATTACTTTCTCTTCTCATTGGTTGCATGTGACCTTAAGTAACTTCTTAATCTTTCTCAAGCATACTTGGCTCCTGTCTATTAGAATGTTATATGACCTGGTAAAGCGCACATCAGTATTTCTAAAGGTCCCTATTTAGCCCACAAGAAGAAGCGCAGCTTAATCTGGTCACTGGAATATTAAATTCTGCCGCTTACTCTGCTTACTTGATTTGTCTGGTGGTTTCGAGTTAAATCATTGCATTGAGTGACTGTTTTCTTATCTAAAAACAAGGTTAATGTTGGTAGTTATTGCCTTATGTTGAATCTCAGTGAAGGAGAGGCCAACAGTTTTCCTAATCTTGGGGTACAGGGGGGTATAGTGACAGAAGTTTTGGGCCAGGAGTCAGAGCACTTGGACGATGGCCTGGCTCTGTCACTTACTGAGCTGCATGACTCGGAAGCCTCTTCACCCTTCCCCCACTCTCTCTACGTACCCTGAAGGGAATGAGAATTAAACCAGAAATTATGTATGAGGAAATACTTTATACCTTATAGGTCATATAAGAGATGATGATTATTCTTAAAGTGCCATGAGATTATAACATTTGGAAATCTTAGATTTAATTTAGTCTTCTATTTTTTGTTTTTGGACATCTTAGATGACGCTTCAGTTGTATGTTTTCATTTTTTTTCTTCTTTCTTTTTAGTGGTATGCGTGCAACAGAGAGAAATTATGCGAATCACTCCAGGCTGTCTTTGTTCAGAGTTACCTTGATCAAGGAACACAGATCTTCTTAAACAACAGCATTGAGAAATCGGGCTGGCTATTTATCCAATTATATCACTCCTTTGTGTCATCTGTTTTTAGCCTGTTTATGTCTAGAACATCTATCAATGGGTAAGTGAATCTTGGATACTTTTTTCTTTATCCTTAGGTCTAAAAAAAGAAAAGGAAAAAGAAAAGTTACCTTGTTGAGATGTTGACCGCCTCTACAGCTGCAACGCTTCTAGTCAGAATCCTTGGCCCAGTGTCTCAGCCTCTGCAATTATGCTTTTAAAATTCACTGTAACTTGATAAACAGCCTCATTGGTCTGTATTTCTGTGATGGGAATCACAGTGCTTCCCACTTGGATGTGCACAGGAATCACCTGGGTATCTGGTTAAAATGCAGATTCTGAGTCAGTAGGTCTGGGGTGGGACCAGAGATTCTGCATTTTTAACATGTTCCAGGTGAGAGGAGCAAGATGGTTGGAACCAGGCCCTTAACATAGGCTGAAAAGTAAGATCTTTGCCTTAAGCACACTTCCCAGGAGCAAGTTTTTTGGGAAGGATCTAATTCAGCCCACAGTGGATGGTGGCTTGTCCGAGTGAAGGGTTCTCCATCTGTTCTTTATTTATTTACTTTTTAAAAATATTTATTTATTTATTTGGTTGTGCTGGGTCTTAGTTGCGGCAGGCGGGCTCCTTAGTTGTGGCACATGGGCTTCTTAGTTGTAGCATGTGGGCTCTTAGTTGCGGCATGCATGTGGGATCTAGTTCCCTGACCAGGGATCGAACCCAGGCCCCCTGCATTGGGAGTGTGGAGTTTTAACCATTGCGCCACCAGGGAAGTCCCTCCATCTAATCTTACGTAATGTTTAGACTCACCAGAATTTTGTAAACATTGTGGAATTCTCTATCCCTAGAGTGGTTCTCTCATATAAGTCCATGGAAAAAGCTTTAGGAATATTTTTATCCTTTCTTGGCCAAATTTTCAGACACCGCAAAGCCTAAGAATCCAGAACTCTAAAGAGAAAAGCAGCAGGGCTCAGTGCTTGAAAAGCCTGTTGGACCACTTGAAGCCACTGGCTGTGCCTACTTTTTCTTCCCTTGAGGTTTGGAGCCAGCTTCTGCTGAATGTCTGGATCCCCAGTCTATCATCTGGTCCTTAAATATGTTTTCAGGAACCATGAGCCGTTTCTCAAGATTTCTTACTTGATTTTCTTCATTGTTTATATGAAATTGCCTTAAATTTGCTTTAGCAAACAGTTATTTTTGTATTGGTAGTTGAGTTTAAACAACTTGGTCTGACATTTTGTTTCTAAAATTCACGGCATTGGGGCTTCCCTGGTGGCGCAGTGGTTGCGCGTCCGCCTGCCGATGCAGGGGGGCCGGGTTCGCTAATGTGTTAATGTTGATGAATTGAGAGAAGTGCTATTAAAAACTTGAGTTTTGGGGGGCACTTGAAAGCATTATTTGCAGTTAATGGTGCCAATTCTTGCTTAGTTCTGGAAGTCAGAGTCTGTTATTGTTCTGGTTGTCCATTTACAAGTGGATGCCAAAGAATTCTTAGCTCCTCTGTTCCACTTGAATGACTTCTTGTACATTAATAGAATGTACCTGATTGCCTATTACCAAGGTGATGGCTTTCATCTTGATTAGTCATTTCAGAGAATTAAGAGAAAATAAAAGTTAGAATGGCCTCAGTATTAGAGAGTTCAGAATGTGAACCAGGAGGTCAGGCATATAATAAAAAATGGTTTATGACCTGCACTGGGGCATAACTTCAGACACAATGAGTATTAAGAATTAGTTAATGATTAAGCATGAACATTTTCAGACCAGGGATAAAAGTGTAGGCAGTGAATGTAAGAAGCTTCATAGCTTGTCATGTAGAGTGGGAAAAATAAAAATAGTATCAAGCTGAAGCAATTTTGGTAAAAGTGTTTAGTGGTAAATTAACACAAATCAGTCAACAATTCGAAAGATTTGGTTTATCAAGTCAGGGCACAGAGTTTGTAAAAAGATTAGTTAATCTTTGAAATCTTGATGTGCCTGTCTGCTTCTTTGTATCGGTTTATAACTGGTTCCTTTCAATGTTAGTGTTGGGAATATTACCCAAGATTTCATTCAATATTTAGCAAGCTTAGGATGACTGTAAAATTGGTCCATCAATTGTGCAAGCATTTACAGGACACCTACTGCTGATGAATGGTCGTATTTGTCAGGGGGAAGCAGGTTACTTTTGGCTACTCATTGGGAGAAATTGATTGTTTCTTAGTGGATAACGGATTAGTAGTAACTGATCTACTCTGCAGTTTCATCATGGTACTTAATGGACTTTTATTTATCAGGCCATGTCAGAGGACTTTATCTCATTGCTATTATTATTACAGTAGTCTCATGTGTCTGGTCCTATATTGAGGATTGGCCTGCATTAACTTGCTTAATCCTCTAAATAACCTACCAGGATAGATAGAAACCAGTGACATCTCTAGTCTACAGATGAATTTACAGAGGCTCAGAGATTAAGTGACTTGTGTGAGCTCATACACAGGAATGGCTGAGCCAGGACTTGATGATGGGCTCACTCTAAAGCTGCTGCGCCCTACAGGCTGCTTACACCCTTCTCTGGTATACTAACTCTAAATGAAAATGGGACACATTTATTACGGAAGATTACATTTCATCCACAGTTGAGGTTCTTGAATTTTGTTCTAAAAGTGTGTTCTGGTTAGAGCCTATTCCTAGAAATCTGGTTGTTAGCATGGTATTACTTTCTCTTCTCATTGGTTGCATGTGACCTTAAGTAACTTCTTAATCTTTCTCAAGCATACTTGGCTCCTGTCTATTAGAATGTTATATGACCTGGTAAAGCGCACATCAGTATTTCTAAAGGTCCCTATTTAGCCCACAAGAAGAAGCGCAGCTTAATCTGGTCACTGGAATATTAAATTCTGCCGCTTACTCTGCTTACTTGATTTGTCTGGTGGTTTCGAGTTAAATCATTGCATTGAGTGACTGTTTTCTTATCTAAAAACAAGGTTAATGTTGGTAGTTATTGCCTTATGTTGAATCTCAGTGAAGGAGAGGCCAACAGTTTTCCTAATCTTGGGGTACAGGGGGGTATAGTGACAGAAGTTTTGGGCCAGGAGTCAGAGCACTTGGACGATGGCCTGGCTCTGTCACTTACTGAGCTGCATGACTCGGAAGCCTCTTCACCCTTCCCCCACTCTCTCTACGTACCCTGAAGGGAATGAGAATTAAACCAGAAATTATGTATGAGGAAATACTTTATACCTTATAGGTCATATAAGAGATGATGATTATTCTTAAAGTGCCATGAGATTATAACATTTGGAAATCTTCGATTTAATTTAGTCTTCTATTTTTTGTTTTTGGACATCTTAGATGACGCTTCAGTTGTATGTTTTCATTTTTTTTCTTCTTTCTTTTTAGTGGTATGCGTGCAACAGAGAGAAATTATGCGAATCACTCCAGGCTGTCTTTGTTCAGAGTTACCTTGATCAAGGAACACAGATCTTCTTAAACAACAGCATTGAGAAATCGGGCTGGCTATTTATCCAATTATATCACTCCTTTGTGTCATCTGTTTTTAGCCTGTTTATGTCTAGAACATCTATCAATGGGTAAGTGAATCTTGGATACTTTTTTCTTTATCCTTAGGTCTAAAAAAAGAAAAGGAAAAAGAAAAGTTACCTTGTTGAGATGTTGACCGCCTCTACAGCTGCAACGCTTCTAGTCAGAATCCTTGGCCCAGTGTCTCAGCCTCTGCAATTATGCTTTTAAAATTCACTGTAACTTGATAAACAGCCTCATTGGTCTGTATTTCTGTGATGGGAATCACAGTGCTTCCCACTTGGATGTGCACAGGAATCACCTGGGTATCTGGTTAAAATGCAGATTCTGAGTCAGTAGGTCTGGGGTGGGACCAGAGATTCTGCATTTTTAACATGTTCCAGGTGAGAGGAGCAAGATGGTTGGAACCAGGCCCTTAACATAGGCTGAAAAGTAAGATCTTTGCCTTAAGCACACTTCCCAGGAGCAAGTTTTTTGGGAAGGATCTAATTCAGCCCACAGTGGATGGTGGCTTGTCCGAGTGAAGGGTTCTCCATCTGTTCTTTATTTATTTACTTTTTAAAAATATTTATTTATTTATTTGGTTGTGCTGGGTCTTAGTTGCGGCAGGCGGGCTCCTTAGTTGTGGCACATGGGCTTCTTAGTTGTAGCATGTGGGCTCTTAGTTGCGGCATGCATGTGGGATCTAGTTCCCTGACCAGGGATCGAACCCAGGCCCCCTGCATTGGGAGTGTGGAGTTTTAACCATTGCGCCACCAGGGAAGTCCCTCCATCTAATCTTACGTAATGTTTAGACTCACCAGAATTTTGTAAACATTGTGGAATTCTCTATCCCTAGAGTGGTTCTCTCATATAAGTCCATGGAAAAAGCTTTAGGAATATTTTTATCCTTTCTTGGCCAAATTTTCAGACACCGCAAAGCCTAAGAATCCAGAACTCTAAAGAGAAAAGCAGCAGGGCTCAGTGCTTGAAAAGCCTGTTGGACCACTTGAAGCCACTGGCTGTGCCTACTTTTTCTTCCCTTGAGGTTTGGAGCCAGCTTCTGCTGAATGTCTGGATCCCCAGTCTATCATCTGGTCCTTAAATATGTTTTCAGGAACCATGAGCCGTTTCTCAAGATTTCTTACTTGATTTTCTTCATTGTTTATATGAAATTGCCTTAAATTTGCTTTAGCAAACAGTTATTTTTGTATTGGTAGTTGAGTTTAAACAACTTGGTCTGACATTTTGTTTCTAAAATTCACGGCATTGGGGCTTCCCTGGTGGCGCAGTGGTTGCGCGTCCGCCTGCCGATGCAGGGGGGCCGGGTTCGCGCCCCGGTCTGGGAGGATCCCGCGTGCCGCGGAGCGGCTGGGCCCGTGAGCCATGGCCGCTGGGCCTGCGCGTCCGGAGCCTGTGCTCCGCAACGGGAGAGGCCACGGCAGAGGGAGGCCCGCATACCACAAAAAAAAAAAAATAAAATAAAAAAAAAAATAAAATAAAATAAAATTCACGGCATTGAATTTCTGTTCTGTACCATTTATTTTTTCGTTGGGAAAGCAGACAAGTCACCGCAGCAGTGATTTTTAACCTTTTGGGGGCCCTGTACCTCTTTGAAAGTGATATAAAGTAGAAATTCTCTCTTCAAATAGTCCTTACATTCAGCATTTTGCATATAATTTAGGGAGATTTCAAACTCTAAACCGCTTCCCCCTACCTTTACCCTGTTCGCCCCTGGTTAAAATTCTCTGCTCTGGGATTTCACAATTTGGTCAAAGGGGCAATAAGATTAATAAATCCGTTTTGGCTTATCTTATCCACGCTCTTCTGCTTTTCTTTTTTAAATAACTCTCATACCCACCCCTCCATCCCCCCTTGGCACCCCTCTCCCCCAACAAAGTAAAAACATCTCTTGCCCTGTGTCCTATTCTCAGCTGGAAGCTTAACTTTCAGCCCATTGGGAATTTCCATCTATGGCAATGGAAGCTTATTACCACCAGTGGCTGTCTCTTATAGAAATAATTACTATGGTAGCCTTTTTAAAAAAAATATTTTTTTATTTAATTAATTTATTTTATTTATTTTGTGGTTTGTTTTGGCTGCGTTGGGTCTTAGTTGCGGCATGCCGGATCTTTGTTGCGGAATGCGAGATCTTTTCCATGCGGCGCATGGGCTCTTTGTTGAGGCTTGCGGGTTTCTCTAGTTATGGCATGCGGGTTTTCTCTCTCTGGTCCTGGCACGTAGGCTCCAGAGACCGTGGGCACTGTAGTTTGTGGCACCCAGGCTCTCTCGTTAAGGTGTGCGAGCCCAGTAGTTGTGGCTCGTGGGCTTCGTTGCCCTGCGGCATGTGGGATCTTAGTTCCCCGACCAAGGATCAAGCCGTGTCCCCTGCATTGGAAGGCAGATTCTTTACCACTGGACCACCGGGGAAGTCCCTATGGTAACCTTCTTGAATTAAAAAGATAAGGTACTTATCGGACGTCCTTTATTGGGAAGGGGAAGACCAAGTAAGGAGAGACTTGTTAGCTGTTTTCAGAGTTTATTTTATAAGGAAGATATTTGTAAGGAGGTATATCTCCTCTGTAGACTCTAAATCTAGAGAGAACTTAGGCCAGAGAACGTAGGATGGTTTACACACACACACCAAAAAAAACACATCGACATCACTAACTTTGGGAGTTAAAGACAAATTAGAGAGCCATACCTCTCCGTGGTATGTGTTTGCTGGAAACCTTGTATTGAGCAAAGTCAGTGTCTTGGTATTTTCAGTGGGATAATTCTTCATTGTGTGGGACTGTCCCACACATTGCAGGAAGTCTGACTTTTCTGACCTTGCCCTCTAAGTGACAGTAGCCCCTCAAGTAATTGTGACCACCCAAAACTCTTCCCACCTACTCCCAGGGCTCCCTAGAGGCCAAAATTCACCTGGGCTCGATGAGTTTAGATTTTCTTTTTTCTTTTGGCAGTTTAAATCTTTTTGTGTAGCCTCTGTTGCTCATGATCTTTGGAAATAGGACAGTGCTTCTCTCTCTGGTGCCTTTCAACCTGAGCTCTGACCTCAGATGACCTCTAGCTCTAGAATTTTATGATTATCATGTCAAGGGTCCTTAGATTCCAAAGTGATGGCTAGGGAAGCATGTTATTTTAAAATTGGGAAAGTTTAAGCCATGTAACTATTTTGCAACTTACTTTTGGTCCTATGGCAAGTTAGCACCAGCATTTGAAACATGTACCCCCAAGCCTGTGACCTCTCTTAGCTCTTGTTCTGACTCTGGCTCCCATGTGAAATTTTGTATAGCTATTTCAGTAAGTTCAGCTCCTTTTCTCAGATTTCTTTTTCAGCCTGTTTTCCCACTAGAAGATAGGAACAATTGAGGATTAAAAACAACTTGTCGGGCTTCCCGGGTGGCGCGGTGGTTGCGCGTCCGCCTGCCAGTGCAGGGGAACCGGGTTCGCGCCCCGGTCTGGGAGGATCCCACATGCCGCGGAGCGGCTGGGCCCGTGAGCCATGGCCGCTGAGCCTGCGCGTCCGGAG
>NC_041227.1:62816215-62909643 GCF_002837175.3 Physeter macrocephalus
GGCAGATGGAGGCCCGCATACCACAAAAAAAAAAACAAAAAAAAAACAACTTGTCTTTTAGGAGATGTTTTCTCTGGGAGCTAGTTGTATTGGGCGAAAGTCTCTGAGGGTACCCCCCCCCCCATTTTTTAGCATTTCTGTAGGGCAGAGATTTACTGCAAATATGTTGTTAGATTTGGTTGACCTCTTCTAAGGGAAAGGGGAGGAGGAGTTTGTTATATGAGCTCCATAATTTTAATTTTTTCCTGAAACTGGTCTTACCAGGAACACCCAGTTGCACACGTCCTTTCAGTCACTGTGTAACAAACATATTGCACCTTAGGATTATTTCCAGAAAGCAGCAGTATGGTACAGATTTCCCTGCCATTTCCTAGACCAGTGGTTTTCAGACTTTTCCAGGGTCTGAAGAGGAAGCGCCTCAGGAGCTGCTTCAGGCTGCAGAGAAAGCCCTAGAAGTGGGCTGGCAGCAGCGCTGAGGCTCTCAACCTCATTTCAGCAGCAGTTCTCCTGTTACATTTTACACTGTCCATGAGTAACGTCTGCTTCATTTAAAGAAAGGGTTCTGCTGCTTAAAGGAAGTTTGAGAATCCCTGCCCTAGACAGACTGGGATTTGAGAGCTAGAAAGCAAGTTCTAATAGGGAGTGCATTTTATTTCCCAAGATGATGCTTCCTCAAGACTTGGTTTGATCTGTAGCTGCTTTTATGAGAGCTCTCTTTGATCTCCATTTTAACTCCTCTTTTTTCAAAGGCATTACTATGTTTTAGATGTTTTTTAGGATTTTTAGAAATAATAGGACCCAGCCAATTGCATAACATACAAACTGACACAAGTATGAATCTACTTTTTAAATGCAAATTAACTTCCTCTTTTCTCTAGTGTCTCTTAAAAATCTAATATCTAGAGCTATTTTTTAGACTCATTGTTCAGTTTCATATTCTAAATGGCTTTTTTCCCGTATTTGCTTTTTCTGCTTAGTGTTATTGGCTAGTATTGTGGTCTGATCCTGTTGGCCTGTCATTTTTTTATACCGATATACATGTTTTCTATTACTGCTTCCATCTTTCCTTCCTATTTTGACTTAAATTCTTCACATTCATCTTTTAATTTCTTATATATTTCTTCTTCCCTTCCCACCTTTTATTCCTCTCCTTTCCCCACTCTTTTTGGTGTATTGTTTGCAGCCTCAAAGGCAGACGATGATATCTAGAGGTGTTTTCTTATTTTATTAACTTTGCTTTTTAATCATAAATCATATAAAAGATATATATTTTAATCGTATAATTTTATAAAATAAACATTTTGTAAGTTCAGAAGGCTGTTGGTGTTGAGTCACTACTTTGTGTGGATGTTGGGTGGAAGTGTTTACTTTGTATAGAGTCATCCATTTTTGTCCTTTTTTCTTTTCCAGGTTGCTAGGAAGAGGCTCAATGTTTGTCTTTTCACCAGATCAGTTTCAGAGACTGCTTAAAATTAATCCAGACTGGAAAACGCATAGACTTCTTGATTTAGGTGCTGGAGATGGAGAAGTCACAAAAATAATGAGCCCTCATTTTGAAGAAATTTATGCCACTGAGCTGTCTGAAACTATGATATGGCAGCTTCAGAAGAAGAAATACAGGTATAATTTTTAGACATGGTTTAGAGTATATTTCTTGGTTTTAGATGTATTTCTTCTTGAGATTATATTATTTAAAGAATATAAATCAGAAACAATTTCCATAATGAGGAATTAAAAAAAAACCTTTCCATATTACAGTTGACCCTTGAACAATGCAGGGGTTAATTCACGTGTAAGTATAGTCAGCCCTCTGTATCTGCAGTTCCTGCACATCTGTGGATTTAACCAACCATGGACTGTGTAGTATTGTGGTATTTACCTTTGAAAAATATGGGCAGTGTATAAGTGGACCCAGGCAGTTCAAACCTGCATTGTTCAAGGGTCAACTGTACAAGTAAGTGGAAACTGAGACAGAAATCATCTTTCCTTGGCAGTATTATTCTGAACTAGAGGCTTTGGCACTGTAGGAAGGAAAAGGGTGGGTGAGAGACAGCTTGGAGAAGAGAGATCAGATGTAGGGACTTGTTCCCTAATTTGAATCTGGCATTCTCAAATCTTGTTTTTTGTTTGTTTGGTTTTTTTTAATTAAAAAAAACTTTTAAAAAATTGTGGTAAAAATATGTAACGTAAAATTTACCACTGTAACCGTTTTTAAGTGTACAGTTCAGTAGTATTAAGTATATTTGCATTGTGGTGTAACCATCATCACCATTCATCTCCAGAACCTTTTTATCTTTCCCAACTAAAACTTTGTGCCCATTAAACACTGATTCCCCAGTCCTCTGTCCCCCTGGCTCCTGGCAGCCACCATTCCACTTGCTGTCTTTGTGAATTTGACTATTCTAGGAACCTCGAATAAGAGGAATTGTACAATATTTGTCCTTTTGTGATGGGCTTATTTCATTTAGCATAATGTCTTTAAGGTTCATCCACGTGGTAGCATGTGTCAAAATCTCCTTTCTTTTTAAGGCTGAATAATGTTCCATTGTATGTATATGCCACATTTTCTTTATCCATTCATTTGTCGATGGACACTTGGGTTGCTTCTACCTTTTAGCTATTGTGAATAATGCTGCTATGAACATGGGTGTACAGATATCTGTTTGAGTCACTGCTTTCCCTTCTTTTGGGTATATACCCGGAAGTGGAATTGCTGGATCAAATGGTAAGTCTGTGTTTAATTTTTTGTTGCATTGCCATACCTTTTCCACAGCAGCTGCACCATTTTACATCCCATTTGCAATGCACAAGTGTTCCAGTTTTTCTACATCTTCACCAATACTTGTTGTTTTCTGTTTTTTTGATAATATCCATCCAAATGGATGTGAAGTGTCAAATCTTGGTTTTTAGACCATCTGCTGCTTGAGAGACTTATGAAGAAGGTTATTCTTTATTCAGTATGGATTCTATTGAATGGGAGAAGATGGTGCTGAGTATAGAATGGGGGAGGTGGAGGTAGAACCTGCCTCCTTCTCTGATATTTTTGAAGCTGGGCTTAGGCTTGGAAAGAAAGGAGAGAATTATGTACTCCCTCACTTTCCTACCCACCTAAGTTCCTAAGTAGGAGACTATCTTAGGAACAGACTAACCCTAGAGAGAGAGCATTAGCATAGCGCTTGGAGCAGGATTAGATTTAAACTTTGGCAAAACATGGACGTTTTTAGCCTGGGGAAGAGAAGACCAAGTAGGAAGGAGGGGAAGGGAAGATTACTGTAAATGGGTATTTAAAGGGATTTATGTGGAAGGAGGCCCACCTACCCTGGGCCATGGCCTTGCTTGTTTGCCTGACATTCAAACCCTTCTGAGACTAAGGGCCCAAAAGGAATTTTCAGTGAGACTTCAGATGTTTGAATTAGTGATTCAATATATGTAGAGTTTACATGTTATGTTACCTGATAAACTTGTACACCATATAAAAAACACTTAGTTATTGGGAATTCCCTGGCAGTCCAGTGCTTAGGAATCGGCACTTTCACTGCTGTGGCCCAGGTTCAGTCCCTGGTCGGGGAACTAAGATTCTGCAAGCTGCGTGGAGCGGCCAAAACAAAACAAGACAACTTATTTTTTTTTTCCCTAATAAATAGTTCATATGCCAAAATCTGTTTGCAGTTTGACCTAGATAGAGAATTTATACTGGTTGACACTCCTTTCATAATATTATTAGTATGAAATAGAAACATATGCACAAAAATGGCAACTTTTGGTATAGTTTGACATTTTAACAGGCAAGTGGTATCTTACTAAGTTTAGGGTTCGCCTAATCCATGATGGCAGGGCAGACTTTTAGCTTCCATGGTTTTTTTTTGGCTTCTTTTTGGGAGGTAGCTGTTTTTTGTTTCTCTTCAATATCTGGGCTCATGAAAAACTGGCTTTTTAATAAAGGTTCTGGATGTCATTTTTGAAATAAACCCATAAAACAGAAAATGGCCAGGTTTTCCCTCTGTTTTGCCAAGATATTATTGTTTATGCCAGAAAACCTGATTGTAAAATTTAAGGATGTGGCTTTGATTTTTAAAACAAAACAATAAATTTTCTCTACATTGCTGGTATTTTGTTTTTTATTTAGGATTTATCAAAATACTGATTGCTTTGTTACTTCTCTAAGGAAAATGTATTTTAAATCCCCCAGAAGGTAAACTATTACTTAACTCACTTCCTTGAAAATAATAACCCCCTGAACGGACGCCTTTCTTCTAGGATTAGAAATGCTGTTTTGGAAGAGCCATAGACATTTAGGAAGGGATTATACAATTACTTTTTGATTGTGTGTACTAATGAACAATTCCACAATTCAAATGACAATAAATAAAAACTTGTTTGGCAGGAAGAAAATTTTGGCAGCATGGTCACCTTCCTCAGTCTGCTTTACCAAAAGCTAACGTGAAAATTTGTTGACATGATCTGAATGGTGGTTTGTAGATGGTGGAGGAAACAAGTGTGTGGCAAGATGCGGACTGGTAATGTGGACGGGTTTGGAATTAAGTCCGCATGAGCAGTTCACGTGTGGGTAGTTCAGAAGGAGTTGTGTATACATTTTTGACACCAGAGAACAAAGATCTTTAATGTAAATTTGAAAGATGCTTGACTTTAATCCATTATCTATAGGATAGGGATCTTTCTTGAAAGGAAAAGAAAATATTGTGGTTAATTCTGTTTCTCGTGTTCATATCCTCTTTATTTTCTTTTTTTAACAAAAAGATACTGGAGACTGAAGGGATGGCCATTCACTCTCAACCCACCACCCTGGAAGCATTTATTCAAGGACTGATTGTTAGGTTCTTTCTCACCTTATATGGAGAGAGCAGGTTCATTGACCTGAATAACATACTAGGAGAATTTCCAAGTTGTAATTTCTACTCTGCTAGAGATTTACAGTGTGACCTTGGACAAGTCACTTCTTTCATTTTTCTCATAAGAAGAGGAAAATTCTAACAACTTGTTAGGATTCCTGGGCTAATAGGCAGTTTGAGTGGGGCTGATAAATTTGTCTTCATCAGTGGAACTGAGTTTACAAGAAGAAATCACAAAACAGAAGTAAAGATGAAGTTGGACCTCTATAGGTATAGTTTTAACTGTCCCGGTATTAAGCCTATAATTTTCTGTTATGAGCATGTGTTTCTGTCTTTCAAAATTACCAACATGGAAACTGCCTGTCCTCAAATAATTCTGAGATGGAATTAGTGAGATTATTCTGGATTTTTTTAAAAAATAAATTTATTTATTATTTATTTTTGGCTGCATTGGGTCTTCGCTGATGCGCGCGGCCCTCTCCAGTTGTGGCGAGCAGGGGCCCCTCCTCGTTGTGGTGCGCTGGCCTCTCATTGCAGTGGTTTCTCCCGTTGCGGATCATGAGCTCTAGGTGCTCCGGCTTCAGTAGTTGTGCCTCGCCGGCTCCAGAGCGCAGGCCCAGCAGCCGTGACGCACGGGGCCCAGTTGCTCTGCGGCATGTGGGATCTTCCCGGACCAGGGCTCGAACCCATGTCTGCTGCATTGGCAGGCGGATTCTTAACCACTGCACCACAAGGGAAGCCCAGATTATTCTAGATTAAAACATGCTGATGATGTTGGGTTCTGCTTCGTTTTAGAACAGGCCTAAATTTTTTTTGTTTGTTTTTTAAAATCAAATATATAATTTGTCTTTTGCACGTTTATGAATTTAAATTGGCTGTTTGGCTAAGGTATTAATATATAAATAGTCTTTCTTTTTAATTGTTCATTTCTGCTTTTAAAATGAGAATTGATGACATTTTTATCCTGAAAGTAGAGTCTTCTGTCTAGTTTAAATGAGCTAAATACAGCTCCTAAAATCATCATTGTGGTCACAATTTCAGTACAACAAAGTGATTTTGGAGCTCTAATGCCCTAATTTCAAGCAACAAAGAAATCTGACTAGCTCCTTGAAGTTTGTCAATTTTGTTTTGGAGGAGGCTTTAGTTTTTTAAAAAATCTAGATTGAAAAGAAGATGCACCTGAGTAGTTAGTGTTTCTTTTTATTCTGCTATACAAAAATGCTCTAAAATGTCATTATACTATGAGTTTTCCTAAACAGTCCTCATTATGCTTCTAGAATTTTCTAAGATATCTCTATCTGCTGAGCGTGATCAAAGACTTGTTTACCAAAGGTCCTTTTTCCTGTTTCCTTTTCCTCTTGTCTCTATCATAACATGCCTCACCTACCACATTCTGATTGGTATAACCAAGCAGGAGTGAGTAATTTATAGAATTGCCTTAATGGTGTGGCTAACAAAGCCTCTTGATATAAGGACTCCTCTCTGTGAGTAAAACATTGTAAAGGACTAGAAATGTTCTCAGGGCGAGAGAAGACAGGGAGGAGAGAGAGGGAGGGAGAGACTGATTGTGTGTTCATGAGATACTGAGGGCTGAGAGTGGTGTGTTAACTATGTTCTTCACTTACTGTTTTAATAGGATGTCCAGTGCTTTATCTTTTTCTATATAGTTATTTAGATATGAAGATTCTAGAGTATGAAATAGTATCTCTCTCCTGGGAATAGAGATGTGCTCAAAAGATGTAAATGGAAATTATCTTATACCACTCCTAGCCATTCTTAAAAATAGGAGGGACCCTAGGAATAGAAAACATGAATATATGATGTATTCTACGATTACATTCCACTGAATGTAAAAGTAGGATTCTTTGTTGGTTAACTGATGTTCAAGAATTGGATGCCCTAGTTTCATAACCATTTTTATCATCTTATATCTTCATACTTATTAAACATACTAGTTCTTATAAAGGAAATTTTGCATGTTTTGAGATTTGGAAATAGGAGAATTGCTAAATTTAAAGAAATATGGTTGTTTACTTTTGTATGGCCATTTTATTATTGCAAATATACTTTGATTTAGAAGACAAAATTAAAGTCTTTACTGGCATCTAAGTATTTTTAAAGATGTGTTTAAGAGGGTTTGTATCTTTCTGATTTTTCCAGAGTGCTTGGTATAAATGAATGGCAGAATACAGGGTTCCAGTATGACGTCATCAGCTGCTTGAATTTGCTGGACCGCTGTGATCAGCCCCTGACTTTGTTAAAAGATATCAGAAGTGTCTTGGAGCCAACTAGAGGCAGGGTCATCCTTGCTCTGGTCTTACCTTTTCATCCCTATGTGGAAAACGGTAAGTGTGGTCACCCACTTACCAGCCTGTTATCCAGAATTGGTGTTTATTGGTATTTGTGATTCTGTGCTGTGCACAGTTAGACATGGACCGGTATTTCTCAGAATAGCCTGGAATTTAACAGAGTACAGTTAACCCATGTAAAATACCACCTTGGTTAATGTTCGTCTTAATGTGGATTTTATAGAACTCTAGTACTCCCTTTGCAGTGGTAAGAATTAATACTCAGATGGATCTGCCTGCTCAAGATTGAAAGCCTAAAATGCTTTTAAATGGAGCCTTAACCACTAATTAATTAGCTTATGAGCTGAGTCAAGCAATAAATGATGCCTTTTAATCTACCTGAATATACCTGCCAAATGTTACAGCTGTTTCGTATTTTACATCTCGTCCCAGACTCTAATAATGATAAATGCTGTTGTTATCCATTTTTTCCTTTTGAAGACCATTTGTGTCCCAGCATGTATCATTTCTTTGACCTTTGGTTTTTTGATTGCATGGTCTTGCTCTTTACCAATACTGAATGAAGAATATCTCAGAAGAAATGGTTTGATTTCATATTGCTTCATATTTACTTTTGGCCGGAGACATTCATTCATACTTGGTTTTAGCTTATGTGGTTTGCATTTTAGATCATGTTGAAAGTTATGACTTTAAACCTCTTTTGAATTTTCATAAGTTATTGTACAGTAATGTAAAAATTATTTATTATATAGGTAATACATGTTAATATTTTAAAATCTTTACTTTTTCTCTTTTACTGCCTTGTTCAGCTTTGGGTTCAAAAACTCTAAGAGCTTGTAGACATTTTTAAGAAATCCATTAGTATTTTGTAAGCATCGTAGTTATCAAATACCTGTGAAAATCTGTGTCTTAAGGAATAACACTGAAGTTTGCTTATAACTGTGGATTTGTGTTGCCATTCACTTGCTCCTTCTTTTCTTCTTGTTCTTATATTTTCTCCCTCAGGTCTTAGTCCCTTCTGATTTAATGCTTGTCTTAACGTTTGCCAAATGGTTTTAGGTTTGTGTTGATGGTGGGGAAAATGGAGAATTCGTTAGACATAGGAGGGTGGGAAGGAGAATAGATAGAATAGGTGTCCCCTCCCCCATCTAACGTCTCCATTTTCACATTCCTGTGTTGAATCCTTTTGTCATGGTAAAGAAAAAAACTGCTTTAATGTGTGAGTGCCCATATAGTGCATATATGTGTTGTATAGGGGAAAACCTGGTAAATGTTGTCCTTGATAATTTAGCAGCCTGACCTTGTTTCAGGGCTGTTCCCTGTGTAACTAAACCTCGGCTCCATCTCACTGCATTGCAGTCACTAGTCATCAGGTTGTAAGGTCCAGGCTTCCTGTGTCCTGTTGGGCAACCGCACGATGGAACTTCAATGCTACTTCCTGGCATAGCAGGAGGTGGAAGAGCAAGGGAAGAAACATCAATCTAACCATGCATTTTATTTCCTTGTGTTTCTGACGCTAAAAGTTGAAAAGAAGTTAAACTGGACAAGAGAGCAGTCTCTAGTAAGGCCTGAAAACAAGCTCCTTGATTGTGGTTTGCACAGTTGCCCGTTGAATCCAAGGAGTCTGGTGTGTGACGCATAGCAAACCCGAGACGCGGAGCCTTGTTGCTGTGGGTGACCTTTAGTGACCTATAAGTTTTGTAGACTGCTTGTGGCACTCTATTATTGCTTCCTTTCTCTAAGCCACTAATTAGATCCTGATGATTTCCATGTGACACTGTGTGAAGACCCAGGAGGTGCAAAGTGATCTTGCTGTGAGTTCATGTATATGGGGCTGGTTTAAGGATATGTGAGTGTACTTTTCACACTTGGCTCAACTTATTTTTTAACAAAAGCAGTTGTAGATGGAATGATTACTTGTGTAATTTTTTGGATTTGTCTTGAAGTTGAACCACAGCAATTTTGTTGCTTAGGTTAATTTAGGGAAAAAAATGCAAAATGTATCTTTCTAATTTCAGTTTGTTTGGTTTACTGACCCAATTCTGGTTGGGGGTTATTAAATCTAGTGAGAATTGTTTTAAGCATCAAAAAGGGGCAAAGTATGTAATCAAGAAAAGGAGACTTATTTTGCAAAAATGAAAATTTAGTGATGTTTAATTTTTCAAAATTGTAATTTTTATGAAAAGGTAATTCATGGTAAAAAAGTTCAAGCAGCTTGCAAGAGAGTATAAAATGAGGTTTCTTATCCACTTATTACACAATCTTGTTCAGGTTTCTTGAATAGTTTTCTAAAGATAGTCTATGCAAATATGTGTGAACATGAAAAAATTGATTCTATAATTAAAGCCCATTATAAATAGTTTCATTGCCCTTTTCCACTTAAGTATGTCTAGGAAATTATTCCGTACTAGCACGTAAGTATCTACATCCTTGTCTACCTGTAAGCAGTGGTGTGCTGGAGCTGGTTTTGCTGGCTCAGGAGAGCTGATTGTTATCTTGGCAGGAATTTAGTGAACTGGTTGTCAAACTCGGCCATTATTGAAATTGACCTCTTGACCTCGATGGGAGTACTTACACCATGGAAATTGGCAAACTCGACAAATAGTCTCTCCCTTCTCCTAGCTGATTGGTAAACCTTCACCAGCACACTGCTGGGCATTTGGTAACTTTACTAGAGGAGGCCTCTGTTGACTTATTACTTTTAGATACCAGCAGTTTGCTTTATAAATATTTACAAGTGAAATGAACATTCTTAGGCAAGTCTTTTGCACACGGTTGTGCGTAGGCATCAGGATGTTTTCTGCTTCAAGAAACAGAAGGAGCAACTAAAAGTAGCTTTTAAAAATGAAGAGTTTATTTTGGAAAAGTGATTCCAAGGTTAGTTAATTCAGTGGTCAAAGTGTCCACTGAAGTTCAGAACTTGCTTTCATTTCTTCATCTTCGGTGTGTTGACATTCCCTTTGCAATTACAAAATGGCTGATGCAGTGCCAAGCATCATGTGTAGGCATGACAGAGTCTTGGAAAGAAAGAGGCATTTTCTCCCATACTTTTTTTTTTTTCTAAAGTGATGGAAACCTTTTCCAGAAATCTCCCTGGCACATCACACTTTTTCCCATTGGCAAGGATGGGGGCACATGCCCTGCCCAACCAGCAGCTGGCAGGCAGGTTAGGACAGTTGTGATGCAGGTCTGGGGAGGGAGTCTGCCCTGAGCATATTTACACTGTGAGACTGAGCTTGCAGTGAAGGTGGAAGGGATACTCTTATGCCACAGAATATCTTTGTCATTTAAAATGTGTTTACTGAGTGATGCTGGAGGTAAATGAGTGAAAAACATACAAATATCCTTGTCCTCATGGAGCTTATGTTCTAATGAGGCAGACAGACCGTAAACAAATGGCATGTTGTTGGTGATAAATGTTATGGAGAAAAATAAACAATAAAAGCAAAACAGGGGCTTCTTGGAATTGGGGGTTGGGTTTGGGCGCTATAATTTTAAAGAGGGTGCTCAGGGAAGGGCCTCTCTTCTAGGGTGATGTAGGGAAAAGGCTGAAGGAAGTAAGGTTTATGGTTATCTGGATGATACATTTCTAGGAGTGGAACTGCTTGTTAAAGGGTGTGCTTACAAATAGCTACACTGTGATCCTAACACCATTTATTGAGTAATCATCTTTTCCCCAATGCTTTGAAATGCCACCTAAATCATAGACTAAAGTCCTATAATGTGTTTGGTTCTGTTCTCTTAAGATTTATCCTTCTATATGTGTGCCAATACCAAACTACTTTAATTACTGTAGCTTTACCATACTTGTTAGTATCATAGCACTAGTCTTTCTTAATCAGTTTCTCTTAGATTTTTCTTGGCTTATTTATTTAACAGATCAACTTTAGCACTAACTTGCCTAGTTCCCCTACATTAAATTTATTGGTTACTTTAGGGAGTATTGAGTCTTCTTAGCTAATAATAGGATGTCTTTCAATTTATTCAGTTATGTTCATTAGTAACAAAATTTTCTTCATAAAGGTCCTGCACATGTTTTGTTAGATTTATTCTAATGGTGTGTGTGTGAGATATTATAAATAGGAATTTTTCTTCCTTCATGGTTAAAAAAATAAAAAATTTTCCCAGCTTTATATAATTGACATTTTTTGTATTTAAGGTGTTCAACATGATTTAGTATATGTATACATTGTGAAATGATTACTGCAATCAAGTTAATTAGCATATCCATTACCTCACATAGTTACATTTTGTGTGTGTGTGTGTGTGTGTGTGTGTGTGTGTGTGTGTGATGAGAACACTTAAGATCTATTCTTTTAGCAAATTTAAAGTATACAGTTCAGTATTAATCAACCGTAGTCACCAGGCGGTACTTTAGATCCCCAGAACTTATTCATCTTATAACTGAAAGTTTGTATCTTCTGACCAACATCTTCTTATTTCCCCCACCCACCAGCTCTTGGCAACCAACATTCTCTTCTCTGGTTCTGCAAGTTTGACTTGTTTCAATTCCACATATAAGTGAGATCATATAGTATTTGTCCTTCTGTGTCTAGTTTATTTCACTTAGCATAATGTCCTACAGCTTCATCCATGTTGTCTCAAATGGCTCTCCCATCATTTTAGAGTGGGTATTGTGCATACACAGACAGGCAATTGTTTTGTGTGTGTGTGTGTGTGTGTACCAGTTTTGTAACCATTTACCTTACTGGATTATTTTAGTGTGTCCAATAGTTTTCAGCATTGATTCTCTTGGGGTTTTTTAATACATTTATAGCATCTGCAGATGGTTTTAATACTTCCTTCTCATTTTTAGACTTTTTTTTTTTTTTGGTGCAAGTGAATTTGTAGTTATTTCCAGAAAATGTTAAAGAAAAAAATGGTGGAAATTTTTGCTTTGTTTTTTACCTTAATGAAAAAATACTTTAAATATGATTCTGTCTTTTGGCTTGAGATTGCTGTTTGGCTTGAGATACATATTTTAAAAAAATCCTATTTTATTAAGAGCTTAAAAAAATCAGGAATCAATGTTGAATTTGCCACCTGTGTTTTCAACATCTATAGAGATAGGGTTTTTTCTCCATTGGCTTATTAAATTAGTAGTACTTTTCTAATACATATCCACTCTTGCATCTCTGGGCTTAGGCAGAATAGTCTTGTATGCACCACTAGATTGTATTTACAAAAACTCTAAATAAAAATGTTAGCATTAATATTATTGAAAAATGATAGTTGGTCTGATCTGATCTTTTATTTGGAGGATGTTATCTTTGTCATGTTTTGGTATCAATGTTCTTCTGGTTTTGTAAAAAATAACTTCTAAGTTCTTTCTACTGCTCTGGAACAGTTTAAATAGCATTATGGTTATCCGCTTTTGGAAATTTGGTAGAATTCTCCTGTGAAACCAGCTAAGCCTGTGGGTTTTGAGAGGTAGCCACTGGCAACTTTCTCACTTTCTTTCAGGGTCATTGTTCAGATTAAATTAGACATGTTAAGTCTTAAAGTTCCCATCAGTCTAAATAGAAATAAGCAAGACTGTGGCCGGACTGCTTTGTTGAAAGAGCATGGGCTTTGAGGGCTGACCTGTTTTGAAATAGGGGTCAGAGCTTATTACCTGAGCCTCTCATTAAGCTTAGTGTTTCATCTGTAAAAATGGGGCTAATACCTACCTTGAGGTTTGTTGTGAAGATTAAATAACGTAATTTAAAGGATAGTGCCCAACCTTGTCTATCTCAGTGTTGGTATTTGATACATGTTAGATTTTTTCATTCCATCCTGTTCCCTTACTTTGCTTTTATTTGTAGCTTCATTGATCATATTTGTTCACAGTTCTTCACTTTGAAGTATTTGTCAATGTTTTTGCATTTTAACTTGGTCTCAGAATCTGTACCTTTTCCATTGGTTTATGTGACTTGACTCCACAGACACTTAACTATATGCCTGTTAGCCCAGGGCTTCAAACTCTCTCAGGTCTTATATAGTAGAGAGAAAGAAATGACTTATTCTGAAAATCTTGTTTACACCTTTTGGTATGTGGGCTTAAGTGCTCTTGTCTAGAGGGTAGGGTGTGTAGACACTAGAACCATGTCTGTCCATTTTCGTCTTCAAGTTGTTTTAATATTATTTTCTTTTCATTGTCTTGGGAAATATAAATCTAAACAGAAAGCTAGGGCTCCCCCGGTGGCGCAGTGGTTGAGAGTCCGCCTGCCGATGCAGGGAACACGGGTTCGTACCCCGGTCCGGGAGGATCCCGCATGCCGCGGAGCGGCTGGGCCCGTGAGCCATGGCCGCTGAGCCTGCGCGTCCGGAGCCTGTGCTCCGCGGTGGGAGAGGCCACAACAGTGAGAGGCCCGCGTACCGCAAAACAAAAACAAAAAACAATGTTACAGAAAGCTATAGCTTAATCCTTTCCAGTGAAAATTCTGGATGCTCAGATAGCAGGACAATTAATGTTAGGGATTCAGTGAACAGTCCTTAGGAAGAGGGGTGAGGATCAATGGCTAGGGAGTGAAGTGTGCTTCATATCTCAGTTGAAATGCTGAAAAAATATTTTTCTATAGAAACATTGTTCAGTTGCATTCA
The DNA here is from genome assembly GCF_002837175.3 of Physeter macrocephalus. Taxonomy (NCBI): domain Eukaryota; kingdom Metazoa; phylum Chordata; class Mammalia; order Artiodactyla; family Physeteridae; genus Physeter; species Physeter macrocephalus. The sequence continues at coordinate 62,829,957 of NC_041227.1, forward strand.
TATAAAGGCATTTAAGAGCCTACTGTGTACCAGGCAGTGCTAGGCAGTAGAAATAAAAAGAAATGACACATGTGCTTCTAGTTTTAAAATACTTACAGAATAGTTCAGAAGATGTAAACAGACAATGGCAGGATAGTCTGTTAAGAAACATGACAAAGTACTGTCGGTTTAGAGGAGGAAAGATCCATTAACTGCAAGGGAAGTTTTCGTGTAGGTGACATTTGACCTGTTTGTATCTGTGGAGCATTTTACCAGGCAGAGGGAATGGCATGTGCAGAAGCATGAAGATGTGAACAAGGTGGGGTTCACAGGCGAGGACAAGTTCAGTGAGACCCAAGGATAGCATGCAAAAGAGGCCTTTGGTTGCATAATAGTATAGCACTCAATAAATATTGTTGGCTACATGGATGGATAAAAGAATGAATATTATATATACATCAGGCGCTCATATATGACCTCAGGGAATATAACTACTTGGAAAAGTGTATTCCAAATTTTAGCTTAAAAATCAGTCTTTGAAACACAGTCTTTGTTTGTATTGACAAAGATTTAATCTGAATCAAATATGAATTTGTCTTAGGGATTTTGTTTCCTTGTTAGTTACACAAAGAACAGCATATTTTCAGCCCTGAAAGTACCAAGTAATGACTCTCAGAAATGAAAAGGTAATGATCGAATCCAACACTTCTTCTATTCACCTAGATGGTGTTAGTGGTTACCTTTTTTGCCATCTGGTTTAGAAGTTCCTTTATTTCAGCCAGGCCAGTGGTCTTAAAGTGGTGGGAGTACACAAGACAATTTATGTGGGGATATAGGAAGAAAATATTAACATTTTAATTTATATTACTTTTAATGCCTGTTGTTTAATTTCTATTTTTGTGTATACACATACACACGCATAAGTGTATATGCATACACTGTATAAATCACACACGCACTCACACGTATATACATCCTACACACAAATAAAATGAGGTTATGTGCTCCCCTCTCTCCCCTTTCCATTTTTCCTGGCACATGTGATTAGAAAGGTTAGAGATTACTGATTTAAACCATTAGTACAAAACGCTTTCAAGGGATCTTAAAATATTCTAAAATTTGGTCTAGGTTTTAAAAATAAGAATACATCTCATTTTATACCAGCTTAAGAGAAGCACTTTAATGAAATAAACATAATAGATTGTAATTCATGTTTAGTAATGAACATATACTTGTAGGTACTTTAAATAGATTTTTTTTTACACAGAAGTAACTTTCAGAGAACAATTCATAACATGTTTTCTTGGTGAGATGGTAATGAGTGCCATAAACATCCTTGCTGTATACCCAGTCCCTTACCTAACATTTCCCTCCTAAGATGGTTAAAAATCAACAATGCAATGTACAATACAAAACTATATACTTAGTATGATCCCAGCTATGTATAAAGTGTAGGTTTGTATAAGTGTGTATGTGTGTGCACATATGTATATTTGTGTGTTTGTGTGTGTAATACAATGACTTATTAAAAGAGAAAAAAAAATCAGTATTGCAAGGGCATTGTCAGGAGCAGTGCATTGCCGAATCCTTCCCTGGTGCTGTTGTTTGGCACGAGACTGACATCTAGAGTCCGATGTGGCTTATTTTGTTCTGAGGTTTTTTCTGGTTGAACCTTCTGCTTTGGATTTTCTGTATTTTAGTTATTGTATTCTTACTCTATATTCTGTTCTGGTCTCACTTTTTGTTGGTAGCATGATGTAAGTTATTTTGCATACCCTGGTAGGAAAATGTGCCCTATACCATTGCCCCATTGCAATACCAGAGGAAATAATTTTTGCTACAAAATACTTTTCAAGATGATTTTTTCTAACTCAAATTTTGCCACTCTCCTTCCTCCCTCCATCCTCCTTCCCTGCCAACTTAGTCTAATTGGCCCATCACTTCTACACACCATAAAGACAATTCTTCCACGCAAGACTGAGGCACATGGTGTGACTTCAAATCTTCTTCAGGGTAACCGTCATCATGTGGTGCACCTCATATGTTGAATGAAACAAATATAGGATATATGCTATAATTGAAAGTTTTTGAAGATGTTTGACTGCTTAGAATTCTCCTAGCAAATTAGGAAAGTATTGTTCAGTTGCATTTTGTTGGGTTTTAGTATTGTGATAATTACTCTTAGTAATAGTTTCCTTATACTCTGGCATCCTTCTTGTAGCCAGTTGACTTTTCCGTTTATTTTAAATTGTTTTTTAAAAAAACCCTGATCAGTGTATGTCCATTAACACTTCCATAACTTCTGGAGTTGGATTTTCAGTGACTTAATTGAAAATCAGAAGATTTCTGTGGTCTTTCATAGTTAGAAAGTGCTCTTCCATTTTCATAAGTGTTGTCTTTCTCCTGCTGCAACAGTAAATAATAAGCCATATTTTAAGTTATGTAACCAATAACGCCACACTACAAGCAATATATGAACTACAGTGCCATCTTGCATTCTGGGTCCTAAATACCCTTCCAGTAACCTTAAAGGTCCAGTTACCATTTTCCCTTTATTTAGAGTAAGATGTGGGAACTGAAGAATAATTTTCTTGTTTAGATGCCATTGTCAAAGCCCTGGCTTAGAGCTTTAAAATTCCTACTTCCAGGCCTGTCTTCAGGCCATTTAACTTGGTCTCTTTGCTGAAAAAGATGCCCCAGCATCAGTAAGAAAAGAGTATGAACAGGCATTTATAATTATTCAGAGTGACATCATAGGTAATTAGACCACTTCTTTATGTATTTGTATATACATTGAAGGATGAAGTGACTACGTAGATGATATTCTTTCCTGGATGAAAATCCTTTTCAGAAATCGGATTTTAAAAAAGACATCTCAGGGGGCTTCCCTGGTGGCGGAGTGGTCAAGAATCCTCCTGCCAATGCAGGGGACACGGGTTCGAGCCTTGGTCCGGGAAGATCCCACATGTCGCGGAGCAACTAAACCCGTGCGCCGTAACTACTGAGCCTGCACTCTAGAGCCCACGAACCACAACTACAGAGCCTGCGTGCCGCAACTACTGAAGACTGTGTGCCTAGAGCCCATGCTCCGCAACAAGAGAAGCCACCCAATGAGAAGCCCGCGCATCGCCACGAAGAGTAGCCCCCGCTCGCCGCAGCTAGAGAAAGCCCGCGCAGCCAAAAATAAATAAATAAATAAATTAAAAACAAAGCAAAGCAAAAAAAAAACCCACACCTCATATCAGAATTCTGTTTCATTTGACCTCATGGCTGCTGTTTAAGAGGAAAATATCTTTACTAGTATATAAGTTCATTATTTTGTATACATTTTAATTTAAATCTGAGCAGTTTGATCATGCATCATGGAAACGATCTGCTCTACTGGCTCTAAAACAATGTCTTGTTTGAAAAACCTGTTTATATAGGACTTTAAAGAAACTATCAGAATGTATTGTAGTCAATATAGATGTATTCTTCCTATGACTACAACCCCAAAGACTGAAAAAAAAACCTCATTTCTTATTTTTATTAGCTGTATCTTTTTTAATGTGAACAAGTAAGTTTTCTGTATAATTTGATCCACAAATGTTTGCAACATCTACTTAATGCTTACTACTGCGTGCAAGATACTGTACAAAGTAGCTTTCAACCCACAAAAGCATCCTTGTCTGTACTGAAAACATGGCCTGTATCCAATGTGTTTCTGAAAGATTTCATGTCACTAAGATGCCAGCCTGGTGTCTATTGAATATTGCATCAGATGACCTTTGTTATATATTTATCAAAACAAGTTCTATATAAAAATGCATTTTGTGAAAGTCCTCTTTCAGATGTTTGTAAAGGAAAACTTGATTATCGATAGGTTGTTGGCAGCTTAGTTTTTTTTAGTTAAACATGCTTTTTATCTTTTTTGATATTTTACACTTACAGGTTGTTGGCTTGTTTCCATGTGTCTCTTATTATATAGTTCTTGAGCAATTTCCTGAAAAATACGCCGAGCACTCTTTTTCTAAAAATACAAATAAGAAAAAAATGTCTCTCTCTCAGGACTAAAAGCAATGATTATTGTACATCATCTGAGCCTTTTCTTTCTTTATTGCCACCAGTCTCAGAAACTACCCCGCCCAACACATCTATAGCTACAGTTAACTCTTGTATTTTGAATATAGTAAGTAGAATTTATGACTGAGAACTATCAATGTACCACATATGTTACAACTTGAGATTATCATTCTTCTCAACGACAGGAAACAGTATCTGTGGTTGCAAGTTGTTCTGTGATGATGTTCTGAGTTTCTTAAATTATTTTGGATTTAAAGTAGTTACAACCACAATTCAAAAGATATTTTACAAGCATTGGTCTACCTTTTGTGAATCTTCTGTTTCTTTCTTTCTTAGAGTGTTAGATTTTGACTGTCAAGAAGAAAAGGAGAGTCTTATAAGACACTTTATGTACTCAAAACAGTTGTGGCAGAGATCTTATACCATAATAAGGTTAAACTAACTTAATATTTAAATAGTAATGCAGTAAGAGTTAATAATTTTCATGTCATTTCTGAGATGCTTTATTAATAAAATAGCTCAAACTGATATTGATTGTAGGATTTATAGTAATCCTAATATAACATATACATACCCCCTCTTGTAGCATGTGAATAACCAGAAGATAGTCTTTCTCAAAATCTTTAGGCCTTTTAAAGATATTTAAAGGCAGTTTCTAATCTCTTTCATTAACCTTTTTTTGCTCTTAAAGATTGTTCTTAGCCCTTTCATACCTCCCCCACCAGCGGAAAGTAGCATGTGTATGATGGTTATAAAGAAGGGTCTCTTATTCCCATAATTACTGGGTTTTAAAAAGAAAACCCTGTAAATTGTGTACTCTGGTTAATAATTCCAGGGATGAAAATTTTTGCTTTCTTCTATAGACCTCTTCTGCAGGTGGTAGTTCCTGCAAATGCAAAGGAAGATATTAATTAGATGAGCTATTTCTGAGGCTCCCAACATGTGGAGAGATGGAAATTATTTCCCTATGATAATATTCAAGGCCATAGGGACATCTAATGCAAGAAATCTGACTTACTTTGGTGAGGACGATGAAGAACACGAGTACACCAGTAACGTAGATCGAGAGCAGTGATGAGAGGGCCGTCAAGAGACTCTGCAGTTCCTTGCTGAGAACCTTCGTCTCTTTGTTAATTACAGATACAGAAAGAACCACAGTCACTATTCGAGCATATTATTGCCAATATATGTATAAAGTATAATTGAAACTACATGTTAGAGGTGAAACATGAACTTATTCTCTTTGGCGCTTCATATAAAAATCTATTCAGGGTCTCTTGATTCAGAAAGTACTCAAGTATATGATATTATATTAAAGCCAGTTCATTAGTTCTTTAAATGTATTATGCCCAACATGTTATTCATTTTTAAAACTTAAAATTTTTAAAAATTCAATTAATTACTTGTCATAATGCTAAGAATCACTTTTTATATAAAGTTTTGCTTAAAGTTAGATAAACATTAAGGGTTTGTTCAAGGGTGTTTAAAGTTTCTTTTAGTAGATATGATGTACAAGTGTCACCAAGAGTCTGTTTATGGAGTTGAGATACTTTCCCACGTGTATTTATAACCTTGAACTGTTTGGTACTCATAGCTGAACAGTGCAGTTCTCTAAGAACCTGAGAAGGCCGTACATTGAGATTTTAGTGCTCACTGCATGCTTAAAAGACAGGCGTTGTTATATGTGCCCCTTATTTCTAATAAAGTTCTGGAAGTGCAATTATTGAATCCATTTGCACATTCTGAATTTCTCCCTCCTTGAAGGAAGTGTCCTGTGCCCTAGGTAGTGATGAAGTAACACACCATGTCTTCAAGTACCTGAGTATTTGAAATATAAAATCCATTTAGATTTATAATTGTTACCTGAATAACTTGTACTTTTCAACTAAATATCCCATAGATGCTTATCCTGTGAACTCAGTTTATACAACATACATTTTTCTTATGAAACTAACAAATCAACCATATCTGTAACACTTAAAAAAAAAAGTTTCAAGTGTGAAATTAGGAACTCTGTAGAAAAGGAAAGTGCCATGTCTGTCTTAGTGGTACTTTGATTCCTGCTCCTCAAGAAGAATGTTTCTTCGCATAAGCTTGCAGGTTTGAAACCTTCATCTCTTTACAAACCATTTTTCTTCTGCCTAATATTGTTTATAGAAGATGAATGCATGCAGTGAGATATACAAATCTCCAGAGCTGTTGTATGTTTGTTTTAATATCTATAGCTAATATTTATTGAGCACTTGCTATGAGCCAGGCACCATTAAAAGTGCTTTATGTGCATTAACGCATTTATAATTTACCTTACAGGTGAGAATAAACTAAGGTTAAATGACAGTGGAATATCAAAAGTCCATTAGAGCACCAAAGCAGGGATTAAAATACAGGTCGATCTGGGCTCTCAAAGTCCTGTTTTTTTTTTTGTTTGTTTTTGGTACGCGGGCCTCGCACTGTTGTGGCCTCTCTCGGTTGCGGAGCACAGGCTCCGGACGCGCAGGCTCAGCGGCCATGGCTCACGGGCCCAGCCGCTCTGCGGCATGTGGGATCCTCCCGGACCGGGGCACGAACCCGTGTCCCCTGCATCGGCAGGCGGATTCTCAGCTACTGCGCCACCAGGGAAGCCCCCAAAGTCCTGTTTTAAACCAAAAGACTGGTTAGTTTGACTTTATGTTTTAATGATCTCAGTACTCATCATACCAGAGTTTCTTTAAAGGCGAGAGGTCTGAAAAAAAGCACGGAGTTAACTGCCCTTCTCTTCCTTCCCCCAGAATCATGTGAAGCTTTTCCTGTGAAATTTCTTAATTTATAGAATTTAGCTAGGCTCAGTGTCCTCACTTGCATGAGGAAATTGTCATGGATTTTAGTAAATCTCAAGAAGCCAGAGCCACACCGACCTTTTTTCTGTTCATTATCTATGCAGAAGGGGTAGGGTCAGGGATTCCCCCAGTGGCTTCACCTAAAATTTGTGTTTATTCTCCATAATGCATATTTTTTTTCTGGGTCCAATTTATCGCTTAACGCTTCTCCAGTGTTTTGTTCTAGATGGTGCAATACCAGACTAGATACTGACAAGGCTGTCAGTTAATCATCCCATTTCAATCAGCGTAACATACAAAAGGAGGACATAGTTGGTCAGCCTTTGCCAGTGAAGTCTGGACATGGAAAGAATATAGCGCCCACATAACCCTGACTCTGTGTCTGCGGAGGCCGGGAGATGGTGTCGGAGGAGTTCTTGAATCCAAACTTCATGTTAGCTTGTGCGCATGTCACACTCTTCACTGGCTCGGGTACTAAGTTATCAAATTTACCTCATAATCTCTGCAAATAAGTGTTGTGATGCATTTCGGGGGTAGAGCAGAATGCAGTGTTCGGGAATAAAGTCTTGACTAACCTCTTACCACCAGCACAGTCCCTCCTCCCGTCCGCTTAGCTCTCGGTTCCTTTGAACTGGGAAAGGCTATTCCACAGATGTAGATTGCACTGTCATTGAAAGTCAGCCTGTTTACAGTGAGGGAAACTTGGTTTTGTGCCAGATTCACAAGTGTGAATTTGTCTGTCTCACTTCTGCATCCATCCAAACACAGGTTCTCGGGCTGGAGAGCGCCATAGCGAAACCACAGGCTTGTTGGTTGCTCTGCAGGGCACCCCTCTGTGGAGAAGGAGCACTGCATGGTCACAGCCTTTTGAGTGTAGTCCACTTCAAGGGAAGGTAGTTGAACCACCGAGACGGTACAGTTGCTCACGGCACCTGCAGGAGGAAGCAGGTGAGCCTGTTTAGTGGGCCTCTCGCCTCCCTTTGTGCTTCTGCTTTATTGACATTTTGGGGTGAAGAATCATTGAAAGCCATTGCTTTCTTTTTCTTCCCTCACTCCCAGCACAGACAAGACTGTAAAAGTAGACATTGGTGCCAATATTTTATAATAACTATAAATGGGGTATAACCTTCAAAAATTGTGAGGTTGTACACCTGTAACTTATATAACATTGTACATCAACTTTACTTCAATTAAAAAAATTTGGGGCTTCCCTGGTGGTGCAGTGGTTGAGAATCTGCCTGCTAATGCAGGGGACACGGGTTTGAGCCCTGGTCTGGGAAGATCCCACATGCCGCGGAGCAGCTAGGCCCGTGAGCCACAACTACTGAGCCTGCGCGTCTGGAGCCTGTGCTCCGCAACAAGAGAGGCCGCAATAGTGAGAGGCCCGCGCACCGCGGTGAAGAGTGGCCCCCGCTAGCCACAACTAGAGAAAGCCCTCGCACAGAAACGAAGACCCAACACAGCAAAAATAAATACATAAAAAATTAATAAACTCCTACCCCCAACATCTTTAAAAAAAAAATTTGAGACAAAAAAAAAAAGTAGACACTGGTACTCCTCTCTTTTCCTAACTCTCCGAGTTTCCTAACCTCAGCCTGCTGTTGTGCAGTGATGTCCGGTACTTGAGGGCAGCCCCAGAGAGGTCCCGGGAATCTGCATTATCATGAGCGGAGGTGACAGCAGATCCAGAGTCAGAAGTTCGGGGTCCACATGTACACTTGTGGTGTATGTACAAGCTTTCCTCTGATCTCCCTGTGCAGATCACTTACTCTCTCAGGGCCCGTTTCCTCATCTGTAATCCCTGGCCTCACAGGAGTGTTGTATTCAACGTGGTAATAGGTATCAAAGCCCTTCATACAAATGTCACGCCCACTGATTGAGCACATGGGCAGTAGGGATTTTGTGGGGGGGGGCTTGGGGCAGTTGTGATTGCTAGGAATTCATGACAATTTACAATTGTTCATTTATGAGTCTAGTTGTCCCAGTGGGAAACATAAAAGGCAAGATGTACGTCTGGGAAAATGTAGCCCTGGCTTAGCCTACAGTGTCTTTGATTACTGAGCAGAGGCCTAATGAGCTGGCCGTGCCACAGCCCAGCAAACTGGATTTCTTCCTGGCACTTGTACATTGCTTTGTAGTCTCTTGTAGCTTTCATCTATTTGATGAGAGTATAGCTCATGGAGCACACACTTTAGTTCAAATCCTAGCTCTGCCAGTTCCTAGTTCTCTGGTCTGTTTCCTCATTAGCAAAATGGGGATAGTATTGTGCACCTCACGAGTTTAGCGGGAAGTTTAAGGGAGGCCATCGATGCATAAGGAGTATTTACTTACCTAAGTCTTAGTAAGTATTTGATAAAAGGTAGCTATTTCTGCTGCCACCATTATTCCATTAATGGGCAGTGTCATATGCCCATTTTAGAGATAATTGTGGACATCTCAGCAGTGTGTTAGCAGGGCCGGGATTAGATACCCAGTCCAGTGCTCTCTCTACCACGTCCTGCTGCTTTCATGTCATAGAGGTTGGGTCCCTACTTTGGCCTTCTGTCTAATCCCAGGCATGTGAAGCTGGAAACCCACTCAGGTGTTTATAAATGGGAAGACCTCCCCTCAACCCTTTTGGGATCAAGGGGGAGGCTCTATGTGAAATAGTATTAGTTGAGACAAATGGGAATTTTTGCATGTTTTTAGTCTGACTTTGCCTGGTTATATGTTTCCATGTGGTCTTATTTGTCTGACTTTGTCCTTTGCTACGGTAAACGAAATTGAAAAGTAATCCAAGTGGTCTGATGTAAGTTTGAGACGAGCTTTTTGTCACCTAACATTTTTGTTATAGGTCCTGACCCAGAACAGAAGAATTAAAACTAGAATCATGGTATCTGTGATGCAAATCTGTTCTCACCATGTTTTAATTTTAGTATTTGTACAATTGAAGATGAGCTGGGAGCTTTTTAGCAACCTGATAAATGTAAACCAGATGAGAGAGTAGAGTCACTTGGAGAAGACCAGGCTTCCTACTTCTTCAGCTGAGGGACTTAGCTTCACTCCTAAGTCTGATAACTATAAGCACAGGTCTCCTACCCAGACTCAGTCACCTTAGAAGTCAAGAAACGCTTTACAAGGTATAGTGATCATTGTGTATGGAAACTTGAAATGGAAGTGGGCCTACCAGAGCCACAAAGTTAACCAGCAGTGTCCCAGTGTCAGGTCCTCTGTCACATAGAGTTTTTAACAGGGAAGCCGCCTTTTAACATTTTTCTTGGAGAGCTAGTGCTCCGGGGTAAAATAAATATTTTCAACTTTGGAGTTTCATATCTCCGCTCATTTCCGGCTACTGCCTGAGAAGGGAGAAAACCAGTTGCAGTGGTTTCCTGTGAGAGCGCAGACTGTGAGGACACTGCTGCCCCCTACCCCATGCCTGCGAAGCAACATCGTAGTGAAAAAAGGGAAGTTTGGATGATATGTCACACTGCAGCCCACCCCTGTGAAAAATTTCTCTTTAAGCACTCCCACATTCTGTAGGATTTTTTTTTTTTAAATACAGTACCCTCTGAAAAGGTTGAAAGTTTATCTTCTTAGTGGAGGGAATAAAAAAAGATTACTATTTTTGAAGACCAAGCTAGAAAATACATAGAAAATTAATTTTTTGACACTTTCTAAAAAAAGCCTTTTGGAAAATTTCGAACATATACAGAAGTAGTCGACCAGCACAGTAACTTCTGTGCCATCACCTGACTTCAACCCAATGTTGTTTCCGCTCTTCTGCCTGCTTGCTCCTTCACTCCTGTGTTATTTTAGGGCAAATTCCAGATATTTATCTGCACATCTTTCAAAATATATCTTTAAAAGATAAGAATTCTTCTTTAAAATAATACTAATTAAAATATATTAAAACTAATATATACATATTAGGGGAAAAAAAGACTATTAGTGAAAGTAGAAGCAAAAAAATCACCCATAGTCCTTTCACCACCCCCACCAAAATCACTGTTAACATTTTAAAATATTTCTTGACAGATGAGAAAAAAATAATTTTAAGAGCTTTTGCTCCCTTTCCTGCCCTATGACCCAAACTTTGTGGGCAAATCTGAGATTATTAGATTTATTAGAACTATGGTGAGATTATTAGAACTGTGATGTAGGAAACTCTCTCATAGAGAAAAAGACAGGTATAGGCATCCATATATTATGAGATGATGATTCTTCAAGGAAGGAGCCATTGCAGTTTTTTTAAATGACAAGTACTTTAATTTATAGAAATTCAGCTTTTCTGAAGCACTGTTCTTTAAAAATATTCAAGTATTGTTTAGTGCAGAGTGAGTTCGCCTGTATGGGAACTGAATTGTTGATTACTAACATGTGACTTTATGAATATTTTCAACCCTTTGTGTGGTGAGGTGCTTTTCTCTAAAGCTGCATAATAACAAAGGAAATTTTCAGTGTTAATATGAAATTTTTTCTCAGCTATTCTTTTATTACCTGTTTCTCTGAGAAAAAAAGGAAATTTATCACCTTAGACAATTTCCATAATGTTATACATTTAAAAATTAATCTGTAGGGGCTTAAAATATAAATGAATTAGGCGAAAAGTAGCAATTCATTTAAATAAAATGGAGGGAAAAATAAAAGAACCTTACCGACATGAAGTAGAATCAGATTGAGTTCCAGACCGAGAATGATTTTACCTCTGTTCACAGTCTCCATTTCTGTGTGTATGTGTGACGTGGTTGGTGGGATTGTGTATTTGAAGAAAGTTGGCTTTTTTTTTTTTTTTTTTTTTTTTTTTTTTTTTTAAAGAAAGGAAGAACCAAAGAGAGGAACTCTTATTAAGGAACCATAATCGGGAACTTTTTGAAATTGCGTAAAGCTTGTTTGTAATCCAGTTTCACCATTTAAAGTTGAGATTTTAGCTTAGAGCACATTTCTAAATGTTCACATGTTCACATTTTTCTTGGATTTTTACAAATCCTCGAAAGTGTTAGATGTTTTGAGTGAGATTTTGATTTACATGTGGTGCATATTCCCAGGATGTATTGTTTGACGGATAATTCGTACTTTAAATTTCTAGAGCAGTTCAGTCTCTGGTCTTGGGGCATCTAATTTGTGCTTAGCGCTGGGCCAGTAACTTCTGGAAATGGAGGAGAAGCGGAAGGAAGTATCTTCACCTAGAGACTAGAGAAAAATTAGTGACCAGTACATCAGAGTACAACGAAGAAATAAGTCGCGTACCATTAACTAGTGGTGCCCCAGTTTTGTGTGACCCCTTTTATTGTGCTGTGAAACAAACGTGTGGAATCTCTGTCAGCCCTGGCCCCCTGGGGGCTTCGTCAGTCAGGTTCTTTGTAAGCAACAAAAAATGACTTGGGCTGACTTAAGCAAAGGGTAATTTATTGAAAGGATTTGGGGTAGCTCAGCGAGTCACTGGGAGGACTGGAGAATCGTGTATGGGGGTCTACACACAAGACACATGCCCCAAAACATACTCTAAAACTGATCCAAAGAGCACACTGCTGCCGCCAAGCACTAGATGCTGCAGCTGGACCAAAGCCTGTCGGTAGTGCTGCTCAGCTCTGCCCCAGCTGCTTGGCCTCAGGCCACTGCTCTGCCTCCCCAGAGAACCAGCCCCATGTCCCGACCACTTCTCTGGGTCACTAGCTCCTCCTTCCAGGTCTCAGGCGAGTGTTTCTGAGCTGAGGTCGTGTGCCAGTGCCTTAGCTGCAAGAAAGGCAGGGAAAGCTGCTTCCCCAGCCTTTGTCTTCCACCAGGAAGAGGGCGCTGGGCCACCGGAAAGAGCGAAGAATCTTCCCACCGGACCGTGTGTACTCTTGGCACCTGTTGATTATATTTTGTCATTTACGGAAAGTTATTCTCAGTCTGAATTTAGTAACACTTTTAGTATTATTGTGTGTCTTTTCCATCATCATAGCACCTAAAAGCACCCCCACATTTATATATACTACTGTGTGTGTGTGTTTGTGTGTCTGTAGTCAGTGCATGGTATGTGTGTGAACTTGAAGACCTTTTCTAGCCCCCCAGTACCTGGGCATCTGATGCTCATGGGTTTGGAATGACTAACATAACATAGACTTCAGTCACTATTCCAAGAAGTGCTGGATTGGTTCATCCATTCTAGTGTGTTAACCTCTCTCTGGTTCTGAAGCTTAACTTTTATGAAATGGTTCTGAAAAGTTAGAGAGTGGATTGACCTCCCTTGAAAAACATACTGAATGATCTGTTTTTATAAATTAAAACCCTTCATTAGCCTATTTTTATTTTCAGCCTGATAAACCTCTCTAGTTAATATGTTGCATAATTTCACTACACTAGTGGCATTTTCTAGCATTTATCCAAAACCATCTTTCAAATTTTAAGTGTTACTCTCTGCTTCAATATCCCAGTATTTAATCAGCAGTTTTCCCAGCCTATTCATCATTACACACCAGTCAGTCTGAGGGAGGCTGATGTCCAAAACTGTCAGAGAAAATCGTAGTGTGGGCTTTGGGTCCAGTTAAACCAGGGATTACGTTTCTGCCCCAGTGTTCATTAACCTTGTAGGCTGGGGCATGTTCTTCAGTTCTCCTAAGTCTGTACTTCCTCTCTTTGTCCTACTGCTGGGTCACCTGGGAGATAATTCATCAAAGCACCCAGTGCTTGGCACATACCGAGTCCTTAGCAAATATTGTTCTTCCCCTCTTCCCTCTTTAACTTGTTCGTTCAAGAATTTAACTTAATGTTTCTATTTGTTTTAGTAGGTGGCAAGTGGGATAAACCATCAGAAATTTTGGAAATCAAGGGACAGAATTGGGAAGAACAAGTGAATAGTCTGCCTGAAGTTTTCAGAAAAGCTGGTTTTGTTATCGAAGCTTTCACTAGACTGCCATACCTGTGTGAAGGTGACATGTATAATGACTACTACGTTCTGGATGACGCTGTCTTTGTTCTCAAACCAGTATAAACACGTGGAGGTTGACGTCTTCACGGTCCACCCCAAGAATGTATGCTCCGGAAGAGGGTCTGCGTTCTCAATTACGTGAAGGGAGGGCCTTTGGGCACTGCCATTCTAAATATCATGTAGGAATTTTAAAAGCCAAAATACTAATGATTTCTTTGTAGTGTGTAAAAGGAATGTTTTTAAAAAACAAAAACCCAACTCTTTGAGGATTTTTATTAACTCTTTACTCAGTAATGCAGGTCACACTCCGATTATGGAAGATATTTTTTATACTTAACTGCAGTAGGGACTCATTCCCAGGCAAAGCAATAGTCATGACTTCACATGGAACCAATAAATATGGATTGTTTTTAATAAAATGAAGACTGGCAATAAGGCTGTCCATCCAGTTGCAAATACTGGTTATAGGAGATAGCCACTGATACTCTTTCATGTTTAGAAATTCTATCATTATTCAAGAAAATGTTTTTAATCATGCTAATAAACTTTTTTGGAGATGACTTTGGCATCATGTTTGAGTTAATATAAGGCTTCCCTAGCATCTTTCATCGCTTTGGCTTCAGGGGTACCCAAATAGTAGCAGTAAGTGAAGGATGCAGTCGACTTGAATGTGCGGGGAAGGAAGGCTTGAGACGGGGGTGGGGTGCTTACTGCAAGGTGTGGCGAACACAGGCAACCCAGATGAACCCTCAGAACAGCCTCAGTTCAGATACAGTACTTCGGGGACCCCTCTCTCTCCCTAACTCATGTTGTTTTTGGAAATGCGGAGCACTGGATTCTGACTTTGTGGTAGCTTCTGTCCTACATTCAGAATTTTGTTTTTTTCTGGACAGTCTCAGGTTCTCAGCATTGAAACATTCAGTTTTGTCTTCTGACAAAAATGCAACCTAAAAATGTTTTCATTCAGCTTCTCACTCTGTACTAGTATACCTCTTTCCCAGAACTCGGCTCTTTCGAAATCCTTAACTGAGTTTATCGAAATCCTTAACTGAGTTTAGAGTTTGCCAAGAGTGTGGTTTGAGGAAATCATGTCAGACTCATGCATTCTAGAATCAGCAAGTGCCTCCAACTATATATCCAGAAATGTTGCAATGAGGAACTCATTAGCAAGATCAATAACCATTATGGATGTTACAAAGAGCAGAGCACTTAACCCAGAATCTAAAATCTCAGTAATAACAGAGATGCCAATTTGAGATCGTGGCTATTAACAATATGTTATTCTCACAACTTTATTTCTTTTGTCAGCCCGGTGTTTCATTAAATATTCTCATTTATATGCTCATAGAAGTTATCAGATCAACACATTTACTGCAACACCTGGGTATAGAGGAGAATTAAATCCTTGAGAAGAATGGCTTTATTATTCATTGAGAACAGCATTCCCACGTCCTCACACCAGTATCTTCCACTGTTATTGTGTAGTCATAAGAGTTGGGTTATGTGATTTATGCAAAAGTGTTATTGGTGTGTTCTAATGCTTTTTTCCAGGAATTCAAATAAGTGAAGTGCAAATACTTAGCACCTTAGATTGTAAAAATAGAGGAAATGAGTAAACTTAATGTAGTTCTTGTATAGTTGAGTTTTGCTTCTTTATAAACTGTCATCATCAGGGGTTGCTGTTTAGACTGCCGAACAAGAGTGCAAGAGTGACGGATGTTCAAAGAGGCAGGCTGCTCCAAAGTGTTTCATAACCTTGAAATCCAGAATTAATTTGAGAGTCTATTTGAAAAACACACACCTCATTCTTTAGCCCCCAAATCAGAGAAAGCACATACATTAATTTATTTCAAAGGTAAAAAATACTTTCTCAAAATCTGAGGTTCTCTGAAAGCCAGCTTCTCAAAAGTGCGGGTTTTTTTGGTGAAAATTTAAACCAGTAAATCCGTTCACATTTCATGCCTGGTCTTGAAAGTCTTGATGGTGTGTCACCATTCCACTAGATGGCAGTGTTGCTTACTGAGTGTCAATGGCTGTTTTTTTTCCCTAAATGGAGTCCTGTTTTTTCTTTTTTCTCCCCAAAGTACAATAAACTGCCTTCTTGTCTACACCATTCCTGTGTAAGTGCTTCATATCAAGTTAAGGTTGTACTAGAGGAATTAAGAAGAGCTCTATTTGTGGTCAAAGCAAGCTAACCAGTTGACCTTAAAGGTCACAGAGAAAGGAAATGCAAGCTGCACCTGTGAGTCAAAGCTCTTTGCACCTGCAGTTGTAAGCCCCTTGAGTGTTTAGACTACTGATTTCAGGGAAGGGAAGGGAAGAAGACACAATAACCTTAGTCATTTCTCCCTCGTGAAGAGTTGTTAAGAGAGACAGTGTATTTTCTACCCTTCTCAATGTCACATCAGTTTTTACACAGTTGACCTTTAACAGAAAAGAAGCTGGGTGGGGAAATAAAGTAAAACTTAGCTGTTTCAAGTCGTCTTTCTGAGTAAAGCTTTGTTTTCACTTAGTTCTGAGTACAGTATTTAAATAGACTCATAATGAAGCAAGATGCTTTCATCAATTGCTTCCCGCTGCTTGGTTACTGATAAAAGTATTTCATGATCTTTTTTCTCTAAAAGCTACAGCACCTTCAACAGGGGCTTCTAGTGGCTAAAGTAACCTATTATGTTTGTGCAGATGCCTAAGTACCCCCCAAATAAGCTTGTATCCAGTGCACCCATGTTGCAGCTGGAAGCTGGTGGACTGAGCCAGGGTTGTCCAGGCTGAGTTGTGCTGCCTGGGAGTCCACTGAGCACAACACTGGGCTCGTAATTGACTTGAAACAACCAGGATGCTCACTAAGTCACAACTTATCAAAGATAGAAAATCATGAATTGGCAGAAGGAAGGAAGTTCACACTGTGTCCATGCTAAGATCTAAGTGAAAAAATGCACCCAGGATCATTAAGGAAATATTACTGCAATATAAAATTCAACAGCCTGCCTTTTTGCAATTAGTGGATGATGAGACAATAGCTGGGCAACAGTGAACAGCACAAGAAAAACAATTTCATATCTACCGTAGCTATCTATATAGGTGTTCATATGTTTTGCTGCTTACCTCTATCAATTCTAATATATTTGTATTGTCTTTGTCTTCTATGTAGGAGTTGATTCTAACTTCTTTTTAGTTGTCACTTGCTTTTTAAAATTTTATTTTAAAATGAACTTTTATTTTGGAATAATGTTAGATTTCAAGAAGCCTTGCAAAGATAGTACAGAGAGTTCCTGTATACCCTTAACCCCCTAACGTTATCTTGCATAGCAGCCACGGTATGTTTGTCTAAACTAAGAAATTAACATCGGTACAGTACTATTAAGTAAGCTACTGACTATTGCAATTTTGCCCATTTTTCCATTAATGACCTTTTTTCTGTTCTAGGAGCCAATTCAGCATACCACATCCCATTTAGTTGCTTACTTTTTACATTGTTAGTGTTTACTGACACTACCATTATTTATCTTTTCCTTCCAATTTTTTATTGTAAAAATCACATGAAATTTACCATCTTAACCATTTTTAGGTGTTCAGTTCAGTGGTATTCCGTACATTCATATTGTGCAACCATCACCACTATCCATTTTTAATCTTTTCGTTTTGCAAAACTGAAACTCTGTACCCATTAAACGCTAACTCCCCATTCCCTCTTCGCCCCCAGCCCCTGGCAATCACTGTTCTACTTTCTATGAATTTGGCTATTCTAGGTAACTCGTATAAGTAGAATCATACAACATTTGTCCTTTTGTGACTGGCATATTTCACTTAGCACAATGATCTCAAGGTTCATCCATATGGTAGCATGTGTCAGAATTTCTTCCCTTTTTCTTTTTTTGGCTGTGCTGCGCGGCATGTGGGATCTTAGTTCCCCAACAAGGGATCGAACCCACAGCGCCTGCAGTGGAAGCATGGAGTCTTAACTGCTGGACCACCAGGGAAGTCCCCCTTCCCTTTTTAAAGTTGAATAATATTCCATTGTATGTATTTTGCTTATCCATTCATCTGTCAATGGACACCTGGGTTACTTCCACCTTTTTGTTATTGAGAATAATAACACAATGCTGCTATGAACACGGGTGTACAAATAATCTGTTTGAGTCACTGTTTTCACTTCTTTCGGGTATATACCCAGAAGTGGAATTGCTGGATCAGATGGTAATTCTATGTTTAATTTTTTGAGGAATTGCCATATTGTTTTCCACAGTGGCTGCACCATTTTACATTCCCACCAACAGTGCACAAGGGTTCCAATTTCTCCATATCCTCCCTAACACTTGTAATTTTGTATTTGTCTTGATAGTAGCCATTCAGTGGATATGAGGTGGTATCTAGTGGTTTTGCATTTCCTTGATGATTTGTTTTTATAGTACAATTTGTACAGCATTGGGTTTCATTTACTAGTAACTTGCACTTTATAGCTTGCTATCTATATTGATATCAATGAATTGGAATCAGTGTCCACTGATACCAAAGTACTTCTTTTTCGTTATGAAATTTCATACTTTTGGAAAATTAGGAGAATATTATTACATAACTAGAACTTAAGATTTCCCTCTGGATTTTAGAGTCAATATGCTGTATTCACATGAATTAAATACTAGTGTATTTTTGATGCAAAGCCATTAAAAATTACTTTCAATAAGTGTAAAATGAAAAGTAAAGATCCCCTTTCTCCACCCCCAAATAAATGACCATGTGAAATTGGAATGTCTTACAGACCTGCATTTCTTAAATTCTGGAAAATAATTAAGAACAGGTAGAATGCCCAAATGCTGTTCTCTTATATCCTGTTCAGGAGTCAACACAGAATATGGGTTTTAAATGCCTTTGAACCCTCAACGCTTTTCAAATGGTAGAGTTGTGGTGTTTGAGAATACATTGGCAGTCCTTTTTATACTCAGCAGAACAAAAAAGTTTTCCCTGCACTTGATTTTGCCACCTTGTTTTTATTATTTATTATTTATAAGGTGGCTGTGCCTGATCATAAAGCCCTACTGGTTTTGGCATGTTTGTTATAGAAAAAGTAGAAAATACAGACAGGTGTAAAGAAGAAAATGCAAGTAGGTTTTACCTGTGTCATAATCTTAGAGCGCCACTATTAACATTTTGGTATATGCCCTTCTAGACTTTTTTACATCCATATATGTACCCACACATACACATTTACAAATTAACATTAAAATTTTTGACAATAAAAAGATAGTTTTATTCTTCCAAGATAAATCATGTGAAACTCATAGACACCTATTTTCTAAATCAGAAATTGACAAAGGATGGAAGACATTTTCTATCATTTAGTGCTTGAGAGTAAGATTCTTGTTTAAAGGATTAAACCAGGAGCCTGGGGATAAAAGGATGTTTTTGAGGGTGCTGATAAATATTATAACTATTTTTAAAATAAATTTATTTATTTTATCATTTTTGGCTGTCTTGAGCCTCCGTTGCTGTGCGTGGGCTTTCTCTAGTTGCGGCAAGCGGGGTCTACTCTTCGTCGCGGTGTGCGGGCTTTTCATGGCGGTGGCTTCTCTTGTTGCGGAGCACGGGCTCTAGGCACGCAGGCTTCAGTAGTTGTGGCTCTCCGGCTCTAGAGCGCAGGCTCAGTAGTTGTGGCGCACGGGCTTAGTTGCTCCGCGGCATGTGGGATCTTCCCCGATCAGGGATCGAACCTGTGTCCCCTGCATTGGCAGGCAGATTCTTTTTTTTTTTTTTTTCCCGGTATGCGGGCCTCCCTCTGCTGCGGCCTCTCCCGTTGCGGAGCGCAGGCTCCGGACGCGCAGCCTCAGCGGCCATGGCTCACGGGCCCAGCCGCTCCGCGGCATGTGGGATCCTCCCGGACCGGGGCACGAACCCGCGTCCCCCGCATCGGCAGGCGGGCTCTCAACCACTGCGCCACCAGGGAAGCCCGGCAGGCAGATTCTTAATCACTGCGCCACCAGGGAAGTCCCACAATTATTTATAAATAATATAAATATTATATTAAAACCATCAGATGAGCAGCAGAGCAGTACAGTTGGGCATTTCTGAAGAGAATGTCTAATTTTGCCACTGACAAAGTAATTTTGCATTACACAAAGTAATTTTGCATTACACATTTAACAAAAGTTATTTTTTAAAAAAATTTCAGGCATTGAGATGTATTTCATTAAATGTAAAGGATTGCAAGAAAATCTCTAGAGTTCACAATTATATTTTCATTAGAAAAGACAAGTTATTCATAATTTCACCATGAAAACCTAACACTTCAATGTATTTCCTTTCTGTTTTAATACAAGTGCATATACATATATTACTTCATATTTGGCTCTTTTTGGATATAAAATGATTTCCTTGTGTTTCTATTGTACAGTCTTTATTAATACCCATTTAAATAGCTGTATAACCCACAAAATTGATGTAGCATGGTTCATGTAACCATTTCCTTAATGGTGAACTCAAGTTGGATCTTTTCCTACCGCCCCCCCTTCTTTCTGTATTTATATGTAATGCTGCTGCAGTAACTATTTTGGTGCACAAACTTTTTTACTTCTGAGGATTTTTTTCTCCTTATATAAATTTGGCCACGTTTACTGACCTAGGGGTCTGAATATCTTTACAGTTCTCTTCCCCTTTCTCTTCCTCTTCTTCCTTTTCATCTTCTTCTTTTAAAAACCTTTTTATTACAGAAAATTCCAAGCTCTCGAAAAAGAAGAAAACAGATAATAATAACCCCTCCTCAGGCTGCAGCAAGTATCAACACATGACTAGTTTGTTTCACCCAGATTCCTGCCACTCCTTGGACCCCGTTATTTCCACGTAAATTCCAGACATCATATTTCAGGTTTGCAAATATATATCTGCAAAAGATAAGGACTCTTTAAAAAGAGCCATACTGCTATTGTCACACCTAAAAAACCTAACCATTAAACATCCAGCGACTACATTGCTCCAGTTGTCCTATCATTTTAAAAATAGTTTGTTTGAATTCAGATCCAAATCAAGTCGCTACATTGTAATTGGTGGATGTGTTTGGAGAGCCCTTCAGCCTCTTTCCTCGCTGCTGTCTCGCAGAGGGGCGAGGGAGAGCGCGTTTTCGCCTGCGTCTTGCACGCTTCGGGATTGTGACCCCCGCTGCGCTTGGTGCCCGGGTTTCCACTCGGGCCGCCGCCGCCTGGAGGTGGGCGCGGTTTCCACCGCCCGCGCGCTGGACTCAGAGCAGCCAAGCCGGGCACCGCAGGTGAGGCTCGGGCGGCCGGGGAGGACCCCGCGGGGTCAGGCGCAGGGACGCGGGCGGGCGCAGCTCAGGCGCTGGGGTCGCGCGGGGGCCAGGAGCTCGCCGCGGGTCCGGTGCAGGGAAGGGGCACAAGGTGTGCGTGGGACGGCGGGTGACAGACAAAGGAGAGGGGACAAATGGCGGATTCAGCGGCTTTAAGGGCTCGCGGGGCCGAGGGCGTCATGGGAGGGGGTGGGGAGGAAATTTCCAAGAAAGGGATCCGAAGCCACTTAATAATATTAAGAAGAAGAACAAAAAAAGAACAGCAGTGACGGCAACAAGTTTGTTATAATACCAGGAGCAACAACAATAGCATCAGTAATAATAATAGCTACTATTCATCGAGTGTTTATATGTCCCACGCTGGGCTCAGTTTTTTTTACATATTTTACATGTAGGGAAAGTTCTTTGCATAGTTTACATATTTTATCTCATGGCTGTTGCAAGAAATGAGAGCATTCACGAAGAGCATAGTACTGACTCTGCACTGCATAAATTGATGAACTTTAAAAATGTTGATACAGTCTTTCGGAGGGAGGTACTGTTGGCACCCGCATGGGACAGAGGAGGAATTGCAAGGTCAGAGACGTCAAGGAATTTGTTGAAGAGCACACAGCTAGTAATGGGTGATTTAAATGAAAACGGGAGCTTCTATCCCTGAGGTGGCACCTGCCACCTGGAGTTTTAGGTTCAGGGTTACTGAGCAGAGGCTGGAGAGCAGAGCTAGTATGTGTTTGGAATCAGTTCTGGGTTTGGGACGTGGCCCTGCCACCTACTAGCTGTGTGACCTCGGGCAGGTCACTGGACCTTTTAGAACCCGTTTCCTCGTCTGTGAAATAGAAATAACAGTAATATTTGCCTCAAAGATTCTGCAAGGACTAAGAGAGGCAATGTGTATAGAGGGGCACGTGCTTTGTTCTCTCTCATTCAACGGTTGCTACAATTATGATTACTAGGGAGTCCTGCCATTTGCTTCCTCTGTGACCTCTGCATGTCCACTGAACTCATCTATGAGACCAAGTAAAGTAAACCTTCAGGGCTGGTGGATTCAGTAAATGAATTGGTCTGGCAGACGGAAGATGCCCAGTGAAACCAGCATCCTCCTGTCTCTTCTTTTATCACAGAATCCCAGGCCTTCCATTTTGCTCTCCTGAGACTGAAAGAGAGGAAGGGGAATGACTGTCCAGAGTCTCGCTATCAGGGACAGAGCTGGGACCGGCACTTAGGCCTGATGCCTTTAGTCCAGAGAGCTCCTATTCCTTTGACTTCTACAGCCCTTGTGAGCCGGGCAGTTCTAACGCCATGGTTTGAAATAAAATCCAAATCCAGTTCAAATAGCCTGGTATTCTACAGACCAGACAAGTTAGCCCACTTTGTATTCATAATAATGAAAATAGTCTTGTGTTTTTTTTGATTTTTGTTTTTGGGAGAAAATCTCCAAGATAGTATCTGTAGGTCCGTATGTATGTATCCATGATACAGACCTTAAATGGAGCTGGTTTGCAGACAGTAAAACTTCATGTACTTTTGAATTGTTGGTTTGTGTCTGGGATGGGATGCCCCAGCATTGGGGGAACCTCCCAGCATCTTTGCAAGTTTCATGGAAGATGAAATGTCTCTCATCCCTTGGGTGACGAGCTCATCCTGTTTTGCCTGCACCTTTCTGGGTTTTAAAGCTGAATCCTCCCTGCTCATCCAGAAGCGTGAAGTTTTTTAGGAAACCATGTTCATTTCAGGTTTGTGGTTATTGTTGCTGGTTTCATTTTGAGTTCCTTCAAAGCAGTCCTTGGTTGCCTGATTTTCACCCATCTGCTGGGAGAGGGCCTTTAGGTGGGAAGAGGGGCGGGGTGCGTGGAGAAAACTATCGACCCCCAAATCGCCATTGCCCAGCTCAGTCCTTTTAATCCTCTTGGCCGAGCTCCTGAAAGAGAGTGACCCGAAGGGCTTTTAATTAAAACCAAATCCCATCCTGGCGATGGGCTGGGGTTTCGTTGGAACGAAGACTTTATGTGCAGCAGAAAGTGGGGCATCTGTTTCAGTAATTGTAAACCCCTTGTATAGTTAATAGGGGGACTGTAGCAATAAGCACAAGAAGCCTCATTGTCTGGGAAACTGGAGAATTGTGAATGAGGCCAATGCCCCAGGGCAGCTGACCAAAGGGAAGGGAGAAAAAAGGGCCAAAGGTTCCCCAAAGCCCCCAAACCGGTAAGAGTTATTATGAGAGTTGAACATACCAGCCTGCGGGGTGGGATTGATGGAGCAGAATGTGTCTACAAAGTGCTCTGGGATCAGGTTCGCTCAAAACCTGTTAGAATGCACTGCTTTTGGTGTCTGGAGGTTTCAAAAGTTTCAGTTTGTTTTTGCCCTGGGCGGTCAAATGAGCATACCTGTTTCCAAAGCTGGTTGGGAAGTCCCCTTGGGGGATAAAGAATCTATTTGCATAACAAGCCAGGCAATAACAGGGGAATCTGTATTAGAGGGTGCTGGGGCGCCTATAATCTCAAGAAACCATGGGTGTGCATTATGGTGTTCCCTTCAAGTTCCCAAGAGGGTGGCATCCTGTGACTGAAGTGAGCCTGGGAGTCAGGCACCATCCTCACCTGTTTTCCTACCAGTCCTCTGGCCACTCCTCTCAGCCCCCTTTCCCAGTTCCTCCTTATCTCTCCACTTTCTTTTATGAAAAAAAAGTCTCTCTCTCTTTTTTTTAATTTTTAAATTTTATTTATTTATTTATTTTTGGCTGTGTTGGGTCTTCATTGCCGCGCGCGGGGTTTCTCTAGTTGCGGCGAGCGGGGGCTACTCTTCGTTGCAGTGTGCGGGCTTCTCATTGCGGTGGCTTCTCTTGTTGCGGAGCATGGGCCGTAGGCACACAGGCTTCAGTAGTTGCAGCACTTGGGCTCAGTAGTTGTGGCTCACGGGTTCTAGAGCACAGGCTCAGTAGTTGTGCATGGGCTTAGTTGCTCCACAGCATGTGGGATCTTCCCGGACCAGGGCTCGAACCCGTGTCCCCGGCATTAGCAGGCAGATTCTTAACCACTGCGCCACCAGGGAAGCCCAAAAAAACAGTCTTTTTTGTTTTGCTTTTTCTTTAAAAAAATCATTTATGTGGAAAATTTCAAATCCATAGAAAGGTAAACACAAGAATATAATGGGCCTCATGTACCCATCACCCAGCTTCAGTTGTCAACTTGTTTCATCAATCCCTATTTCCTCCCTCCTGTATTATTATTATTATTTTTATTTTTTTGTGTGTGGTATGCGGGCCTCCCTCTGTTGTTGCCTCTCCCGTTGCGGAGCACAGGCTCCGGACGCGCAGGCTCAGCGGCCATGGCTCACGGGCCCAGCCGCTCCGCGGCATGTGGGATCCTCCCAGACCGGGGCGCAAACCCGGTTCCCCTGCATCGGCAGGCGGACGCGCAACCACTGCGCCACCGCGAACCTGGTTCCCCTGCATCGGCAGGCGGACGCGCAACCACTGCGCCACCAGGGAAGCCCCCTCCTGTATTATTTTGAAGCCATCTCAAACATCACATTTCTTCTGTAAATATATGAGTGTAGCTCTAAAAGTGGGCTTGGCTAACTTATTCATTAAAGGAACAGAGAGTAAATATTTTCGGCTTTGTGGGCCACACAGCCTCTGTTGCAACTTCCCAGCTCTGCCGTTGTAGTATGCAAGCAACCATAGACGACACTTAAATGAATGAAATGGCTGTAGTCCAATAAAACTGTGTTTATGGACACTCACGTTTAAATTTCAAACATGAAATTTTCACGTGTCAAGAAATACCGTTCTTTTGATTTTTCGAAACTGTTTAAAAACGTAAAAACCATTTTTAGCTCACGAGCCACGCAAAACTAGGTAGCCTTTGAATTTGGCCCTTGGGTTGTAGTTTACTAGCCCCGTGTAGGAGGTCATCGAGAGGACGTGACCGCCTATTGACCCTGGAGCTGGACTTGGGAATCAGAGCCTCCTCACCCCTCCCCCATCCTTGGAACATACATTCTGCCCAGTGTTCCCACAGTGGGAGCATTTTCAAGGATGCAGCCTTGAGAGAGCAGTGTGTTGTTGAGACGGTCTGGACAGTATACATGACTGAGCTCCATTAAGGCCTCTATAAACTTTCTAGATTCTGGGGGGCGGGGGTGGAGATCTTGCGGCCCCTCAAGACAAGCTTACTGTATAGCACAGGGAACTCTACTCAGTATTCTGTAATAACCTTATGAGAAAAGAATCTGAAAAAGAGTGGATATATGTGTATGTATAACTGAATCACTTTGCTGTACACCTGAAACTAACACAGCATTGTAAATCAACTCTACAATAGAAAAATAAAAATTAAATTAACAAAACAAAACAAAGAATCCCTCATTAAAATATGTAACGACAGCAACAACAAAGACAGGCATTGTAAGTAGGTTTCCTTGCTTATTACACCCGTCCCCTACCAATCTGCCTCAGTCTCCCCTTACCCTCCCTGTATGGGGGCCAGTTTGTGAACCAACATCCCTCCTTTAAAAAATAAGTACTCCTTTAAAAATATAACCACATTTCTGTTATCAACAGTATTTCTTTAAAATCTTCAGATAACCAGTCGAGGTGCAAATTTCCCCAGTTGTCCCACGTCTTTGTTTTTTACGGTTTGCTTGAATCAAGATCCAAATAAAGTCTGTATGCTACAAGTAATGGTTATATCTCTTAAGTCTTTTAAGTTCGTAGTTCCTTCCTCCGTGTGTGTGTGTGTGTGTGTGTGTGTGTGTGTGTGTGTGTGTGTGTGTGTGTGTGTCTGTGTCTATTTCTGTCTGTCTCTGCAGTATATTTGCTGAAGAAACTAGGTTGTTTATTCTGGGGAGTTTCCTACAGTCTTGAGTTTGCTGGTTGCACCTGGTCTACCTAACATTTTAACAAAGGAATGCTTGGGTCTCAGTCCTTAAAACTTACCCACATCTCCCTATGCTCACTTTCTTGGTGATCTCATCCAGTGTCCTGGGTTCAAGTATATGCTGACTGCTCTGCATAGATAGCTCCAGTCTGGAGCTCTCCCCTAACTGCAGGCTCAAACACCAAACTGCCTACTTGCTTTCTCCACTCGGACAATTAATAGTCTTCTCAAGCTTAGCTTGTCCACATCTGAGCTCCAGGGCCTCTCCCCCAAACCTGCAACTCCTATGGTTTTTCCCATTTCCCACCTCTCTAGATGCTCAGGCCCAAATCCTTGGAGGTGTCTGTGACTTCTCTTTCTTTTATTCCTCACATTCGGTCTATCGGCTGCACCTTCAAAATACCCCCAACCACATGTCACCACCCTCACTGCCATCAGTGACTAAGTCATCCTTATCATCTCTTACTGCTCTCTCTGCTTTAGCCGTTGCCCCCCTTCAGGTTATTCTCAACACAGCAGTTGGTGTTATGGAGCCAGTTTTTTAAAAGTCAGAGCACGGCTCTTACTCTTGTGCTAATATCACTTCAGTGGCTCCCGTCTCCCTCCAAGTAAAAGTCAAGTTGCTAATGATGACCTAACCTCATCTATTGCTCTCATCCTCATGTGATTTATTGCATATGTAAATTGCATTCCTAATGTCAAGGCCTTTGCACTTCTGATTCCCTTTTTATGGAACATTCTTTCTCCAGACTTTCCCATGAGTTGAATTTTGAAAACATCAGTCTGGCTTATTTGTTTATTTAATAAACCCATAGGTAGAGCTGTCTTCATGCCAAGCATTGTTCTAAATGATTTACTTCATTAACTCATTTTATCCTCATATGACACTATGAGGTAGGTACCATTTATTAACTGCATCTTACAGATGAGGAAATGGAAGCACAGAGAGATTCAGTAACTTGTCCAACATC
The DNA here is from genome assembly GCF_002837175.3 of Physeter macrocephalus. NCBI lineage: Eukaryota > Metazoa > Chordata > Mammalia > Artiodactyla > Physeteridae > Physeter > Physeter macrocephalus. The sequence goes on from NC_041227.1 coordinate 62,856,845, forward strand.
ACACAGCTACTAAGTTGCAGAGATGAGATTCAACCCAGGCAGTCCTGCTCCACAGTCCATGCTTTTCCTTTGTCTTTTGAAATCAACTTCTGGGAGGTATAATTTATATTACAATAAAATGCATCCATTTAAAGTGTAGAGTTTGATGAGATTCAGTAAATGTATGTACCTGTGTAACAACCACCAAAATCAAGGTATAGAAATGTTGCCCCAAAGTGCCCTTGTGTTCTTTTGCAATAAATTCCTCCAGCTGCACCCAGTAGAGTCTCAGGCAACTTATTTGTTTTCTGTCACTGTAGATTATTTTGCCTATCATGGAGTTTCATATACATGAAATCATGCAATATGTACTCTTTTGTGATTGGCTTCTTTTGTTTGGCATAATGTTTTTGAGGTTCATTCATGTTGTTGCATAAATCAGTTTATTCCTTTTCCTGAGTTTTTTTTATCTTCCGTGTCTCTCCTTTACATGTTTATACTTTTCTCTACCTTCCTGAACTTACAGAATATATTTATAATAGTCATCCAGTCTACTAATTTGATCTTCTGTGTCATTTCTGGATCTCTTTCTGTGGACTGGGTTTTTTTCTATGGTCACCAGCCATATATTCAATTTTTAATTGGATGCTGGACATTTTGGATTTACATTTCTGGATTTTGTGACACTCCTTTAAATATTGTTGGGTTTTGTTCTAGGATGCAGTCTAGTTATTTAGAATCAACTTGATTCTTTCAAGGCTTGCTTTTAAGCTTTGTTAGGGTACGTCCAGGGCAGACTTTAGGGCTAATTCAGCCTATTACTGAGGCAATACTTCACTGAGAACTGTCCTTAATGCTCCATGTATTTGGAGGTTTTCGACTGGTAGTTGGGAATTATTCTCCACCCTGTGTGAACTCCAGGGATTGCTTTGCTTATTACTGGTGGTTCTTTCTTCAGCTTCAGGTGGTTTCTTACATGTATAGGCATAGACAGACCAATATGCAGCCAGAGACTCAAGAGACCCTTGTTCAAATCTCTAGAACTTTCTCTCTGTGCAACTCCCTCCTCAAGTAGTCTTCTCTGTGGATTCTAGTTGCCTTGATTTCCCCAAACTCCTACTCTGTCTCCTCAGCTCTGTTGGGATTCTGCTTCTGGTGCTGTGGACTAGAGACCCCAGGCTGTGAGCAGGGGTACTTAGAGAAAAACCTCAGCTTTCCCTCCTAAGTAAGGAAAACCCCAGTTCTGCCCCTCCTTCTTTGTTCTCTTCCTATAAGCCTTTTACCTGTGTGTCTCCTTTACTACTCACTCAAGACACCCAACACAGAACACATCACTTCTGACCCTCCTGGTCACCAAACGTGTGGCGGATTTTCCTTACACCAGGTGATTCTGTGACACCAGCTGGGTGTCCTACAATTCAACTTAACTCTGACACTGTCTACCTGGAGGTAGCCTCAGGTCCCACAGGTTAAGGGCTCAGTCCCTCAAGACTTCTCCCATCCCACTTCAGACACCAATCTCAAGTAGCAGGTCTCCAAGTTACCCACAACTTCTGTCTGATTTGGCTACAAATCAGAGGTTCCCATGACCACCTCCTCAGGTTCAATTTGCTAGAGCAGCTCACAGAACTCAGGGAAACACTTACTTACATTTACCAGTTTATTAAAGGATATGATAAAAGATGCAGATGAATAGCCAGATGAGGAGACACGTAAGATGAGGTCTGGGAGGGTCTCAGGCCTCAGGAGCATCTGTCCCCAAGGAGTTGGGGTGTGTCACCCCCCTGATGTGAATGTGTTCGTCAACCTGGAAGCACTCTGAAACCCCTATTATTGGAGGCTTCCTCACATAGGCATAATTAGTTATTAACTCCATTTTCAGCCCTCTCCCCTCTCTGGAAGATGGGAGGGTGGGGCTGAAAATCCCAAGCTTCTAATCATGGCTTGGTCTCTCTGGTGACCAGTCTCCATCCAAGAGCCCACCCAGAGTTGCCTCATTAGAACAAGAGATACTCCTAGTACTCTTTTTAAAAAATTTTTTTATTGGGGTATAGTTAATTTATAATGTTGTGTTAGTTTCAGGTGTATAGCAAAGTGAATCTGTTATACATATACATATATCCACTCTTTTTTAGATTCTTTTCCCATGTAGGCCATTACAGAGTATTGAGTAGAATTCCCTGTGCTATACTGTAGGTCCTTATTAGTTATCTATTTTATGTATAGTAGTGTGTACCTGTCAGTCCCAGTCTTCCAATTTATCCCTCCCTCACCTTATCCCCTGGTAACCATAAGTTTATGCTCTACATCTGTAACTCTATTTCTGTTTTTTTTAAAAAAAATTTGTTTATTTTATTTACTTTTGGCTGCATTGGGTCTTCGTTACTGCACGTGGGCTTTCTCTAGTGGTGGTGAGCAGGGGCTACCCTTTGTTGTGGTGCGCGGGCTTCTCATTGCGGTGGCGTCTCTTGCTGTGGAGCACGGGCTCTAGGTGTGCGGGCTTCAGTAGCTGTGGCACGTGGGCTCAGTAGTTGTGGCTCATGGGCTCTAGAGGGCAGGCTCAGTAGTTGTGGCTCACGGGCTTAGTTGCTCCGTGGCATGTGGGATCTTCCTGGACCAGGGCTCAAACCCGTCTCCCCTGCATTGGCAGGCAGATCCTTAATCACTGTGCCACCAGGGAAGTCCCTCTATTTCTGTTTTGTATATAAGTTCATTTGTAGCCTTTTTTTTTTAGAGTCCACATATAAACGATATCATATGATATTTGTCTTTCTCCCTCTGACTTACTTCACTCAGTATGACAATCTCTAGGTCCATCCATGTTGCTCCAAATGGCATTATTTCATTCTTTTTTATGGCTGAGTAATAAATATTCCATTGTATGTATGTATCACATCTTCTTTATCCATTTCTCTGTTGATGGACATTTAGGTTGCGTCCATGTCCTGGCTATTGTGAAGAGTGCTGCTAGGAACATTGGGGTGCGTGTATATTTTCAGATTATGTTTTTCTCCATATATATGCCCAGGAGTGGGATTGCTGGATCATATAGTAGAGCTCTATTTTTAGTTTTTTAAGGAAGCTTCATACTGTTCTCCAGAGTGGCTGTACCGTTCCTAGTACTCTTATCACTTAAGAATTTACAAGGGTTTAGGAGCCCTGTGTCAGGGATGGGTCAAAAACCAAATATTAGAACAAGAGATCCTCCTAGTGCTCGTATCATTTAGGAAATTACAAGGGACTTAGGGGCCCTGTTCCAGGAACTGGGGGCAGAAACCAATATATATTTTCTAGTATCTCACAGTTTCCCTTCTCTCAGGGATCTCAGTCTTGTCCTACCTGTTGTCCAATGTCTGAAAACCTTTGTTTCATGTTTTGTTTGTTTTCTAATTGTTTAAGGCAAGAGAGTTTATCTACTGCCAATTACTCCGTCATAGCTGGAAGTAGAAGTCCAACTCATTCCATATTTATTGATGAGTGGTATTCCACTGAATGGATATACCATATTTGTTTAACTTTTCATCTATTGTTGAACATTTGAGTTGTTTCCAATTTTTGGAATGGAACTCTACAAATCTTTGTATGGACGTATGTTTTAATTTCTCTTGGGTAAATACCTAGGGGCAGAATTCCTGGATCATAGAGTATTGTATACTTAACTTTTTTTTCTTTTTTTTCGGTACGCGGGCCTCTCACCGCTGTGGCCTGTCCCGTTGCGGAGCACAGGCTCTGGATGCGCAGGCTCAGCGGCCACGGCTCACGGGCCCAGCCGCTCCGCGGCATGTGGGATCTTCCCGGACCGGGGCACGAACCCATGTCCCCTGCATCGGCAGGCGGACTCGCAACCACTGCGCCACCAGGGAAGCCCTGTATACGTAACTTTATAAGACACGGCCGAACAGTTTTCCAGAGTGGCTGTATCAGCAATGTATAAGAGTTCCTGCTGCTCCCTATCATCGTCAACACTTGGTGTTGTTAGTCTTTTTAACTTTTAGCCATTCTAGTGTGTATGTAGTGAATCTGTTACCACATCAAACTGGGGTCCGCTTGCCCGCGCACAGTAAAGCCAATCTATTGACCCTGGGTTTTGGTGAAGGAAAGTGCAGCATTTATTGCAGGGCACCAAGCAAGGAGTCTAGGGAGCTAGTGCTCAAAAGGCCCCCCAATCCCCAAAGTCTTTCAGGGAAAGTTTTTTCAAGACAGGTTGAAGGAGGGGGGTTTGGGGTATGTGATCAGCTCATGGACGTTCTTCTGATTGGTTGGTGGTAATTGGGGGTTGACATCATTAACCTTCTGGTTATAACAGGTCTGTGGCCTATGTGCTTGTGGGCAGCATAAGTTTACTTCTTCCACCTGGTGGGGGTTTCAGTATCTGCAAAACAGCTCAAAGGGCGTGGCTCAGCATATTATCCACAGTCTTGGAGGAGGAGCTAAAGGTCCTTGACTATATTGGCTAAAGTATTATTATTTTGTCTTGCTTGACTGTTTTCCTTTTTATGCGTTTTCTCACTTCCCTGGTTAAATTTGTTCTTTGGAACTTGGGGAACGCCTAGGAGGCTAAAGTCTTTGTATAGACAAGAGGCAGGCGGAGGGGAGTGTGGGTCTGTTCTGGGAAGGCTCCATATGGTCCGGCTCAGTTACAGTACCTCATAAGGGTTCAGTTTGCATGTTCCTGGTAACGAATGATGTTGATAAGCTTTTATGTGCTTATTGGCCATAATTGTATTTTTTTTTAATGAAGTTTAAGTTTATATTTTTTCTCTATTTGCTTGTTTATCTTCTACTTACTGAATTGTTAGAGTTCTTTTCATATTCTAGATATAAGTCCTTTGTCAGATATAACAGAATCCATGCTTTTAACCGCTGCTCTTTGTTTGATTGAGGGGAGTGAGAGGTAGATGTCAGAATATACACAGGCCATTGTAGATTGAGGAGAGAGATGATTGTGTCTTATACTAGCATAGGGTTTAAATGGAGCAAAGTGGATGGAATTTAAAATTAAAAAAAAAAAAAACACCTCAAGGAATTCTGGGCCTATTTTTTCCCCTTTTGTCTTCTGAATGTTCCTAAATATATTTACAGATACAACCTGAATCAAACCTGAATTTTTCTATGCTTGAATTAACTACAGGAGAATGTCTCAGGAACCTAGGACATACTCTGTTTTGCTGTTCCTTTTTCTGAGCTATGGAGTGGCAAGTCATGGAGTTCCAGATTCCCGGCAGGGTAAGTCCCGAGGGAGGAATCATCTGTCATGGTTTCCACACATCTTAGGGAATGGAGTGGGGTTAGATCAATTTAGGTACATGATGCTGCAGAGTATTTCGGGATGTGTGTGTGCCTGTGTGTGTGTGTACCCATGTAAGTGTAGAATTTTCAGGATCATTCTGAAAAGGTTTTTCAAACCAAGGTTTTTTCACCCTGGCACATATGCACACAAGTATAATTAAAATTCACTAAAAATTTCCATCACGAGTAACCTTTGCGGGGGCTCTTTTCTTAATGCATATTTGTATTTTTGAGGGTCATCCAGTTCAATTCTCTTTATACATTCAATGGCTTTGTTGCAGATTTGCCTCCTTTGTTGCAAAAAATGGCGGTGAGTATCCGTTTTATTTTAAACAACATCCTCTGTACTGGAGCTGCCAGCTTTTGGATGTTATACTCCACATTATCTCTTTGCCTTTTAGGAAGAAATAATAGATGGAAGCTACCTGAATGGTAATGTCCCTGCTGTCCCTGCTTGTTGCTTCTAAGAATTTCAAACAGAATGCGCCTATGCTCTCTCTGGAATGATTCCTTTTTAAGTTGTCTTTTCATTTTATTTCCATTGTAGCATTTCTGGATCTCATACAGTTTCAAAGGTAACTCATCCTAAAGGGGAGGGGAAGGGATGGAATAGATTTTTAATAAAAATTCTTAATGGAAGTCTCTTAACTATATAAAGTAAAATGTACTCATTACAAAAAATATCACCCAATGCACAAGTGTTTTAGAATAGATACATTTGTTCAACACAATTTTGGCCCCCTCTGCTCTAGCACAAGAGCTAACATTTACTGACTGCTTACTATGTAGCAGGTTCTATTCTAAGTGCTTTTATGAATAGAAACGCATGTAATCTTCCCAAGCCTCCCCCTCCTCCCACCCAAGTAGGCCCTATTGTTACCCCATTGGACAGAATAATGAAATTGAGGCCCAGGGAGGTGATTTAAGGTCACACAGCTGGGAAATGGTGGGGCTGTGGTGTGTATCCAGCAGCCTGGCTCCAGGACTCACTGTCACTTTATATTCTGTGTACAGGCTGGTGTTAGATACCAGGGATGTGGAGCAGGGCACTAGATAGTCTTGTGGAAAGACAAATATTAACAGATAATTCTAATATAACAAGTACTATGAAGGAGAAATGGGAGCCTTGGGGCCCCATGACAGGAGCACTCAATTATATTAAAGTAAAAGATCCCCATAAACAGTCTTCTCTCTAAGGTAACTCCAGTTGATAGTTTTGGATATATTCTTTCAGGCTAAAATTTTTTATCTATCTATCTGTCTATCCATCTATCTATGTATCTATAAAAAAATGTGATTATAAAAGGCCTTCTAATTGTTTAAGGCAGGAAGATTTATCTACTGCCAATTATTCCATCACAGCTGAAAGCAAAAGTCCAACTCATTCCCTCTGTCTGGATGAGTGGCATTCCATTGCATGGGTATACCATCTGTTTAACATTTCACCTGTTGTTGGACATTTGAGTTGTTTCCAGCTTTTGGCTGTTATGAACGAAGTTGTGCATTTTCTATGCGTTGGGCAATGTTTTAAGCACTTTACATGTGTGAACACATTTAATTCTCACAGTTGTTAGCTGCATTACATAGAAAGGGAAACCGAGGCACAGGAAAATTCAGTAAACTGCCTAAGGCCATACAGTTCAGTGGTAGAGCCAGGATTCAAACCCAGGTTTCGAGCCTATAGTCCTAACTATGCTATTCCAGCCTCTCATGGTATACAAAGCATCTGCTTTTTAAACTTAATATAGTCAGGACACCTTTCCAAGTCAAGCTGTTTGGATTATTAATCTGAGTGGATTGTTATGGGATTTAGAATATAGCACACAGCTCCAAATTGATCATTGTCTTTAAGAGACTGGTATGCAGGCTGATTCCTAGAATTGGAAACTCCCCCTCACTGTGCCAAGGAAACACATCTCCTACCTCTAAGCACAGAGTTCCTAGCATCCCGGCCCATCTTCATTGTCCTTTCTGAACCTCGGTCCCCTGAGCACTCAGCTAGTAGGGGAACTGCTCATCCTAGGCGAGCCTGTCACCATGACCTTCTCCTGTCTGTCTTCAACTGAAGCTCCCATGTGTGGACTGCAGACCTGTCCCGCAGAGTCCTGGCCTATCTGAATTCACGGAACGTTCCCTTCACCATCCCCAGCCTGCAGGTGTGTATCTGAGACCCGTCCCTATGTTCCCCTCTCAGTGCTCAGGGGTTGCAAACTCAGGGGCCGGGTAAGTCAGAGAAGTGGGCTAGGTGGAGAGCTAGTCTTCACTTCCACAAAGAAACGTGTTCTGTCCAGTGTTTTTTGAAACATAATATAAGCTCCTTTGTCTCTCTTTCATTTTTCCACTTCTGATGGAGACATGGTGTATTAGAGCAGCGGTCCCCAACCTTTTTGGCACCAGGGACCGGTTTCATGGAAGACAGTTTTTCCATGGATTGGGATCGGGGGGATGGTTTCGGGATGATTCAAGTGCATTACATTTATCGTGCACTTTATTTCTGTTATTATTACATTGTAATATATAATGATATAAGTATAGAACTCACCATAATGCTGACAGGAGGCGGAGCTCAGGTGGTAATGAGAGTGATGGGGAGCGGCTGTAAATACAGGTGAAGCTTTGCATGCTTGCCCGCTGCTCCCCTCCTGCTGTGCGGCTTGGTTCCTGTCAGGCCACAGATCGGTAGCGGTCCAAGGTCACGGACTGGTATTAGAGTATAGGCTGAGCTACTCTAACAAAGAGACCACAGATTACAGCAGCTCAAGCAATTTAGTTTATTTCTATCTCATATAATAGTCCAGGGCTAGGTGGGAGGTCCAGAGAGGAGAGACAGCTCTACTTCAAAAGGCCATCGAGGGGCCTGGGTTCCTTCTGTCTTGTTGCTTTGTCATCATCTAGGGAGTGGTTGCCCACATGATTGAAACAGCACATCTGTTCTCCAACCCAGAGAGGGTGTGGTGGGAAAGAGGAAGTGAAGGCTGAACAGCTTCTCTTTAAGGATGTGACCTGCAAGTTGCACACTTCTTCCTGCTCACGTTTCATTGACTCACAGTCCAAAGTCACATCTTACTGCAGAGGAGCAAGATGAGAGACCATGTACCTAGCTAAAACTTATGAGATTCTGTTCCTAAAATAATTACAAGACCTTTGGGTATAATTATCAGTCTCTCAATCATGGGTCCAAGAAATATTTTTCTTCCCTTTTAACTCTACTAGAAGAAAAACAGTAGCACAAACATGTAAATGGATGGCAGTGGATATTTGCCTTGGGGAACAATAGGGCATGGTGGGGACTGCGGTGAATTGGCCAGCACGTGCCTCATTGGCATAATCAGTAGCCCAGGGTGTTTTGTTTTGCTTTTACCAATACACTGTGAATAGCACAGAAAATTGAGACAACATTCTTTCAGATTTCAAAGACTATTCTTTGATTCGGCAAAGAAGTCAAAGAAGTCATGTCATTGACGAATGAAGTTCTGACATACGTCTTTGTTGTTTTGGTTTTTACTTACCTTATAGTGAAGATGAAAGTGGCAACCAACATTCATGTGAGAACGACACTCAGAAGCCTGGTTGTTATCCATTTACCAGGACATCCACTAGGTGGAGGTGGCTGGTGGCCTCATGGCATCTGCTTTCTTCGCCCTGTTCGTCTGTGCAATCTAAAGAGAAGTGATGCCTTCCCCTTTCTCTGTAGCAGTAGGGTTTCTCATAAAATGTGTATATTTTAACCTGCTTAGGAGCTATACTACCTCTCTTCCTATTTGTATATTCATTTATTCATTTAGTGTCTACTTATCCAGCCTCTATTCTCTGCCAGGCACAGTTCTAGACACTGGAGACTCAGGAGAACAGGCAGTCACATTTCTACCCGCGTGGGCCTTTCATTCTAAGGGGAGAGACGTTGAGTAAACAATTATTCAACTCATTCAGGGCAGAGAATAATGGCTGGCACTTATTGAGAACACTTTACATAATCATTTACTCCTCATGACCTAGGATTAATTCTTACTTACATAGTAAGTTTGACTATTGTCCCTACCTTTCAGCTGAGAAAACTGAGACCCAGAGATACTGTTGCCCATTTATCAAATAAAAATACAGGTTTCCCAGTTAAACTTGACTTGCAGATGATCAACGAATACATTTTTCAGTGTTAAGTATGTCCCATGCAATATTGGGGATATACTTATGCTAAAAAATTATTCGTTTATCTGCAAGTCAAATTTAACTGGGCATCTTGTATTTTATCTAACAATCCTAGTTAAGGAACTTGCCCGAGGCCGCACAACTAGTAAGTGGCAAGGTGGGGATTTACACACAGGTTATCTGGTGCTAGAGCTCACCTTTTGTCCATGATGTCACACTATGCTGCCTTTCTAGAGCACCTCTATGTAAGGAAGATTTAGAAACGAATTCCCCAGATAGCAGAGGAAATCTCTTTCAGGAGAGGCTGCTGGCCTCTGTTCCTCATCCTGGAGGGGGTGCCACGGGGAGTTCATGCTGCCTGAATTTTTTTTTTTTTTTTTTTTTTTTTTCCGCGGTACACGGGCCTCTCACTGCTGTGGCCTCTCCCGTCGCGGAGCACAGGCTTTGGACGCGCAGGCTCAGCGGCCATGGCTCACGGGCCCAGCCGCTCCGTGGCACGTGGGATCCTCCCGGACTGGGGCACGAACCCGTGTCCCCTGCGTTGGCAGGCGGACTGTCAACCACCGCGCCACCGGGGAAGCCCTATGCTGCCTGAATTTTGCTCCTGTGCTGGGGGCTTGGAGCATGGGAGAGGGTTTGAGCAGTGCCCATCTGGAAGTAGTATACTTTCTGGGTAGAGGCCAGCTGCCCTGGACTTGAAGCCTCAATCACCTGCAGGGACCAGGCAGGCCTTGGGGAAATCAGCTACCTCGAGGGGGGTGAGCAGGAAGAGTAGTTACAGTGAGCAGCTGTCTCTCTGCCTGTTGATTATTACACAGAACGGGATGTATGCCCAGCGTTGCCACATCTCTGTGGTCTCCAAGAGAAGTTGGAAATTTGGATTTTTGTGAGGAATTCCATGAATTTTAAATGTTAGCAGCTCATAAGAAATTTTGGAGCCAGCTCAACCGAACGTGTGCAGGCTGCCAGCTTGCGGTCTCTGCAGGGGATTCGGTGGCTGGGCTGGGCTGGGCTGCTGGCCGTGGTGCTGACCATGTGCTCCTGTCCTGTCCTCACTGACTCTCCTAACGTTCCATATCCAGGCAGCTATGGAAAACCACCTGGAACAATGTTTGTACCAGCCCTGGAAACTGCTGGAGGACCTGAGGGGAACTGACGCTCAGCAATTCCACACTGCCATGAAATGTCTCTTAGAAGACAAGAAGGACCGCTTGGTGAGGCTCTCTTGGCATCCTGGGAGCAGAGGGAGACCAGGGCCAGTTGGTGTTTGTCGAGTTGAATGGAATTGAGCCTCACTCAGGCCTGGGCCCTTCTTTATCTCTTCCTCCCTCCTTCTCCTTCTGCAGACTCCCTGGGACCTAGGTTTCCTCTCTTACTTTCTCCAAAGTTCAAATGAAGAGCTTTATGAGTCATATTCTTATGAGTACTAAGAAATGAGGGGTACTGAGGCGTCCCAGCAGTTTGGCTTCATAAACATCCATGAATGACTACTGTGCACCAGGGGACACTGGATTCAGAGATGAATGACTGTCTCTGCCCTCAAGGAGCTTATGGTCCAGGGAGACAAAAAACAGCAACAGAAAATTTCCACAAAATGAGGTTGGTAATGTAAGAGCAAAGAAAAGGCCTCTGAGACCCAGAGAACCCTTGGAATCAGAAAGCTGAGGTGTAGAGGTGTTTTATTTTTCAGAGACGGTTGAGTGTGGAGCAGTGTTTTCCAAAGGGAATTGAACCATTTAAACATTTCAATAAACTTATTTTAATGTGTGTTATTAAAATGCACGTCAAAACTGTGAGTTTGGTGGAGATGTAATGTTTCCTTTTGAAATGCATTTAAGTTTTAAAAAGAGTCAGTTTAAAGTAAAAATATGAGCTAAATAATAGCAAAGGCAATGCAAAGATATGGCAGAAATGAGGATGGTGGTCTTTGAAAATGATACTGATCAATGTTTACTGTGTGTCGGGTATTATTCTGAGGGAATGATCAGCAAGCTGTTTCTGTAAAGGGCCGGATAGTAAATGTTTTAGGCTTTGCAGGCCATACGATCTCTGTCACAACTACTCAACTCTGCCGTTGTAGCATCAAAGCAGTCGTAGATGGCAGGTCAATGCATGGGTGTGGATGTGTTCCAATTAAACTTTATTTGCAAAAACAGGCAGTGGGTACCTGTGGGCCATATTTGCCAACACCGTTCTAAGGGTTTAACAAACCTGGACCTATTGAATTGTCTCCAGGACCTCCTGAAATTAGGATAAATAGACTCTTACCATTTCAATATTCAGATGAGGAAACAGGCTTGGAGAGGTTGAGTAAGTAACCTCGGGTTACACAGCTTGAAAGTGGCAAATCTGAGGTGGGAACCTGGGCTTCTGACTCTAGCTGTGAGCCCTCTGGCATCTGGTGAAGCCCCTGGGCTCCATCTCAGAATAATGTGTTAAAATGTATAAACTGAAATACAATGGATGACAAAGGAAGCCTATTCTATTGAAATACATTTATCAAAATACATAAGACAAAGTTAAGGGTACAGTAATTTATGTGCTTCTTTAACACATCCAATAACAAGATTTAGTGGCGGGTCTAATAGTTTCTGTAATTTTGAGGAAGTGTTGAGTGTAAGCGAGATTTCAAGACATTTGCAACAACGGTAGTGAGTTAGGAAAGTGTTTGTGATTTCTAGTGATGACACATCAAAGGTTCTCCTGCCACCTTGCTGGCTTGCTGTCTACATCCATCCCTGAAGGAGATGCCAGGGACCAATTCCATGGCAGTGGAAAGGAGGATGCAGTTTCCCCCCAGTGTTCACAGATGCCCTAATACTATCTGCAGACCCCTGCCCAGTAACCCCTAAGTTACACTCTTAGCCGCTGCACTGTTTGGCCCCAACCGGGAATGCAGGAAGTTAGGAAACACATGGGTGTGGTGAGAGGTGTGGGCTTGGACTCAGTGTGGGCTTGGACTCAGTACACTTGTTTCAGATCTCAGCTTCGTGCAGGTTTGGCCTGGTTAACTAGTCTCTCTTTTGTTCTCGTCACCTGTAATATTGAGTTAATCATAGCATGTAATGCTTGCTGAGTGTTCACTAGGTACCGGGCACTCTCCATTCATTATCTCCTTCAATTCTTACATAAACCTAGGAGGTAGGCACTGATTTTATCTTCATTCAAGAGGAAGAAACTGAGACTTAAAAAATATAAGTGATTTGCTCAAGGACACACACATGTAAGTGGAGGGCCTGGCATATGAACCTAGGAATGTCTGACCCGCAGACCTATGGGGCTTAACCTATAGGACTGTTGTGAGAATTACAGGAGGTGAATCCTGCTTGCTCCGTGCTTGACACAATTGCCTGGACTGTAGTCCATACTCAGTAAATTGTGGTTGTTATTTTTGGAAGGTGTATTGGGTGAAGGACAGAGTCGTGTCCAGTCTGATTGTACCTACACCCTGTCAGCATTCCTGGGGTGTGTGGTTCAAAAGATTCATTCATTCATTCATTCTTACAGGCTATTTCTCAATGTCCTCTAGGTACCAGGCATCCCACTAGGCACATGGCTTGGGCCCCAGCACTTTCCTGGCTCAACCTCAGCTACACACTGGAATCAGATGCCAGGGCTCCACCAGAGACCAGTTAAACCAGACTCTATATAGTGGTGCTGGGGATCACCTCCCTAGTGATTCTGATGTGCAGCCAAGATTGAGATCCACTGGCTTGGAGGAAAGATAGGCCCATAAGCATCTCTAATGCATCATGGAGTTTGGTTCAAGATGCTATTGGGAGCCCAGAGTGGACGGAGATTTGATTTGACTTAAGTAGGACATCAGAGAAGACTTCACCAATGAAATGACAACTGAGCTTGGCCTTAAAGGATCAGTTGGATTTCTCTGGGAGAAGGAGGTGGAGAGGGGACGCCAGTTAGAGCAAGGGCCTGAGGTGTGACAGTCATGGTGTATCTGGAGAATGACAAGGTGCCTAGTGTGGGTGAAGCAGGTGAAGGCCTTGACTTTGTTCTTTAGGTGATGGAAAGGTCTAGAAGATTTGACATAGCAGCGTGGTGTTTAATAGTGGTCCTGAATTTCACCACTGCTGCTAAGTGTGGTCTCTCCCAGTGTTTCCAAATCAAGAGGCAGCTCTCAAGACAAGCCTAACTTCTGTCATTCCTGTAGGAGCTGGATGACATCACTGTTGACTTGGGAGAGATTCGGAAACAAGCCTTGCAGAGCCCGGGCGTGAACCGCAGCCTGTTCCTCATCACACTGGAGAGGTGTTTCCAGGTGCTGAACCCCCTGGAGTGTGTGGAGATCCTGGGCAGGGTGCTAAGGGGCTCCGCAGGCCACTTTCTCCAGCCGGATATCACGGAGAGTCTCCCCCGGGACCTGCGTGAAGACGCCTTCAAGAACCTGTGAGTGTCCCCCTGCCCCTGAGAGTCTGTCCTGAGAAGTCAAGGAGGTAACGCATGAGGGAGGGGAGAAGGCAGGTGGGGACAGGTTAATATTCGAGGTCAGTTTAGAGATGGTTTGATTAAAACAGAGTCTCCCAAATTTTAGTCATTCTGGTATCATCCTCACAATTTTTCCATACCTATATACCACCTGTATTATTATTAGTTCGTGTTTTAAAAAAATAGATTCATTCTACTTACTTAAAAATATCTATTTTAAAAGTAAACATGGGACTTCCCTGGTGGCGCAGTGGTTAAGAATCCGCCTGCCAATGCAGGGGACATGGGTCCGATCCCTGGTCCGGGAAGATCCCACATGCCACGGAGCAGCTAAGCCTGTGTCCCACAACTACTGGGCCTGTGCTGTAGAGCCCGCGAGCCACAACTACTGAGCCCATGAGCTGCAACTACTGAAGCCCACGTGCCTAGAGCCTGTGCTCTGCAAAAAGGCGCCGTGGTTAAGAATCCGCCTGCCAATGCAGGGGACATGGGTCCGATCCCTGGTCCGGGAAGATCCCACATGCCGCGGAGCAGCTAAGCCTGTGTCCCACAACTACTGGGCCTGTGCTGTAGAGCCCGCGAGCCACAACTACTGAGCCCATGAGCTGCAACTACTGAAGCCCACGTGCCTAGAGCCTGTGCTCTGCAAAAAAGAGAAGCCACTGCAATGAGAATCCTGTTCACCGCAGCAAGGAGTAGCCCCTGCTCGCCGCAACTAGAGAAAGCCCGCACATAGCAACGAAGACCCAATGCAGCCAAAAATAAATAAAGAATTTATTTTTAAAAAAGTAAATATGATACACACTACTGTTTATAAAAAAGATAACCAACAAGGGCTTACTGTGTAGCACAGGGTACTATACTCAATATTTTGTAACAACCTAGAAGGGAAAAGAATCTGAAAAAAATAGGTACCTATGTATGTATAACTGAATCACTTTGCTGTACACCTGAAACTAACACAACATTGTGAATCAACTATACTTCATAAAAAATAAGTAAATAAAATTTAAAAAGTAAATATGGTATAATTACTGTAAATGGGAAACCAGTATCATTTGTCTTAAGTAATCATAAAAGTAAATTAAAAAAAAACCACCAATGTCATTAAATCCTAGCTAGATATGTTGTTCTGAGCCTAGGACCTGTTCCCTTGGTTAAAAAAGGAGCTGAGTGTGTATTGAAGACTCTCTAGCACTAAAGTGAGACTTCTACCTTGAGAGTCAGCAGGTCTGACAGAACACAGTTGGATCCAGAAGCTCAGATTACATCATCGGGAACATCTCTGGCTTTTTGTCTCTCGGCTCTGCCCTCCTCTGTTGGCCTCACTCCCAGGCGGGCTCTCTCCGCGATGGAGCATGGGCAGTTCCAGGTCCCCTCCTCAGAGTGCTTGTCCCAGCGGACTTTTCCAGCAGTTCCAACTAGAGTCCTAGACCTGATTCTCATTGGTCCACACTGGGTCACGTGCCCATTCTTTTTTTTTTTTTTTTATTTTGGCTGCGTCACTCAGCATGTGGGATCTTAGCTCCTCAACCAGGAGGGATCGAACCCACGCCCGCTGCAGTGGAAGCGTGGAGTCCCAACCACTGGGCCGCCAGCGAAGTCCCCATGTGCCCATTCTTGAGCCAGTCACTGTGGCCAATGGGCTCTTATATGCTGAATGGCTTAGATGTGGGTCATAGTCGCACCCAAACGACATAGATCAAGAGGGAGAGAAATGTCATTTCCCCAAGAAAAACTGAGGCGGTGTTATGACAAGAGGGAGGAGTGGACACTTGACGGTCAAAACTCACAGCTGACCAGCACAAAACTTTATGTAAACCCTGACAAGAGCCTGGGAGAAGGTTACAAGCCTTACAGAGAGAAAGGCAACAGATCAATACAGAGATAACATTGCCCGACACCAGATTCTCATCATGAGGTGGGAGTCCAGAATATGGCCCCATTTCCCGTTTCCTGATGAACATCATTTAATCCAACCTCTTCTTTCGCAGATGAAGAAACTGAAGCCCAAAGAGGGGACAGCATCCCTTGAAGTGACCCCCTGGGGCTTGACTGAATTTGAACTCAAGCCAGTTCTTCTGAACCTCAGTTTTGACCTTTTCCTACTCTATCCTCCTGTCCCCTTCTCCTTGTGAGGATGATGTCATTAAGCCCACCCCCCATTCTTCAAATGAGGAAACTGAGGCACAGAGAGATTGTATAACTTGCCCTAGGTCAGACTGCTAGGGAATGATAGAGCCAGCATTTTTACAAATGGGCAAGCTTTCCCTTAAATAATGTAAACATCGTTTTTTTCAGAATTATATCTATCTCCTGTCCCTTTCACGTACTGTGCTGTTCTGAAAAACAAAACAACAACCCAAAAAAGACAGAGAGAGAGAAAGAGACAGAAAGAAGAAGAGGAAGAATAAGAACCAGAAGAAGAGGAGAAAGAGGAAAAAAAAAAAACAACCCGAGAAGAAGGAGGAAGAGGAGAAGAAGAAGAAAAGAAAGATACAGCAAGAAGATATTAAGATAGATTTAAGGGAAAGTTTGCCTCTTCACATATGAAATGACTGGGAGAGTGGTGAGAATAAACTTTAAGCTTAGAAAAGGGCGGATTGGTCATTTGGTGAGTTGATTTTCAGTGGTGGTGGGTGGAGGTGAGGGAAGTCTTCCAGGATGAGAAGACTCAGCTATTTTGCAGGTATGAACTGGAGGGGTGATCAGTGCCAAACGCTGTGAAAGGCCAAGTCATATTTGGACCAAATGGGACTGCTGGGTATGGTGACAGGGAGGTCATTCAGGACTTGGGCCACAAGGAGTGGTGTGGTGATGAAGAAACCAGATGTCAGTGGCTTAAAAAGTGAACAAGACACTTTACTCCCATCAGGATATCTGTAATCAAAATGTCAGATAATAACAAGTGTTGACAATGACGTGGAGAAATCAGAACCCTCAGACACTGTTGGTGAGAAAGTAAAGTGGTACAGCTACTTTGGAAAATAGTCTGGAGTTCCTCAAAAGTCTAAGCATAGATTTGCCATTTAACCCAGCAATTCCACTCCTGGGTGTATTCCCAAGAAGAATGAAATGCGTCACGCGAACACTTATACGTGAATGTTTACAGCAGCATTATTTATAATAGACAAGAGGGGGAAACAACCCAAGTGTCCATCAGCTGATGAACAGATAAACAAAATGTGGTATATTTGTACAACGGAATAGAATTTGGCCATATAAAATGAATTACTGATACGTGTTCCAACATGCATGAACCTGGGAAACATCATGCCAAGTGAAAGAGGCCAGATACAAAAGTGACACATTATGTGATTGCATTTACCCGAAATATCCAGAAGACGTGTATCTATAAAGATAGAAAGTAGATTAGTAGTTTCTAGGAGTTGGGATGCCTAGAAGTTCTGGGGTGATAGCTAAAAGGTAGGAGGTTTCTTTCTGAGGTACTTAAAGGGTTCTAAAATTGATTGTGGTGATGGTTGTACAAGTCTGTGAATATACTGAAAATCATTGAGTTGTATATTTTGCATGGTATAAGTTATATCTGAATAAAACTGTTACCAAAAAAAAAAAAAAAGGAGCTGGTGGCGAGGAAGTGGAGACCAGTCTTTGGAAGCTATTTAACTGTGATGGGAAGAGGAGAAACAGGAAAATAGCTACATATAGCAAGGGAGTGGGAAGGGCTTTTAACCAAAGATAGCTTTGTATACTTTTGTTGTTTGGACCCTGCCCGAAGGCCTTCATATTTGTTCCTTAATTGACACCCATGTTTATGTCATGTAGGTCTGTGGTGTTCAAAGAGCTCTACGACCAAACCTCGGCCCATTCCCAGAGGGCTCTCTACTGCTGGATGACTGGGATTTTGCAGACATCCTCCAATGGCACTGGTGAGCCCAGGCTTTGAGGTGGGAACACTTTTTAGGGGGAGTCCATCCTTAAAAGTGATGTTGATTTGATTTCATTGCCACTTAAGATTTTTAGCTCCCTCGGCTTCCAAAAAGTGTTTGATGTGGTTTATGGAAAAACCACATACCCCATTTCATCAGTGCATTTTTCACACGCCGAAGTCTGAGAAGTCAGCATCGTCTGTATCTTACAATCAACGCCGTGTCCAAGTTTAGTTCCTTAGTGGAACGTAAATAATGATGGCACCTTAGATTCCATGAAAACTTTTGCTGCACTGCGCAGCATGAGGGAGCTTAGTTCCCAGGGATCGAACCCTGGAGTGGAAGCGAGGAGTCTTAACCACTGGACCGCCAGGGAAGTCCCTCAATGAAAACTTTTAGAATCAGGTTACAAGTTCAAAATCTGTGTTAAAAATTCTGTATCAAAGTGGGACAAAATAGTTTTTTTAGAAGAAGATATAGGCAATAAAGCACAGAAATTTAGTGCTAAGCTTCCTGCAACCAAAGCAGCACAATAGGTCACGAGTAATTTATTTGGCAGATGTTTGTCAAAAACCTACTATTTTCTAGAGTAGTGAAATTCATAGAGACAGAAAGTAGAGTGGTGGTTGCCAGGGGCCAGCGGGAGGAAGGAGTGGGGAATTACTATTTAATGAGTACAGAATTCCAGTTTTGCAAGCTGAAAAAGTTCTGGAAATGGATGGTGGTGCTGGTTGCACAGCAAAGTGAATGTACTTAATGTCACCGAACTGTACACTTAAAAGTAGTTAAGATGGTAAATTTTATGTTACGTGTATTTTACTACAATTGAAAAAAAAGGAGAGAGAATGGCTATGTAGATTAGTAACGCAAACAATTTCACAGGTAGCTTCAACTTGTTGAATCTTTAATGTTAGTGATGTAAAGAGAATAAACTTTTTAAACACCTAAAAAGAGCCTACTATGTGTCAGCCACTGGCGATACAAAGGAAAAGAAGACCAAGTCTTTGTTCTCACGGAGCTATAATTTTATTGTGGGAGAGTAGGTGGAGAAAACTTGTAAGCAAGTAAATAAAGAGAGATAGAGAGAGAGAGAGGACGCAAATACCGGTAACTGCTCTGCAGAAAATAAAAGGGATCAGTGCCATGGAAAGGGTTACTGCTTTAGCCTAGAACAGGGCTTGGCAAGTGTTTTCTGTAAAGGGCCAGAGTAGATTTATAGGCTTTGTGGCCCTACAGTCTCTGTCTCAACTATCCGACTCTGATGCTGTAGCACAAAAGCAGCTCTAGACAGCAGATAAATAGGCATGGCTGTGTCCCAAGAAAACCTTATTTATGGACACTGACATTTGAATTTCCTGTGACTTTCATGTGTCAGAAAATATTCGTCTTCTTTTGATTTTCCCTCAATCATTGAAAAATGTAAAAACCGGGAACTTCCCTGGTGGCGCAGTGGTCCGGACTCTGCGCTCCCAATGCAGGGGGCCCAGGTTCGATCCCTGATCGGGGAACTGGATCCCACATGCATGCCGCAGCTAGGAGTTTGAATGCTGCAACTGAGGAGGTGGCGAGGCTCAACTAAGGAGCCCACGAACCGCAACTAAGACCCGGCACAGCCAAAAAAATAAATAAAAGAAATATTTTTTAAAAATGTAAAAAGCCAAGCTCGAGGGCTGGGTTTGGTCCATGGGCTGTAGCTTCTGACTGCTGGACTAAGGGGACAGAGCACCAAAAAAATAAATAAAAGAAATATTTTTTAAAAATGTAAAAAGCCAAGCTCGAAGGCTGTACAAAATCAGCTGTTGGGCTGGGTTTGGTCCATGGGCTGTAGCTTCTGACTGCTGGACTAAGGGGACAGCGCAGAGCTCTCTGGGCAGGTGACATTTGGATTGAGACCAAAATGAGAAAAATGGGATCAGACATGCGAGGCTCTGGAGGAAGAGCATTCCAGGCAGGGGAAGCAGCAAATACAAAGGCCCCGAGGTGGGAATGAGCTGCGTGTGTGGGAAACAGAGAAAGCCGGTGGCGGTGAAGTGTAGGGAGTGCCAATCAATCCTTTTCCTGGAATTCAGCTCTGAAATTTGTATATAAGAAGCATTAGGGCTTCCCTGGTGGCGCAGTGGTTGGGAGTCCGCCTGCCGATGCGGGGGACGTGGGTTCGTGCCCCGGTCCGGGAGGGTCCCGCGTGCTGCGGAGCGGCTGGGCCCGTGAGCCGTGGCCGCCGCGGAGCGGCTGGGCCCGTGAGCCATGGCCGCTGAGCCTGCGCGTCCGGAGCCTGTGCTCCGCAGCGGGAGAGGCCGCAGCAGTGTGAGGCCCGCGTACCACAAAAAAAAAAAAAAGGAGCATTAAACGATGGAATAATCAGTGTCTTCCATGCGCAGCAGAGTTCCCTCCGCCTGATGCATAGTGGTAGCCTCCAGAAAACTGAACCTCACGCTAAGTGACCCTGAGACATTCACTCAACTCACCCTCCAAACTCTAGACGTCCCTTAAGTCCTTGTTGCCGGAATTTAGTTGGAGACAGACTCTCCTAAAATTCCTATATGATACGTTTCATTATTAAACTAAGTGAATTGAAATGAATTCTATTTGGACTTTAAACTTTTTTTTTCATGAAGTTCCTTGAGGTTACTGGAAATACTTTGGGTGTCAAAACTATCCCAAGTTTGGGGATCATTGGTCTGCAGAAATACAGTTCATGCTTAATAATTAATTAGAGGGACTTCCCTGGTGGCACAGTGATTAAGAATCCGCCTGCCAATGCAGGGGACATGGGTTCGAGCCCCGGTCCGGGAAGATCCCATGTGCCGCGGAGCTACTGAGCCCGCGTGCCACAACTACTGAGCCCATGAGCCACAACTACTGAAGCCCATGCGCCTAGAGCCTGTACTCTGCAACAAGAGAAGCCACCGCAATGAGAAGCCTGTGCACTGCAACAAAGAGTAGCCCCCGCTCGCTGCAACTAGAGAAAGCCCGCGTGTGGCAACGAAGACCCAATGCAGCCAAAAAAAAAAAAAAAAAAAAAAATTAATTAGAAATGAACAACTCAGCTTGGTTCTTGGTGAATTTAGTGGTCTCCCCCCAGAATTCTGTAGCCTTCCAGGGCCACCCTTTCTTCTAATAACCAAGTCAAGTGTCCAGAGTCCGCATCGAGAGGATCACAGGTGTTTACCTGTGCTCACCACAACAGCTCTGATTCCTGGGCTGGAGGAGGGCACCCTCTTGTCCCTGTGACTTGGCCCAGACATCAGCTGACTTCACCGTCTCCTCTGGGCATCAGCCATTGCCCACGGCTTGCTGCAACAGCTCTTGGTGACTGATTCACTGCACCCTATAACGGCTCCTCTGCTTTTTCCATTTCTCCAAAATGCTAGCAACGCAATGGTGTTCTGTGTAAATCTTTTACTGGAGGATTAGGGGCAATGGCAGCCAATTCTAGTTCACTGAAACTTGAAGTTGGATCCTGGCCACGATTGTTCTTAAAGCCCCACTGGCATTTGCTGATGGGGAATTTCAAATGCCTGAACGGAATGATAGAGTCCTCTGGGAATTCAGAGAAGGGAGAACACTGCTGCTGGCTGAGGAGATGAGAGAAGGCTTTAAGAAAGGAAACCCTTGAGCTTGTTTTCTAAGGTAGGGTTTGGGTTTGGAAGCTGAAGAGTTAGGGGAAAGGCATTCTAGCTGATGAGAAGGGCCCAAGAGAGTAAAGATTTGGAGACCATTTGGGGTGCATATGAGGAAGGTTTGGCTCATGTACATGGTGATAATCAATAAGGAAGATAAGGATTGTTACTGGTAGTAATAAAAGAGTCAAATATATTTCAAGTTAGTAACTAACTAAAAATAAAACTGTATTTTGTGGTCTTAAGTATTACAAAAGTAATTTGCATTTCTAACAAGTTCCCAGGTGATACTGAGGCTGCTGGTTCAAGGGCCGCTCTATTGAGTAACGAAGTGGTGGACATCTGTCATTGCCTGTGTGTAGTGTAGCATCTCATAAGTAGGGGGCTCTCAAAAGATGGTTGTGGAATGAATTAATAAATGCAAAGAGGAGGTCCTGACATCAAAGATCTTTTGACTATCATATACCAGTGCACAGTCTTCTATTAATTTTTACTTATTTGTCCACTTATTTATTTTTTGCAGATGACTCTGTTTCATGGGTCAGTGCAGAAAACTTATGGATTTTGGGCAGATATATGGTTCACCTATCCTATGAAGAAATTATGAATATTAGTCCTATAGAAGTAAGTTGGAAAAGTGCATTTACATGTTCCCATCACTAATACTTCTGGGGTAAGGTGTATTCTAAACCTCTCACATTCAGCCAGCCAGTCAAGGTGCCCTGGGAAATGAACACCCACCTCAGCTCAACATAACTTGAGCATCTAAAGAAAATTCCTGGAATAAGACCTCAAGCAGTCAGTCATTGGATTGTGTTCTAGTGTAGAAAAGCTAAGAAAAGAAAAAGAATTGTGGACAATTAAGATAGCTCTGATGTGAAAAAACATGATCTATAAATGTTGGCTGTGAACCAGAAATCATTTAAGGGTATTTTTGTACTCAAGAAAGGCCAAGGACAATAACTGTAGAGTTTCCGGTCCTTGGAAGCACAAACGCAAATGAAAAGCTACGTGGATTAATAGCTACTTCTATTTATGGTTACTTCTATTGATAGCTACTTCAGCATGTGTGATGATTGGATTTTAACTCTAGAGTTTACAGTGGGGAAATACACATATTCGAGGTTACTTAACTCACCGGTCAGGTGTCTTTCTCCTTCTGATGTTGGCCCGATGACACTAAAATCCCTGGGGTAGCATGATTTTAGAATGCAGCCTCCAAAGAATGCTGCCAACAGGGAGACATTCGTAAGCAGTTTGGGGCTTGCCACCAGTTTTTATCCTGTGTGCCCTAACTTTCTGCTGGCCAGTGAGAGAAGTGTTTGCATCAAATGACTGGCTTGTTCAAGGACCGGTTGACATAACAGTATCTGGTTATTGTGAAACCAGAGGCAGAACGAGGTTTCTCTTTTTACCTGGGAGGCTGGAAATATTTCAGATGTCTCTCAGTTTTATAATTCCCAGTTATAAAATGGATTAAACTTCCATTTTACTCTCCAAAAGAAGTTGAGTGAATTTCAGGAAGTCGATAGAGGTTAAATTCTTAGGAAACTGGGCCCCTAGCAGGGAATTTCTGAGATCCAGATGCCATTTGCACCATTTCTTCATCTTCTAAAAATGTAGAGAAGGGAGGTGAAACCACAGAGTGCCAGTGCTAAGAGGGAATTTCATATGGACGAAGAGTACAATTCTTAAGGGAGAGACAACCGTGAGACCTTTAAGCGCAGAGTAACCATGCGTTGAAATATTGGAGACTTCAATGCGAAAAAGTGAACAAGAATAGAACAAATCTGAATAGCATATTTAATAAAGTTGAATATATTATATATATTTGCATAATATAGGTGTGTTAGATATTATGTAAACATATATTTACATATATATTATATACATATATTCAACTTTGTATCTTACAAAGAGAACACACACTCTTTTTTATCACCTGAGGGTCATTTATAAACTGACTCATCTATTAAAAAAATTCCGATTCCCCAAAGCAAACAATTTATGGACCATATTCTCTGACCTCAGTAAAGCAAATCTAGAAAGAAATGTGCAAATATTAGCTTTTAAAAAGTTCAACTGCTCAGATAGTAAAAACAAACCAACAAACAAAAAACTTTCCTAAATAACAGTTGGATTGAAGAGGAAACTAAAGCAGCAGTTACAGACCATTAAGAAATCAATGACACTTATGGTTACCAAAGGGGAGAGGTGGGGGAGGCATAAATTAGGAGTTTGGGATTAGCAGATACAAGTTACTATACATAAAATAGATAAACCACAAGGTCCTACTGTATAGCACAGGGAACTGTATTCAATGTCTTGTAATAAACTATTATAGGGAAAAAGAGAAATCAATGAAAATGAGAAATGGGCACCTCCAAGTGCCAAGAGTAGGGCACAGCACAGACCACCAGGGTGGGGCTGCACGGGGCCACTTCATTACCTCCACACTGACCCTCCTGTCCTTGTCCACCAGATTGGGCTGTTTATCAGTTATGACAACGCCACCAAGCAGCTGGACACGGTTTATGACATCACACCTGAACTGGCCCAGGCATTTCTGGAGAGAATCAGCTCCTCCAGCTTTGATGTGAGGAATACCTCTACCATCCACAGGCAAGGGGCGTGGGCGTTGGGCCCTTAGAGCTGTTTCCCAAGATGCCCTCTAAGCATCAGCTTCCTCTGAGCAGCAAAAGACCCAGGGAGGAAAGGGAGGTGGCTGGTCCATGTCTTTGGATAGTTCCATGTCTTTGTGCATGTGAGGGAGGTGTTTCCCCAGAGAGACCCCTTTCAAGAGGTTGTGAAGTGGGGAAGAAAACAAATGCTTTTTAAGCATCTCCTATGTGCCAGACATTTTATACAACCTTATCAAGGGCTAAGATTCCAGCTCTGGGCACGAAAATGGAACATTTTAAATAAATCCATTCCAAGGGAAATGTGTAATTTCCAAGAGGTTGGGTTGAGTATTGGAAATAGCTCATGGGTCCCCATATTTGTGAACCCCTTGTTATCCAGACTCTCAGGTGGGGAGCCCTGGGATGAGATCAGCTCTAGAATTTAGTGATTGTAACATGATCCCCCAGAACCATTTCCAGCAGGGGAGGACCAGGAGCTGTACACCTGGTGACCCCAGAAAGGGTTTGAATGTTGGGGGGGGTGTGCAGTGGGGAGGGGTGACGGGCACTGTTCACCCATCTTCTCTCCATCTCCCAGCACTGTCACAGTGCTTCCTCTGACATTACCACATGACCTTACATTTTTCAAAGCACTTGCAGAGAATGTTCTCATATAAAACTCTCACACCTTCTTGCCCTATCCTTAGAAATTTTCACCATTAGCATGGCTCCCATTTTTTTCTATAGTTACACCAAAAATAGCTTAGCGATTAAGAATATGGGACCTGGAACCAGACTTCCTGGGTTTAATCCTGGCTCTGCCAATTACAAGTTGTGTGATCTTGGCCATGTTACTGCACCTCTCTGTGCCTCCATTTTCCCATCTGTAAAATGGGAGCTACTAAGCTGCCTACCTCATTAAGACCCTTGTAAAGATTAAGAACATCTGCACAATATGGGGATATATGTATATGTATAGCTGATTCACTTTGTTATACAGCAGAAACTAACACGCCATTGTAAAGCAATTTTACACCAATAAAGATGTTAAAAAAAAAAAGAACATCTGCAAATAGTAAGTGGTCAAGAAATATTCGTTATCCTTAACATGGTTTTTAATATTCAGTCTTCACTTCTTCTGAGTCTTCTTTTTTCATCAGACACGCTTTCAGATCCTTTCCCTGGCCTGGTTGCTTTCCGGTGGACATGTCTGAGAGTGTCAGTGTCTGATCATGATCGACCAGGTGGTCCAGCCATGCTAAGTTAAGTAGATTTCATACTAATGCTAAGAGCATCCACTGATGAAGTGCTTAGTATCCACCAGGAAGTATGCTAATTAGTTGGTATGCCTTTTCTCATTTAACTCTCACAGTATTCCTCATTCTTTCATTCATCATATTTAAGGAAACCTCCCCATTAAAGGCTTAGAGAGGCAGGGCTACCCTGTACAGTAGTACAGAGTATGCACTGCACAACAATGTGCTGCAGGCTTTCAGAGAAGTTAAGCAACTTGCTACAGGTCAGATGTCTCATAGAGCTGGGCTTCAAACTCCAGTTGGCCTGAAGCTATGTTCTTAACCACTAGATGCAGTGCTCCCCGTTAGACCAGGATTCAAATCCCATCTCTGGGGCTTCCCTGGTGGCACAGTGGTTGAGAGTCCGCCTGCCAATGCAGGGGACACGGGTTCGTGCCCCGGTCCAGGAAGATCCCACATGCCGCCGAGCGGCTGGGCCCGTGAGCCATGGCCGCTGAGCCTGCGCGTCCGGAGCCTGTGCTCCGCAACGGGAGAGGCCACAGCAGTGAGAGGCCCGCGGACCGCAAAAAAACACAAATCCCATCTCTGCTCCTACGTTGTTCTGCCTCTGTGTTTTTTAATTTAAACATTAAATTATTTTATTCAATTCAATAGATTTTTTTTTCATTAAGAAGTTTATTAAAAAGTTTTTTTAACATCTTTATTGGAGTATAATTGCTTTACAGTGGTGTGTTTCTGCTTTATAACAAAGTGCCTCTTGTGTTTTTTCCCTTTTGAAGTCACCATCATCCGGTGAAGTTGGTTATAAAGCACCCTGGAAGTAAACCACTGCCTCAGAGAATCCCCCAGGGTGGACAGACCCCTTATCTCTCAGTGGAAAATTGAGGTTTTTCTGTGGCCAATTGAGCACATGCTTTCCTTGTGCCCCTTATTGCCTCAGGAGGAGAGATGGCAGGGTTGCATGGATCTAGATTTAAGGCCTGGCACCACTACTTGCCTTGGGCAGGTCACTTGATCTCTCTGAGTCTCAGTTGACTCTTCTGTGAAACGGGGCTAATGAGAGCACCTACCCTGCAGGGCTGTGATGAGATAATCCAGGTAAAGGGCTCAGCACAGTACCTGGTATGCGGCAGCTGCTCTGATCGTGACCTCTCGGTTCTAACTGGGGTGGGGCTGCGGCTGTGGCCCCCAGCTCTGTGCCCTCCACCAGCATCCCTTATCTTCTCATACAGGCTGGGGCTGCTGGTTTGTTTCTACGATGACCTGGAGCTGCTGGACGCCGCTGTGGCCCAAGTCCTCCTTCACCAGATGATCAAGTGCAGCCACCTGAGGGGCTTCCAGGCTGGTGTTCAGAAGGTGCAGAAGGGCTACAGGGCCCTGGAGCCTCAGCATCAGTTTCACTAGCCAGAGAAATGGGAAGAACAGTCTTGCCTGGCCTTTGAGAGAAAACATGTAGGGTTTATCAAGATCTAGGTCCAGCCTCGCAGGTGGTATCTCAAACACTGGGATGAGCTTAAAATGGGAAGAAACAACAAAAAACGGTAGGAAAAGCTTGAATAGATCAAAATTCAATCAGAGCGGCCACTTCAAACTTAAATGTGCATAAGGTTGCTTGGGGATCTTAAACGCAGATTTAAGGTCTGGGTGGGGCCCGAGACTCTGCATTTCTAACAAGCTTGCAGGCGATGCTGAAGCTGCTGGGCTGGTGACCATGAGTGGCATAGCGAGGAGATACAGCAGTCGTTCTCGAACCTCGTTCTATGTTAGTGGCACGCCCCTCCCCCAGGCTCTACCCCCCCAGAGATTCTTGTGTCGTTGGTCTGGGCTGTGGCCTCAGATGATTCCAGTGCAGCCAGGGTGGAGAGCACTGGAATGGAATGTATTTGCTGAGTTCCTAGACCAAGGTTTTGGGCCAGTAGACGCATGGGGACTGTCTCATTTCCCTCCTCACTCCATCTCTCTCTCCTTTCTTCCCTTAAAGTCTTAATTCTGCCCGGCTTCTCTCACTTCTTTTTGTCTTTCTCATTGTTTTAATGGAAAAGATGACGTGAGCAGTATTCAAGAAAATTTGATAACATCGTCAATAATTCCACAGCAGTTTCTCACACATCGCAAAACCCTTGGTCCCATTTGGCATTTTACGTAGTAGACATTGTCTTGGTCAGTGCATATTTTTGTTTTCCAGGAAGAGCATCCTTCCCAAGCAAGCTTGGGCAAAAATAAGAAAATAAATGTATTTTAAGGTCACAGGGGTAGCTGTGACCTTAAAGAAGAAAGTCAGATACAGTGAGATATGAGAGAACCCTTTGGATCATCTAGGTCAGTACTCAAACCTGAGGATGCATCAGAATCACCTGGAGGGCTTGTTAAAAGCAGCTTGAAAACATACCCTCATCCAGAGCCTCTGATTCAGGAGGTCTGGGGCGGAGCCTGAGAACCTGCATTTCTAACAACTTCCCAGGTGATGCTGATACCACACTTTGAGAACCACTGCTTTAGGCCTTTTGCAGATGTGGGAGCCGAGCTTTAGGGAAGGGGAGCTGCTGAATTTGGAGAAAGCCAGGAACTGTGACAGCTGTTTCTTTCACTTTACTCTGCTGCCCCCAAGTGGCCATCTAGAACACTTGCGTACATTCGTCTGACATGAAGGTATGGTTCACGCAAGTTCAGGTGTTAAAACGTGAACCGTTCTCATTTTTTTGTACAGAGGTCACGTTGCAGTAGATGAGTTTATCACCTTCTGTACTGGAAGCGGTTGGGAAACACACTTGACTATAACTAGACAGGCATGTTACAAAAAATAATGAAGGGGATCACAGAAATATGAAAACCTGTAACACATAATTTTAAATGAAAAATATAGAGCAGGGGGCTTCCCTGGTGGCGCAGTGGTTGCGCGTCCGTCTGCCGATGCAGGGGGGCCGGGTTCGCGCCCCGGTCTGGGAGGGTCCCACGTGCCGCGGAGCGGCTGGGCCCGTGAGCCGTGGCCGCTGGGCCTGCGCGTCCGGAGCCTGTGCTCCGCAGCGGGAGAAGCCGCAGCGGGGGGAGGCCCGCGTACCACAAAAAAAAAAAAAAAAAAATATATATATATATATATATATATATATAGAGAGAGAGAGAGAGAGAGAGAGAGAGCAGAAAATTGCACTTGTGTTCATGTTGCAACTAAAGATTACATGCCACAGTTTATTTATAAAGGCATAAGAAGTTTTGGAAATATATACACCTAATTGCTAATCATAGTAATTTTTTTGAGGTAAGATTTTCAGGAGACTTTCACTTTCTTGTTACTGTTGAGAATTATTTTTACGTAGATTATATATTATTATGAACCCTCCCCCCCCCAGCTACTGCATGAAAGAAAAGCAGGCATATAGACAGGATATAGAGTTCAAGGTCATAAAAATAAAATAGTTGCTACGGGAGTGTGGCTGAGTTACGGGTGAAGTGAACGAAATTTCCTTCTGCCGTGCTTTCAGGTTGATTTAATAACAAATTAATATTTTAATGACGCATAAAGTGAATTTGTAGCATACGAAAGTCAAGGCCAGAGAAGGTGGTGTTCTCAGTGGGGCTACTCACGGTCTGGGCTTAGCATGAGTCCCTCTCCTTTGGACAGGGCAGGGTGGGTCGAGGGTGCATCCTGGGGTGTAGTCAGAAGAAACCACCGTCTTGCTTGGTATCGACCCTCATCCCCGCTTGCTCCCCTTCTAGCTCAAAGCCGACCTCCTGGAAATTGCCACAGAGAACCAGACCCTCAATGAGACCCTGGGCTCTTTGTCGGATGCAGTCGTGGGCTTGACCCACAGTCAGCTGGACTCCCTGTGCCCTGAGGCTGTGCACGGTGCCATCTCGACCCTCAACCAGGTCTCGGGCTGGGCCAAGAGCCAGGTCATCATCTTGTCTGCCAAATACCTGGCCCATGAGAAGGTCAGTTGGAGCTTGAACTCTATTGTAATGCCCTGAGACCCAAGGGCCAGTTATACACACACAACAGGGGCAGCCAATCAGTAAGAAGATGGTGCCAAGGGGGACTACCCGGGTTCGAATCCTTGGTCTGCCACTTACTAGCTGTGTGACACTGGAGAATTGGCTTAACTTCTCTTGGCCTCAGTGTCCCAATTTGTAAGACGGGGATACAATAGCACCTGTTCCGTAGGATTATGTGAGTCAGCACACGGGAAGAGATTAGAACAACACATGACCTAGGGTATGAGCTCAATGAGTGTTAGCTATCTCTGAGTTAATCATTTAAGCTTTCCAACAACCGTCTGAGGTCAGTAGTGTTATAACTTCCATTTTCCAGGTCATTCATACGAGGCACAGAGTGTAAAAGGGAATTGCCAAGGCCACATGAAAGGGACAGAGCTGGGACTGAACCCAGGGCATCTGGCTTCACATCCTGCTTGCTTCTCTCCCATGCTCACTACTTCCATCATGGTACCATGACCAATGCCCACCCATTCTTACTTTCTGACTCAAGACCAAGGATAGACCATTCATCTTGTCCCTTCAGGACTTCTGGTGCCTTTCGTTTGAAGGCTTTGCAGACCTTCTGTTTTGACCGGGGCCACATGGGTCCACTCTGTGAATTTGATTTTAGGGAGCTGAGGGAGACTTGTCTTGTTCCTCACAGCCCTGGACCAAGAGGCTTGTCTCATTCCTGTGTCCAACTCTTCCTCCAGAGGGGTGAGGTGACTTTTGCTAAGAAGCCAAGAGCTCAAAAGGTTTTGCCTTCTTTGGGGACAGTAAGAGACTGTCCATTCTACAGGGAATAACTACAGGAAACCACTCAACGGTTTTTTGCAGAACCGAGGAATGTCTCTGATTATATTACATCTAGCGTCTTCACTCCAAAGGAGTGGGGGAAAAACCAAGCGTGATTCCTGTTAGAGTGGCCAGCTATAGTTGTATTTTGTCATAAAATATCTGTCCTGAAACACTTCTTTACTTCAACTCAAAGCTTCCACATGAAGGTAGATGAGCGTGGGGCTTTGCCGTGTCAGATGCCAGCCGGTGACATACTGAGGCCAATACTGAGGCCAGTGGGCTTTCTCAAGGTCCCATGAGAGGGGGTGGGCTGGGTAAACTAAGAGTCCCACGACCTACCCGAAGGTTCTTGCCCATCGTTGCCAACGTGGGCCCAGTATCGCATGATGTTCAGATTTTTTTAAAATAAAGCAGAAACTCTAATATGGATTTTTATAAGATTCCTCCAATATTTGAATCTTGTCAGCTAGTTCAGATTACACACAGAAAAGCCCATTGCCTGGTCAGCTGTGGCACATGGATGGCACATTGCTAGTTGTGCTGTGGCCTCAGGTGGCATAGTAATTCCCCCAGTGGTACAGTTACTGGTGTCTTGTGTTTTTTGGTTTTTTTTTAAAGAAGATGTTGGAGGTAGGAGTTTATTAATTTATTTATGTATTTTTGCTGTGTTGGGTCTTTGTTTCTGTGCGAGGGCTTTCTCTAGTTGTGGCAAGCGGGGGCCACTCTTCATCACGGTGCGCGGGCCTCTCACTCTCGCGGCCTCTCGTTGCAGAGCACAGGCTCCAGACGCGCAGGCTCAGTAGTTGTGGCTCACGGGCCTAGTTGCTCCGCGGCATGTGGGATCTTCCCAGACCAGGGCTCAAACCCGTGTCCCCTGCATTAGCAGGCAGATTCTCAACCACTGCGCCACCAGGGAAGCCCATGTGTCTTGTGTTTTGATATTTAACTATCTTTCCTGATGGAAGGAAGGAGGATCTGGGAGGGCAGCTTGTGTCTTGGTCACAGTGGTGCCCCAGCACCCCTCTGGATATTTGGCCTGCAGTAGGGCCTAGTAAGCGTCCGAGTGGTGGAGGTCCGGAGCTGGGCCTCATCCTCCCTGGCCGGTGCCCCTAGGTGCTGTCCTTCTACAACGTCAGCCAGATGGGCGTGCTACTGGCTGGGGTGGGCACCCAGGCCTTCCACGCCATGGACCGCAGGGACCTCATGCAGCTCCTGAGAAGCGCCATCTCCCTGCACGTGTCCGACTTGTCACCTGCCCAGCAGCACGGTGTCTTGAGCAAGGTGAGAGGAAAATGTGTGGTCCGCAGCCCCGGGGCTCACAGAGCGTGTGGTTTTGGGGCTTTGCGAGTGGGCTGTGTCTTTAGGTGGGGTTGTTCTGAACCTGGAGAATGCCTTCTCCTGATGACTACCTTCTCTCCTTTCCAGAAGGAGCTTCTGGGGGTTGTGCCTTATTCTCTCCAGACCCTGGTGCTCTCCCCAGCCAGTCGAATCTGGAAGACTGTTCTTCAATTAGATTTCTTGCTGTAATAATGTGTTAGGAGTTTGGTTTTCAAATGTGAAAATGAATCCTGAATCCCCCCAGTGCTTCTGAACGCCCTTCCTTTCATGCTCGGAAGCCATGTCTATATTCCTCTTTCTCACTTGCAGTGGGTCTTCTGGGTATCCTATTCTGTCAGACCTGCCAGGTGCTATTGTACAATCTGTTAAGAAACCAACCCAAAGGGTTCAACCTAATTTTAACCAACACCTTGCAGATAGCTGTCACGCCTATGGTTAAATTAAAGAGTGTGGGTTTTGGAATAAGACAGACTTGGGCTTAAATCTCAGGTATCGACTTTCAGCCTTACTCGTTAAGCCTCGGTTTTCTTACCTGTAAAATGGGGATAAGGATCATCTCCACCTCCTTGGGTTGCCGAGCAGACCTGATGGATTTTATTGCCAGTGAAGCACTGGCAGAAGCCAGTGAAGCCAGGACAGAGTGCCTGGCCCTCACCCAATGCTCCATGTACCTTCTACAAGGTCGTTATCATGTTTCTTCTCACTTTTGACAGGTGATGGAAGCAGGAGATACCGCCTCGGGCATTGTGGAAATACAAGGGCCTTTCTTTAAGGAAGTGTCTCTCTTTGATTTACGGAGGGAACCTGGATTCAACTCCACAGTCCTGAAAGAGAAGGAGCTCCGGCGGAGTCAGGTACGACTGTGACTCTGAGAGGTGGTGCCTGCGTTTCTGACTGTCTTGTGGGAAAGGTCTGTTCTAAGGTTAACTTGGTAAAAGAAACTTATTTCTTGTGATTAAACTCAGGAGATAGAATACCGCAGCGTTAAGTTAGACGGGACCCGAGTGTGAATTCCGGGGCTGCTGTTTATTAACTTTGGGGTCACTGCTTCTCCTCCCGCGGCCTCAGTTTTCTCATGTGCAAAACCGGGATGATTTCTCATGAGAATCATGCTGGCCAGTGCACTGTACATAAGAGCAGTTATCACTGGGGCCTCCTGGGGAGGGTTGTGCTGTGGAGGCCAACTTGTGGCCTCGGAGCTTCCCCTGACTTGCTTTTCATTCCCTCACTCGTCAGTGCTTGTGGAGCCCCTGCCCCCCAGGTGCCAGGCGCTGTGCGTGGTGCTGGGGACACAGAAGCGAACAAAACGGAGGGAAATCCCTGCCCTCGGGGGGCTTCCATCCTAGCGAGGGAGTCAGTGCGGAAGGTCAGCAATGAAACGTGTGGCCTGTTCGTTGGTAGGTGATTCTGATGATCACTAAGGAGGAAGTAAACCAGGGGGAGGGCCAGGCCTTTTAGGGGGTGGGGAGTGAGCTGTTTAGACAGGTGATCTCGCTGAGCTCACAGAGGTTGTGGAGTGGCCGCTGTGAGGACTGCCTTCTACCCTGGGCAGGAAAGGGAGCTGAGGGGCGTCTAAGAAGGGACAGGATCTGACTTTGGTTTTTGAAGACTCACTCTGGCTGCTGCTTGGGGACTGAGTTGAGGAGAGCAGGGAGGAAACAAAGGGACCAGTTAAGAGGCTACTGCGTACAGTGGCCTGGACCAGGTGGTGGCAATGCAGGTGGTGACCAATGGTCAGATTCTGGTTACAGTTTGAAAGTTAACAGTGACAGAACTGGCTGTCAGATTGGATGCGGGTGTGACAGAGGGGAGGCATCAGGCCTTATGTGCCCATGATCTGTTGCTGGTTACCCACCAGCTCCAGGTTCAGTGGGGTAGCAATTATTTTATTATTTACTCCCATGGTTCCCAAGGCTCTTGCTTAGGGTTGTTCACAAAGTTGGATTCAGCTGGTGGCTGGGCCTGGCGTCTCATTCATGTGTCTGACATCTGGGCTGGGGAGACTCAAAGAGCTGGGGGTGTCTCTGTCTGTTTGGGTGGGGTCTCTCCATGTAGTGGGTTGAACGGTACCCCGCAAAAGTTATGTCCACCCAAAACCTGTCGGTGGGAATGTGACCTTATTTGGAGAAAAGGGTCTTTGAAGATTTAATTGAGGTCTGAAGATGAGATCCTCCTTGATTATCTGAATGGGCCCTAAATCCAATGACAAGTGTCCTTATAAGAGCGGAAGACGCAGACAGCAGAAGAGAAGACAGACTCGAAACACACAGAGGAGAAGGCCACGTGAAGACGGAGTCAGAGACTGGAGGTGTGCAGCCACAAGCCAAGCAGAAGCCACCAGAAGCTGGAAGAGGTGGGGGAAGATTCTCCCCAAGAGCCTTCAGAAGAAACCTAGTCTGCCAACACCTTGATTTTGGACCTCTGGCCTCCGGAGAATAAATTTCTATTGTTTTAGGCCACCAGGTTTGTGGTAATCTGTTACAGCCTTTCTAGGTGTCGAATACTGTCCAGAATGGTGGCTTTGGGCAGCTGGCTTTATAGGGGTGGTTCAGGGTTCCCAAGGTGTGTGTCCCGAGAGAGAGCTGGGAGAAGCTGTCATCTTTGGCGACCTTGGAAGTCAAATAGCATCACTTGTGCTGCGCTCTGTCTGTTGAGGCTGTCGCAAAGCCCCCCACCATGCTACCCACCTCCAGCTATAAGCAGACTCCATCTCTTGATGGGGGGGGTGGCTCTGGAAGCTTCTAGAAGAGCATATTAGGCAGAAAATATGCGATCACTTTGGAAAATATGTCCTGCCACGTATGCTTCCAAAATATTTTTGTCTCAGCAACTGAGCTGATGGAGGTGCCACTTCCTGAGATGGTGGAGACGGTGGGGGGGACCCTGGAACTTGATCCTGTGCCTGAGGAAGTCTCTGGGGCCACACACAGAGTGCCTGGAACTTACCTCCCCTGCTGCTCCTTTCTCCTGGGCTCAGCTGTCATGGCACCGATGCCTCCGCCTAATGCCAGCTCATAGTTTATTCTGTTTAGGGAATTATGTTCAAAGTTTCAGAGTCTATAAAATAGATGAATGTCGTATTTGATCGTATATGCACGTTAGGTGTTCTGTAAAATTACATTCCTTAAAACAGATGACCCCCCCCTGCCTACTAGGCCTTGCTCTCCTGGGGGCCCACCTGGGAGGGCTTGAGGGGGGAGCTTTTGGGAGGAGGACTTACTTTACTGATGGAACTTTCTAGCCCATCCTGGTCTATTCATCCGTCTGTTTTGTTTCCTGGGATGCCGTGTGTTCAGAAACAGCAGGTGGGCATGAAAATAGGGGCTCTAGGGGGTCCTCAACTGGGCAGCGGCTTCTTAGAGCACATGAAGTAAACTTCCAGGCTTGCTGCCCTGGCTTTGCTCCTCATTCACCTCCTGGAGCACCGGGTCACCTGGGGTGTGAGAGCATGGACTCTGCAATTACCTGACACCAGGTCAAGTCCCAGCTCTGCCGCTTAGCAATTGTGTGGTTCTGGGTAAGTAACAGTGCCTCCATTTTCCCATCTGTAAAATGGGAGCATAGGACTCGTCACGGTAGGTGAGTGCTCCATCTCCGTGGCAATCATTCTCTTCCCTCAGGCCTTGTTCCTGTTTGAGCTTCTGTCAAAGACAACCAGGAGGCCCGAGGAGCTCTTGAGGTAAGCCTGGGGCTGACGAGCCCTCTGGAGTCTCCCTCCTGAGGAGCCTATTACCCAGGAGGGAGAGTTGGACAGTCCTTCCTGCAGCTGGTGTGTCAGATCAGATCTGCCTTTGCTTGATCCTTCTTTCCTCTTCCCTACTCCCCTTTTCTCCTGGGTCCCTGTTTTGTTCTGTAGCGCAGGGCAGCTGGTCAAAGGTGTGATGTGCTCCCACATTGAGGCCATGAGCGTGGACTCCTTTCTGGCTCATTTCCAGCATTTTGAGAACAACTTCTCTCTGCTTTCACCGTATCAGGTACCCTCGAAGCACTTCCTTGTTTCTAATTCTCTCTCCCTACCCGGTCGCTGGGTGGATTAACTGTGGTGTCTTAAGATACTTGTGCCAGGATCATACTGATGCAAGTGATGATATGGGGCCAAATACTGAGCCAGGTTTTCTCCAATTTCTTTTTTAAAAGCTCCGCATACCTATGTCTCTACAGCCAGAATTTCAGTAGATTGGCTATTCTATACCCAGATTTGAACCCCAAAATTCAGTTGGAAGGGATACCGTTTTGCATGTTCACAATTATGCTTTCCTGGGCCTGCAGGTCATACCCTCATCTAACTTTCATACCCTTTCCAGAGGTAGCCTAGAATGGAAATAGTCCTCTAGAGAATTTAATTTTTCATTTAAAACTTCATTTTCCAAATAGTTAAGGAGACTCTTTAACCCTTTGGGGAGACCAGAGGCAGTGACTGACTTTCACTATATCTAAGTAAGTAAAAGCGGGCCTTGGGGGCAGCTTTGGACTTGGGAGTGCAAACGGTCGGCTGTACAGAGTCTGAGAGGGTGAGCAGGTGGCCTGGTGCATTTCAGATCTAAATGAAAAGTTTCCAAACAATGACTTTTCTTCCCGAGAGCCAGGAAGGGAAAAGCCGGGTGGCCGCTCCGCGGCATGTGGGATCCTCCCAGACCGGGGCGCGGACCCGGTTCCCCTGCATCGGCAGGCGGACGCGCAACCACTGCGCCACCAGGGAAGCCCCTATAATCCTTTGAGATCATTAGAGGAACATGCAAATTTTTAATGAAGCCTGTCATTCCCTCCGATTGTTCATTCTATCAGTGGTTCTCAAACTCGAGCTTGCATCAGCATTGCCTGGAAGGCTTGTCCACTGGGTATAACATTTCAGTTTTGGTGGATGAATAAGTTGTGGAGATGTGCTGTACAACACAACACCTGCAGTTAACAATATGGTGTCTGCATTTCACAATTCGCTAAGAGGGTTGCTCTCAAGTTATGTGCTCTGTCCACAAAAACCAAAACAAAGGGACAGGAGGACACTTTGGGAGCTGTTGGCCATGCCTATTACCTTGATTGTGGTGGTGGTATCACGGATGTTTGCATATGCCCAACTCATCAAAGTGTATGCATTAAATATGTACAGTTCTTTGTATTATTGATTATACCTCAATAAAACTGTTAAAAAATCAGAGATTGCAGAGCCCCACTTGCAGAGTTTCCCTGGGGTTTCTGGGGTGAAGCCTGATACTTTTCATTTCTAATGGTTCCCTGGTGAGAACCACTGAACTATATTAAAAGCCTTGCCCAGGAAGGGTGGGAAGCAGGTTATTTCTGAAACCTGGACCTTGGTGTGGCTGTCTCCTTCCACTCATCAAACTGATGCAATGGATGGAGTTCAGGCCAGCTTTGAGGAAGACCTACATGTTCAAACAGGAAGAGTTGTCCCAATAAAGCTCCTTACCTGATTTTGCCCGGTTCTCAGAACCTTGAAATACCAGTTAATTAGAAAATTCTCCTTTATTGTTTATCTTTTTGCTGAAAGCACATTATTATAAAACAAAACAATAGAGAGAAAGTAAAGTTTCTCCCAGAGCATGGTTTTCAACAGGGGACCATTTGGCCATATCTGGAGACACCTTTGGTTGTCACACCTGGGGGAGATGCTACTGGCACCTAGCAGGTAGAGGCCAGGGATGCTACTTAACATCCCATAATGCAGAGGACTGCTCCTGCAATGCAGAGTTATCCTGTCCAAAATGTCAGTAGTGCTGAGGCAGAGAATCCCTGCTCCAGAAGTAACTACAAAGTTTGCTATTGACTTGGAGAATTTTTGGTATATATAGAACATATCTACATGTAATGTAAGAAACACAAATGAGCTCATACCATACACAATGTTCTGTTTAAATGTGTATAATGCGCGCGTGCGCGCGCACACACACACATACACACACACATGCCCACACATAAATCTGCCGTATGGAAACAAAGTAGTTGCATAGTATTCCATTGTATGGCTATACCATAATTTACTTAACCAGTCCCCTACTGCTGTATACTAAGGTTACATCTCACTTGCTTGCAGTTATAAATAAAACTGTGGTGAGCCTTCTCAGACTTAAATTTTTGTGTGCAGCTTGTTATTGCCTCAGTTTTCTCATCCATAAATTGGGTGCAGTAGTGTTACCTACACTGTAGGGTGTTCTGTTTAATAAGTGAACGTATGTAAAGCACTTAGAACAGTGCCTGACACACCGAAAGCACAGTCTGTGTTTGCCCTTGTTATTATTGGACTAAATTCCTGGAACTGCTTTAATCTTTTAGATTAATTGTTTGGCGTGGAAATACTGGGAAGTTTCCAGGTCCTCTATGCCACCCTTCCTCTTGGCTACACTCCCGTAAGTGAACATCAGTCTCCCTTTCTGGCTCAGCAATAAGATCGGCAGGTGTCACCAAAGCCAAAGTGATCCTCTCTTCCTGGGTGTTGGTGAGGAAACAGGGGCAAGTGGACAGTGCCTTCAACAGTTAAGTCCTTGAGAATCAGGATTTAAATTCTGAGCCTCACGTTGATATTTTAGACAGACTCTCTTGCTTTTTCTTGTTATCTAAAAACCAAAGCCAAAGCAACCTGAGCCTGAATGAGTGAGTGCCAGTGAAGCAGGTCACATCTGGGCTGGCCTCACAGCTGTGTCCAGGCTCCAGGGGAGTCAGGGCTGATGGGGGCAGTGAGGACTTCTCCTGGTATGTGTGGGTGTTCAGGCATGGGGAGCAGCCCTGCTTTTTAAATATGGTCTGGACACTGTTTCTCTCTTTTTCCCTTTATTTCCCTCTCCCTTCTCTTGCTGCCATTGTCTTCATTGAATTAAAAATATTTATTGAGTGCTTACTACATACTAAGCTCTCAGAGATAAGTAAATTTTCCCCTTATAAGATCTTACAGTCTCATGGAGGAAAAACAGACAAGCAGGAAGCCAATTGTAATATCAAGTTGATATTTGGTTGAAAGTGACAGAACCTTGACTCAAACTGGCTTAGGCAATAAAAGGTAATTTTGGATTCAGGAAAGTCCAGGGATGGACTTCAGGCATGGCTGGATCCAGGGGCTCAAATGAGAAGGGGAGAAAGGTCAGGGAGGGCTTGTGTGACGCCTTGGGGTGTTTTACTTGTATTCTGGGAGAGATCATCACCACTGTCCATATAAAGGATGGAGTGCAGGGGGCCTGGCTGGAAGGAGAGAGACAGTGGAGGCTTATTTCTGTAAACTTGACCTTGGCATGGCTGTCTTCTTCCACACATCCATGTCTCAGCTCAAATAGTACTTCCTTCAAAGGGGCTCTCCTGGCTGTTCCCATATCATTCTCCATTACAGAGCCATTTAATTTTCTTCCTTACATTCATCACTAGCTGAAATGATCTGTTTTATTAACTGGTTTATGTGTTTCTTCCCCCTACAGCATCCCAAGGGTAGGGACCTTCCCCTCATGTCTTGTTCTTGGTCGTAGCTGGTGCCCAGCACAGTGGTTGGCATGCAGCAGATGCTCTGTATATATCTGCCGAATGAATGAATGAAGAAATCAATAAGATGGTGAAACTAGGACTGGGGAGGCGAGAACAGATTTGAGTAATATTAAGATGCTAGCAAGGACAGATTTGGGGATAAAGAGACAAAGGATTCTGGGATGGCAGAGAGGAGGCAGAACATGTTTGGGGAAGGAGGTTGAATTTGCTTTGGGAACAGTCAGATGGCCATGATGCCACATGGGTCCAGAGCAGTCTTTCTCAACTTTTATTTCATTATTGCCTCCCAAAGGAGAAAAACTCAATTTCTCCCTAATGAGAGAAATTACAAGGAGTGAGATTTTGTTGAGTAGTGTTGAGCTTTGGCGGATCACAAATCATTGTAATAACTAAGATTCCCTGCCCCCATCCCTCCCTCTCCCTGAACCAGTTTCTCCCCACGGGGGTGATATTGCTCCTGCTGAGAATATACGGTCAAGAGCTTGGACTGGGGTTGACAGAACTGGGAGTCATTTCTCTTACTTTCTCTACTCTCTCCTTCTCGTCTTTTCCCCTCGACTTTGTTTTATTCTCTCTTCTCTTTGTCTCTTTCTTCTTCTACTTTTTCATTTCCTTTCTCTTCATCTCCCCACAACCAGTCCACCAGCCAACCTCTGTTTATGGAGGTCCTATTTTCTGATCAGTGCTGCTGGGTCATGGAAGAAGAGCATGATGGGAAGCTTGTTTCCCACCTGCAGGAGAAGAGCATTACGCGAAGTTTGTTTCCCACCCACAAATTAGGAAAATGATGGGTGGGAGGCTTGCTACCTGCCCAAAGGAGACAGAACATCTCTGGGGAGAACCAGCATTTAAGGAACACCCCTGTGATAAGCTCTTGGGCATACAGACCCTGATTTCAGGGGCAGATACAGAGCAGCCACTGTTTTCCTTCCCTCATTCTCTCCATCTCTCTCCAGGGCTCGCTACCTGGCTTCTGTCCCAGCCTCCCAGTGTGTGCCCTTTCTGATCAGCCTGGGGAAGAGTCAGTTGGACTCCTTGGTTTTAGATTCCCACAAAAAGAATTCAGTGCTCAAGAAAGTACAGCAGTGCCTGGTAAGGAAACTCTTCCTGGGTGACACTTTTTCACTGGTGTCCCTTTCCCCTCCAGGTATCTGTGGCCATCCTGGGGAGCCCTCAGGGGATCTGGCTGGGCTCTCAAGTCTGATGTGATGGCCAGAAGTCTGACTTGTGGGTCTTAAAACCGGCTCTGAAACCACTGGGTGGAACACTCTTGACTACTGGTTCTGGGGACTGCCATTCTGGGGCCTGAATGTTGGGAGGCCGCTCTGGAGGACTGGAAGGAGCACAGTACACAGAGTGTGGGTTCTAGACACATCTCTGCCAGTGCTTGGTTATGTGGCTTTGGACAGGTCACTTCCCCTTCCCGAGCCTCAGTCTCCTCATCTGTAAGATGGGTGCTATAGCACTTTATTCATGGAGTATTGAGGACGTGAAATAGGTAATATATTGTTTAATGCAAAGGCCCAAAGGGCAGAGGTGACAGTTTCTTTATCTTGAAAAAGTGGATGATATTAGTACTTACCTTTTTTTTTTTTTTTTTTATAGTACTTACCTCTTAAGGTTACTTTGAAGATGAATGGATTAAGGCATGGAAACACTTAGAACAGTGCCTGGCACA
Organism: Physeter macrocephalus; assembly: GCF_002837175.3. Taxonomy (NCBI): domain Eukaryota; kingdom Metazoa; phylum Chordata; class Mammalia; order Artiodactyla; family Physeteridae; genus Physeter; species Physeter macrocephalus. The sequence continues at coordinate 62,897,357 of NC_041227.1, forward strand.
TAGTAAGCACTCGATAAACGTTAGCTATTTTTGTCATTTTGAGAAAGAGCTCTGGAGGCTCTCAAGGGCCGTCCAAACTTTGAAGTGCTGTTTTTATTATTGCAGTACTATCATTATACTGGTTACTGAACTCTGAGGTGGTATCAGAGCGATCACCGCGAGGCTGACCACAGCCTCACTGAGTGAATGCTCACAACGTACAAGTCTTCCACCCACACTCGCCCCCCGTGGGGTCCCCCAGACTTCTGAGGCCGGCACCCCTGGGGTAAACTTAGGCCCCATGCCTTCTCTGCAAGTCCATGGCAGGGTAGACGATTCAGATCCTGGAACCTTTACGAGGTTTGGGGTCAGGCAGTGTTTTACGGGATCACGATCTTGAGCCCCACTGGACCTTTCCACCAGCTCTGCTTGTTGGTTCCAGAATGACTCTGTTGCTGATGAGTACACCGTGGACATCCTGGGAAACTTGCTCTGTCACTTGCCAGCGGCCGTCATCCACCGTGGGGTGTCCCCCAGGGCCTGGGCCACTGCCCTGCACATCCTCAGAGACTGCCTGGACCTCAGCCCCCAGCAGAAGGTGGCAGTGAGGCTCAGGCTCTTGGAACAGCACGGGTGAGGAGGGCCCGGCTCGGCTCCAGGGCTGGGGTAGGGGTGCTGGCGAAGGGGAACCCAGCCCTGGCTCTCCTGCCTCAGAGCAGTCTCTAACTTAGGACGAGGTTAGACGCTTAGATTTATTCTGGAAACATGACCTTTCTTCTTTTGGCCTCAGATTCCCTGTAAAGTGAGAATGGTAGCTGTTCTGCAGGCCTCACGTGGTTGTCACCAATACATCTTGGCTTGTGGAAAGGGAAAGAGTTTCAAAAAGATGGCACTTTACAAATGCATGGAGGTGTTATTATTATTTTTTTTTTTGTGAAAGAACACCACCAATAATAATAATGCAAATAACCGAGGCACTGTCAGCTCTGGGTGAGTGAGAGCTCCCTGGGTGAAAAGAGAGCTGTTCTTTCCCATGCAGAGTTTTCTGAAGTTAGGTCAGATATTTGAGTAGGGCCTAGATATCGGTCAACGGTTAGACGGCAAATGTTTTTGGAGTAATTACTGTGTCCCAGACACTTACTGTTATATAGAGTTTAAGAGCTGGGACTTGGGAGCTGGACTCCTTGGGTTAAATTTTTCTACCGTCTACTGTCTGTGTGATCTGGGAAAAGATACTCAGTCTTTTGCATTTTATTTTTGCATCTGTAGGATGGGGACAGTGAGAGTCCCCATAGGGCTGTTGTGATGATTAGCTGAGTTAATGCATTAAGTGTTAAAGCACTTACAACAGTGCCTGGCATGTAGTACTGAGTATGTGACAACAGCATTATGACTAGGAATGAAGATACAGTGGTTATTATTAAGTGTGGCTCCTGCCCTCATGGAACTTACAGTCTGTTGGGATAATATCGTTAATCAAAGAGTTAAGGGGAGGCTTTTTGGCCGGGGGTGGTTTGCCTTGGTCCTAGGAGAAGGGTTATCATTGCTAATTGGGCAGACCTCCTTTAGAGATATCCTAGTGTGAGGCACTTCCCTGTAGACATTTGAGGTCTCCATAAGAACAACAGTGGATCCTGGGTCAGTGCTGTTATTGTTCTGCCAGGCTCAAGAGGAATTTCATCTTGCTCTAGGAGGAGACGATTATGGTAATTTAAAAGGAGCAAATATATCTTTACTGTTCTGTTGAGAAAAGGGAGGAAGGAAACACTCTGATGCAAATGACAGAAATTCAGTAGCTCAATTCACACTAAAACATGGGAGTTTACTGAGTTTAGAAATGGATGGGACTTCAGGCATGGCTGGATCCAGGGACTCAAATGATGTCATCAGGAATATGTTCCTCCCACCTCTCAGCTCTGTATTCTTGGTTGTGGCCTTTATTTTCTCCATTTGGTGAGAGGAATGGCCTCCAATATCCTTTTTACTGCTAGAGATGCCAGAAGAAAGAGAGAGCTTCTCTAGTAGTTCCAGCACAATTGCCAGGGATGACTCTGATTGGTCCGCTTGCATCACATGTCTATTTTCTTGGTTAGGGACGTGGGACCAAGTGATTGACAGCCTCTCCAGGTATAAAAATAATCTTTTCCAAAAAGAAAAAGATGCTGGGGGACAAGGACAAGTGCGTGATGTTTCCATTTACTGCTTATTATCTCTCCTTAGACTCCCCCAGAACTGGACAGCTGAGACTACAAAGGATTTGGGACCCTTTCTAGTACTTTTCTCAGGAGATGAATTAAGTTCTGTTGCCACAAAGGTACCTCTGTGTTCTATCTTTAGAAGGCTGAGGGAGTTTGAAGGGGAGAGAAAGTGTGGTTAGTTATATTCCCTTGAGTTTGATGCCAGTTTGTATTTCTGGAAACTTCCTGCCTGCCTCAAAGAGCTCAGGTGTTTCCAGCTCCACTCCAGGATGCCCAACGTTCAGGAAAAGGGAGTGAGGCAGCCGCTAAATGAGCTCAGGGTCTTTCACTTGGCTTCCAGGCAGATGTGTACAGGCTGGGATCTGTCACTTAGCTGCCACTCTGCTATCTGTGTGCTTCCCACATGCATGCCTGTTCGAGGGCTTACACCCACCAGCGCCATATGCACACGCATTGTATGTGTCCAGTGTGTGCAATCACATGGGCAAACATATTTAATCCAAAACCAAATCTTTATTGAGCACTGCCTTTGGGGGTAACATTATACTTGGAGTATCTCTCCAAGAGTTAGACAAGGCCAAGAGGCATGCCAGATGAGCACGTACTAGTCAGCTTCTGCTGCGTAACAAAGCCACACAATCTCACCGGCATGCAACAAGAAGCATTTATTTCTTGCTGACTGGTCTGTTGGTCTGGGACACTGAGTTTGCCTCTAGGGCTAGGCTACCTGGAGCTTATTCTTCTCACAGTGAAAGTCTGAAACTCTAGAAGAGGGAGTGCAAAGTGAAGTTTTCCTTAAGGCCTGGGCTGGAAAATGGCCTGCTGTCACTTTCTATCGTTCAAAGCAAGTCACATGAGAAAGCCCACCTCAGTGGGGCAGGAAGTCTCCTCCATGCAGGCGGAGGGTGGGGTAGGAGGGGATGTTTGCTGAACAAGAGTTAGATCAACCACAAAGCACATCCATACACCCTCACCCCTGTACTCACACACGCAAGATGTATGTTGTCATACACGCTCAGGGGGCCTGAACACCTGGCACGTCACCCAGGTTCACACATGCACAGCAACATTCCAGTGTCCGGTCATGATAAAATCATCTCCTGGGGTGTCCAAACCTAGAGTCATAAGCAGCAGCTGCATATATCTTAAATGCTTATCTAATCTTTTTTAAAAAATCAGCTTTTGAAATCGAAAAAGTCTTGTATCAACATGGTTAAATCTCAGAAACACAGTGTACGGAAGTTGCAAAAAAATACGTACAGTAGGATACGAAGTAAATAAATAAATACTAGTTAATTTTAAACACATGCAAAACAATGCCATATGTAAGAGAACTTTAAAAGTACATGAGAATGGTTAATTATCAAATATCAAATTCAGGGTGACAGTTACTTCTGGGGAAGGAGGGAGGCCAAGGGTGGGGGAGGGAGCTATCAATTATATTTGTGATGTTTTATTTCTTAAGCTGGGCTCTGGGCACATGGGTGCTTTGTTGTATTATTCTCTCTCCTTTTTGTTTTAATGCCTGAAATGTTTAATAGAACAAGTAATACATGCGCCTGGTTAGAAAATCCCAGCTATACCAAAGGCTGTAGGATGAGAAGTTTCTCGCCCCACATTTCTAGGTTCCTAGCTTCTCTCCTCAGCAGCAGTTGCTGTTCCCAGATTCTTCTGCATCCTTTCTGGAAAATCTTCCTCCTGCCTTTACATGTTCTCCCTTTAAAAATACAAAATGGAAAATACTCTGCTGTGCAATTTGCTCTTTAGAAGTTAACTATCTTAGAGCAGTTTTGCTTGTGACCTTAGCTGCACATGGGAATCACCGGGGAAATTCTAAAAGGGACAGACACATGGACCCCACCCCAGACCAATGGTCTCAGAATCTCTAGGGCAGGGCCCGGGTGTCTGTGGGTTTCCTAGGTGCTTCTCACCTACAGCCTGGGCTGGGAACTACTGGCTTAGACTGTGACTCTGATTCTGAAGATTAGAATAGAAGGAGGAACTGTAAAACCCAGCGACTTTTGGGGCACACTCTTTTGGTGACTGGGACACAGAGACACACAGCTATAGGGAAGCGTTTGATGAGTTCTCTAGACTCTTGGATAGATTACCAATAATATCCTGAGCTTGACAAAGTGCATCAGCTCTAGATGAGAAATGGCACCTTCTCCAGGGCAACCAGAGGCCCCCTCGTTGCTAGTCTTCACCTAGAACTCAGAGATAACTCTTTCCTCCTCCTTTTATACACATAAATTTTAACAAAAATTAACAAACAGTACCAACCCCCAAAGACATAGGCATACATACATTCTATAGATGTTATCAGATGGTAATGATGCGCCATCTAACAGTCTCACAGAGAAATAAGTATGCATATTTCCTACATCTTGGCCGGCATTAGGTATTATCACTTTATTTTATTATTGACAATCTGATGGGTGAAAAACAATATATACTTATGTCATTGAACACATATTGGATTAGTACTGAGATTGGATATTATTTTATATGATTCTTTGTAGAGACTAGTTGGGCTAGGGATTAAATTTATATGAGAAGCTGCTACAAGCATACCTCGGAGATATTATGGGTTGGGTTACCGACCACCGCAATAAAGTGAACATTGCAATAAATCAAGTCACATGAGTTTTTTTGGTTTCCAAGTGCATATGAAAGTTATGTTTACACTGTACTGTAGTCTATTAGTGTGCAATAGCATTACGTCTAAAAAAACAGTGTAAATTCATTAATTAACAAATACTTTATTGCTAAAAAAATGCTAACCATCATCTGAGCCTTCAGTGAGGTGTAATCTTTTGCCAGTGGAGGCTCTTGTCTCGATGTTGATGGCTGCTGTCTGATCAGGATGGTGCTTACTGGGGTGGCTGTGTCAATTTCCTAAGATAGGACAGTGCAGTTTGATGCATCAAGTGACTCTTCCTTTCATTAATGATTCCTCATTGCATCAAACCTGCAATGCTGTTTGATAGCATTTTACCCGCAGTAAAACTGCTTTCACAACTGGAGTCAGTCCTCTCAAACCCTGCTGCTGCTTTATCAACTAAGTTATGATTATGTAATATTCTAAATCATTTGTTCTCATTTCAACAATCTTCACCAGGAGTAGTTCCATCCCAGGAAACCACTTTCTCTGCTCATCCATAAGAAGCAACTCCTTACCCATTAAAGTTTATGAGATTGCAGAAATTCAGTCACATCTTTAGGCTTCACTTCTGTTTCTAGTTCTCTTGCTATTTCCACCACATCTGCAGTTACTTCCTCCAGTGATGTCTTGAACCCCTCAAAGTCATCCATGGGGGTTGAAATCAACTTCTTCCAAACTTCTGTTAGTATTGATGTTTTGACCTCTTCCCATGAATCACAGATGTACTTAATGGCATCTAGAATGGTTACTCCTTCCCAAGAGGTTTTCGATTTACTTTGCCCAGATCCATCAGAGGAATCATTACTTATGGCAGCTATAGTCTTAAGAAATGTATTTCTTAAATAATAAGACTTGAAAGTGAAAATTATTCCTTGATCCATGGGCTACAGAATGGATATTGCATTAGAAGGCATGAAAACAACATCAATCTCATTGGACATCTCCATCAGAGCTCTCGGGTGACCAGGTGCATTGTCAATGAGCAGTAATGTTTTGAAAAGAATCTTTTTTTTTCTGAGCAGTAGGTCTCAATAGTGGGCTTAAAATATTCAGTAAACCATGTTGTAAACAGATGTGCTATCATCCAGGCTTTACTTTATCATCCAGCACAGGCAGAGTAGATTTAGCATAATTCTTAAGGGCCCTAGGATTTTGGGGATGGTAAATGAGCATTGGCTTCAACTTAAAGTCACCAACTGAATTAGCCCCGCTAAGGAGAGAATCAACCAGTCCTTTGAAGCTTTGAAGCCAGGCATTGACGACTTCTCTCTAGCTATGAAAGTCCTAGATGGTATCTTTTTCCAATATAAGGCTGTTTAGTGTAGCCATCTTTGTTAATTATCTGAGTTATATCTTCTGGATAACTTGCTGCAGCTTCTACATCAGCACTTGCTGCTTCATCTTGAACTTTCATGTTATAGAGATGGCTTCTTTTCTTAAGCCTCACGAAGAGACTTCTGCTAGCTTCAAACTTTTTTCCTGCAGCTTTCTCATCTCTCTCAGCCTTCATAGAATTGCAGAGAGTTGGGTTTTGCTCTGGATTAGGCTTTGGCTTAAGGGAAGGTTGTGATTGGTTTGATCTTCTATCCAGACCACTAAAACTTTCTCCATATCATCAATAAGGCTGTTTCGCTTTCTTACCATTTGTGTGTTCACTGGAGTAGCACTTTTAATTTCCTTCAAGAACTTTTCATTTGCATGCAGAGTTTGGCTAACTGGTGCAAGAGGCCTAGCTTTCAGCCTGTCTCAGCTTTTGACAAGCTTTCCTCACTAAGCCTAATCATTTTAATTTTAAGTGGGAGCCTTGTGACTCTTCCTTTCACTTGAACACTTAAAGGCCATTGTAGGGTTATTAATTGACCTAATTTTAATATAGTTGTGTCTCGGAATAGTGAGCCATGAGGAGAGGGAGAGAGGTGGGAACAGCCTATTGGTAGAGCAGTCAGAACACACACGACATTTACTGATCAAGTTCACTGTCTTATATGGGCACGGTTTGTGGTGCCCCAATCACAATAGTAATGTCAAGGATCAAGGATCACAGATCACAGGTCACAGGTCACAGGTCACCATAACAAATATAGAAAATGCAGTATCTGCAAGTGCAGTAAAGTGAAATGCAATGCAACGACGTATGCCTGTATAAAGAAAAAAAAGCAATGGAGGCAGTGAAGCAGTGTTCCAATTTACACTCTGATTTATGTCTTTGTTTCATGTACTTTAATTATTATTCATTCCTCCTTTCATCTTCGCTGCCCTGTACAGTTTCCTGACATCCTTCAACAGACAGCTTCCAAGATGGCTGGGACTTTGCCCCCGAAAGAATTCCTCCAGGCTGTCTTTGAATCTGTTCGGAACAGCAGTGAGGAGAGCCCCAGCTCTGACCGCAGCCCTGGTGAGTGTTTCTGGGAGTATCTGAGCCCGTGTCATGGCAGCAGTGTTTTGGCTAAGTCCCTGGCTTCAAGAGGACTCCTTGTCCAGGGGACTGGATGCAATGTTTGCAAAGTAGTAGAGCAGCAAAAATCCACAGGGCATGGAATTACATCTTTTTTTTTTTTTTTGGCTGTGTTGGGTCTTCATTGCCGCACGTGGGCTTTCTCTAGTTGAGGCAAGCAGGGGCTACTCTTCTTGTGGTGCACGGGCTTCTCATTGTCGTGGCTTCTCTTGCTTCAGAGCATGGGCTCTAGAGCGCAGGCTCAGTAGTTGTGGCGCACGGGGCTTAGTGGCTCCCGGGCATGTGGGATCTTCCGAGGCCAGGGATCGAACCCATGTCCCCTGCATTGGCAGGCGGATTCTTAACCACTGAGCCACCAGGGAAGCCAGAATTACATCTTTGTAAAGTGATTTGGAATCACATCTTGCACTCCTTACCCAGGCCAGTAGGTTTAATAGGTGAACATGTGCAACAAACATTTCGAAACAATTGATTTAAGGACCAAAATGGCTGTGTGGCTATGAATTGCTGTGCTGGGGCCAGGCTGACTGGATTTGGATCCCAGGGCTGCCACTTATGGGCTGTGTGACTTTGGGTAAGCTCTTTAACCTCTCTGTGCCTTGGGTTTTATCCTCCGTAAAATGGGGATAATGAAAATCCCTACCTCATTAGATTATCGTGAAGGTTGGTGGGTTTTAAACCTATGAACATGTACACAACAGTGCCTGGCACGTAGGAAATGCTCAGTAAGTATTAGATATGATTACAAGTATTATTGTGCACCTACTGAGTGCAGACTTGTGCCAGGCAGGAGGGGACAAAGTTAACCAGACCCAAGAATAATTGTAATAATAAAAGTAATCTGTGCTTACTTTCTTTCCTGCAACAAATAATTTTTGAGCACTGACTGTGTGAACAAAACAAAAACCTCTGCCCTCATAGAGCTTGCTTTCGGATGGGGTTGGGGGTAGCCAGACAATACATTACAGACATAAGTAAAGCACATAGTATGTTGTGTGATGAGTATCAAGAAGGAAAATAAAGCAAAGGACAGGAGTCAGGGAGTGTGGGATGTGGGGCTGTAATTTGAAAGGAGAACACAGTTAAGGAAGGGCTCACGAAGGTGACGTTTGAGGAAGGACCCAAGGCAGTGTGGGAGTGGGCCCAGTGGGTACCTGGAGTTAGAGTCTTCTGGCAGAAGGAGTGTGACAGGAGTGGGGGAGGAAGGAGGAATGATGGGCAGTGTGGCTGGAGTGGGGTCTTACCTCCTCGTAAAGGGGACCCGAAGGTGGGCTTTCATGGCGGCATCGAGCACGGAAATGTCATGATCGGACTGATGTTCACCTTGGGTCGTCGCCTCTCCGTGCATTGTCTCGTCCTCACCTCTGTCTATGGGGTGGGCAGTATGCTTTCGCCCATTGAACAAAGGAGAATGAGGTTTAGAGGGATTAAGAGATTTGGCCAAAGTCTCAGAGTTAGTCAATGGCAGCTCTTGGAATTGAACCCAAAGCAGGTGATGTTCACCACTAGCCCGTACGGTCCTCGCTGCCTAGCAGGGCGGTTGTCATATTGCTGTGCTCCTTCCCTCTGCCTGTGGCTACATGAAAGTAAGACTTTCTGCCCCTGGGGGAGGATGCGCTTAGCTCCAGTGCTTAACTGGAGTTTTCTTTAGTTGGTTCTGGGTATTAATTACTGCTGTGCTTATAGTCATTAATGGATTAGCAGAATTACTACTTGGTTTCATTTTAGTTAATTTTTGTGTGTGTTGGTTCATTCAACGAATATTTCCTGAATACCTACTATGTGTCAGGCCCTGTTCTAAGCCCCAGGAATACAGAGTGATAAGACCAAGTCCCTGCTGTACTTTTAAACCATTCTGTTCTCTAATTCTGTACTTTCACTGAATCCTGCTTTCATTGGAAAGTGGGGCAAAGGGGGTCTAGGAGAGATGGGTGTTTTGTCTCCTCCAAGTGGGTTGTGATAAAGATGTTTGAGGACCAGACATGTACCTTTGACCTGGTCCAGTTCTGCCTCTTGATTAGAGGCCAGTGAATTTCCATTTAAGATGCAGTGAAAGGGGCGTGGCCACAAGGCTTGGGAAATGCCCAGCCCCAGGTGGCGCTGGTGAGTCTATCGGCATCAGGGGTCGTCAGCTCCTAAGATAAGAAACCCAGGATTGCTCTTAAGGCAAAGGTTTTCTCTCAGGTTGGGCGCATCTGGGCCAGCGAAGACAATATCTCATTTGCGTGTTGCTGAGAAAGTGGTTTGACTAGGTATGGTTCCGCTTACTCAGGACTGATATGGATGGGTTTCTCTTGTTGCCAAGGAAAATGTAACAGACCCATTTCTCCTCTGTCCTGGGATGGGAAGGCCATAGCCTCCACCAAGATTTTTATGGAGAGCAAATCATCTTCCCTTTCCACACTTAGGTAGGAGCGCCCCTTCCTTATAATTCTGGAAGCCTTAACTCTGGGTTGCAAACTCAGATGCGTGGGGTGGCTATGGCAGGTAGCCCATATAATAAAAATGGCTAACACGTATTGAGTACTTACTGTATACCTGGCACTGTTCGAAGTGCTTTATAAATAATAACACATTGAGTCCTCGCAAAAATTCTATGAGGTATTTTTATATTCATTTTATAGACTAGGAATCTGAGACTAGGAATCTGAGGCACAGAGGGGTTACATAGCTTTGGATTTGCATCTAAAGCCAGAGCTGTTCACCACCACCTCCTATTGCCCTCAAGGCAATTAGCAGTCCAGTCATAATGATGCAGAGCTCCTACTGCGTGTGTGCTTGTGGCTTTGCAGAAAGTTGGCATTTCCATGATTTCGTTAGGAAGAGATGGCACAGGTGGGATTCAAACTGGTCCCTGAGTCCCTGAGCTCAGTTTCTACCCTACACTACTTCTCATGGATAAATCTGATTGGAGAACAACATTACTCATTTCAATCAAGAAACAGACTCACATTTCCAGAAATTCTCTTTCCTCTGTTCCTTCCCCATGTCGCCCATTCCTCAGGTTGCCATGGAGTCTCAGCTCCTTCCTCCAATGACATCATCAAGCTGGCCGAAGCCAACGCCTGCTGGGCCCCCGAGGGCCTGCTCTGCCTGGGGGAGGATGTGTTCCTCAGGAGCGTGGAGCTGCTGGGGGCCGTCAGGAGCTTCAGCCCAGCTCAGCTGAGGACCCTGAAGGAGAAGGCAGTACAGGTGAAGCCCATCTCAGGGAGGAAGCACTCACAGAGGGAAACCCAACACAGGGTCCCCGCCCTGCTGTGCACAGACCCCTCTCTTTCACTTTCACTTGGGTCATCTTGTTGAAATCTCACTGCATCAGTTCAGAGCCGTAGTTGTGACCACACCGGAGAGATTTCTAGCTCCTCCCTCTTAGGGCTCTAGCCGGGAATGAGTTGTGGCTTGGCATCTAAGGTAACGCTCAGTAAATCAAATTCCGTGGATGCTCTGGTGCCTCTGAGGTGGTTTCCAGGAATTGTGCCTTTTCTTTCTCCGCTCGGAGAACCCCATTGCTGCTTGCAGGAGGTTTTCTCAGAATCTGTTGCAAATTCACCTGAAAACAGTGCAGAAAGGAATAAAAAGAGGACTAGAAGTAATTTGCCATCTTTATAAAGATCACTTTGAGTGGCTTGTTTCAGCTGTTAGGATGGTTGTAGACTATATAGTTACCCTCGTGGGGTTAAGACATTAAATTCCTTAAAATGATAACTCTCTTTTTTTATATGAGTAATCCAAGTTTATTGTAGAAAAGTCAGAAAATAATAAAGAAGAAAATCAGTCATAATCTTTGACCCAGAGGTAAGCACTTGTTAATATTTTGGCATGTTCATTTGAAGCTTCCCAGACTTCTGTGTATGTGTGTAAACTATATTTATATATTTCATACATACGTATATATGCTACAAAATATAGCATCACAGTCACCTGCTATTCAATAGCTTGCTGTCCGCACCAACAGTGTATAGTGCATATTTTTATATATCAGAAATATAAATCTATATCAGTATTTTAAATAGCTATACAATACTTCACTTTATGGCTGGTTTTTATTTATTTAACCAGTCGGTAGACTTTTAGATTGTTTATTTTCTTAAGGCCTCAAGATGCATATTTATACATATTTCTTTGGCCACTTGTCTTATTATTTCCTTAGGCTAAATTCCCAGAGATGGAATTTCTGAGTCAAAGAGTATAAATATTTTAAAACCTTTTGATGCATGTAGCCAGATTCCCCTCTAAAAAGCGTGTACCGATTTACATTCTCAACACTAACAAATGAGGGTATCCTGTACCCCATATCTTTCCAATTCTTTTTACTCCTTGTCCATAAGCTCAATCAATTTAGTATTCTTTGATTGTTGTTAACATACATTTCTTTCATTATGCCCGAGACTGAACTTTTCCCATGTGTTGATTTCTTCTTTTGTGAATGTCCTGTTCATGTCTTTTGTCTATTAAAAACAATAATAGATGTAGTCATCGTTTTCTTCTTGGTTTACAAGAGAAGTTTACATATTAAAGAAATTGACCCTGTGTCTGTTTCAAATACTGTCAGTAATGGTCAGTCTAATCTGGCTTTTCTTTTCACCTGAAGGTTTGGGACGCGCCTTCGTACTGGAGAGAGTACCATCTCGCCTCCCTGGGGCGCATTGTTCTGGCTCTTACTGAAGGCGAGCTGCAGCAGCTGGATCTCAGCTCCATCGACACTGTGGCTTCCCTCAGCCAGCAGACAGAGTGGACCCCGGGGCAGGTAAGTACATGTTGCTGGATCTTTCAAATATTCTACTTCTGTCTTGATTTTGTGTATATTTTCCTTTACAGCCTAGAACATACTTAATAGTATTTATAATAGTAGCTTTAAAAACCTTTTCTGCTAATTCCATCATAATTGTCATTTCTTTTTCTTTTTCTTTCTTTTTTTTTTTTTTGTGGTACGTGGGCCTCTCACTGCTGTGGCCTCTCCCGTTGCGGAGCACAGGCTCCGGACGCGCAG
>NC_041227.1:62911993-62913176 GCF_002837175.3 Physeter macrocephalus
GCGGCACGTGGGATCTTCCCGGACCGGGGCACGAACCCGTGTTCCCTGCATCGGCAGGCGGACTCTCAACCGCTGCGCCACCAGGGCAGCCCCATAATTGTCATTTCTGAGACTCTTTCTGTTAGCTAATTTTTCCCGTAGTTATGGGTCATATTTTCTTATTTGCAAGTCTAGTAATTTTGACGGGCTGGTGGGCATTGTAAATTTTACATCTTTGAGCACCCACCCAATTTAGTGGTACTCCTTTAAAGAGTGTTGGGCTTTGTTCTGGCATACACTTAAATTACTTTTAGATCAGTATGGTCATTTTGAGGCTTCCCTTTGAGCATTATAAGGGTGAGTCTAGACTGAGCTTTATTCTGTGGTTAATTTATCCCCATCACTGAGACATGATTCTTCTGAGGACTCTATCCAATGCTCTGTGTATTTCAAGACCTCTTCTCTCTGGCTGGTGGGAATGTGAACTCTTTCTGGCTCCATGTGAGCTCTGAGAATTGTTCAGCCTACGGGCTCTCTGACGCCTTTTTTGATATTTATGTGGAGTTTCATTCCTTGCATGGGATCAGCACTCAGCCAGACTTGAGAAGACCTCTTTGCAGATTTCTGGAGCGCTCTCTCTCTCTCCGTGCAGTTTCTTCCTCTCCAGTACTTTGCCCAACAAATTATAGGATCCCTGGCCTCTCTGAACTTGGATCTCTGTATCCTCAACTCAGCCTGACCGCTGGGCTTTTTTGGGTTCCCTTTCCTGCTCCATAGCCTGGAAGCTGCCTCTGGGCAGAGAGCAAGGGCAGTTGTGGGGCTCACCTGATTTGTTTTCCTTCTTCCAGGATTATAGGCCTGTGCTCCCTGCTGTCCAGTGCCTAAATACAGTTGTTTCATGTACTTTGTTCACTTCATGGTGAGAGGGTGATTCCTGTGTCAGTTAATTCTTCACAGGCTAAAGAAGAAGTTCTGTCCAGAATTTAATTATTTCAATTGGGAGGGAAGTTAATCCACTGTATTGCTAGAAAGGGGAGTCTTAGCTGCTCTGTGTTCACTTCATTCTCAGGCAGCTCTCCCTCAGCTGTTGTTTTCAGCACTAGGCTTACATATCATGTAATTAGCAACCCCAGAAAAAAGTGCCCCTTTCTCGTTAATTTTTTTTTTTTTTTTTTTTTTTTGGTGGTACGCGGGCCTCTCACTG